>NC_071998.2:40309839-40662339 GCF_028885655.2 Pongo abelii
TTTTATTATTTATTTATTTATTTGTTCAACAAACTTTAATTAAGAACCTGTTATTTATAAGCAATCCGTTAGGTACTAGGAATAGAGAGTTGAACATGATCCAGTGTCCCTAAGGCTAGTGGGACTAATAGAAACAATAACATATAGTTATAATAATATATGATATGTGCCATAAGTCAGAATAATAACATCTACACAGTACTGGTTAAGAATCGGAACTATTTTAAAAAGGTGCCTTGCAATTAATTTTTTACCTTCCCTGCTTACTCTTTGGAGATCAGGCAGTCAAACATCAGGATATTGCACTCCCCCCCACAAAAAAAAAAAGAAAGAGAGAGAGAAATAAGAAGCTTGATTTGCCTGGACCATCAAGAGTTGGTGGTCATAAAGGTGGTATAAAAACAGCTGTTTTTAGGCCAAATAAGCATGTTGGTTACTTCTGCCTTAGAGAACACTACAGCTTTTCAAGTAATTTTAGCCAATTAGCTTCTTTCTGTCTTGATTTGAATTCAGATTTTGTCATCAAAACTATATTCCATGATTTCCTTGCCTTCATTATATCTGAATAGCTGACAAAATAGATGTACTATTGCCATCCAAGTAACCCAGACATGTGTCTGTTGGGTTTACTGAAGGCAATAATAGACGTTTACCAAAAACCCCTAAAATCTCACCTGTTTATCATCATCCATATAGAAATCTCCAGTCACACCCTCAGATCAGATAAATGTACCAAACTCAGTAACTGGTATTCCCAAAAGGCTGCCTAAGTGTAAGTTGAGTTTGAAAGAAATCAAAGAACAGACAATCACCTCTTTAAAAAGCCTATCCTGTACCCATGGAGCAGGCTACAACAATATACCTTGGTTGTATGTTTTCAGAGGAACACTGACAACTAATCAAAAAAAAAAAAAAATCTGCCACTAAAAATTACTCTCAAGTGGTTGGCAACTTTAACTATAGTCATTTCCCCATTTATTTAACCTAAAAACATTTCCAAAGATTTAAACTATTTCCTGTGCTTCATGGTATGGCTTCGCACACCCGAACGACTTTACATCATCGAAGGGGAATGCACGATGGGGAATGGTTGACTCTAACGAAGAATAGTTTTATTTCAGCACAGTTGTATGGATGGCTATTTTTCCCCTTCCTCACTTTATTTCACATGCTGAAAGATCAGCCCATAGATGGCCATGTTCCAGGCAGATGCATTTCCAATGGAGCAGCAAGGCATCGAGGTAAGGCAAATGCCTTCTGCAACATCCCCTGTAGTTTATGTTTGGCTATATCATTACAGGACCATCTTCTTCCCTGCAGACTGATTGCATTCCAACAACAAAAGCTGCATACATTTGATTCAAAAACAAACACTGGAATACTTCTGGATACAAGCTGTTAAGAATCTGTACAATTGCCTTGTCATTTATAAAATTTTTACTTTTATACATGTATACATTTATACATCTTTCGTGACCCACTTGCCTTGGCATGAATGATCTTACTAGAACTACCTTTCTGAATCTTATCTTTTCTAAGGTAACTTTTTGATTTATTTTGTTTTCACATTTTCTTTCCTCAATTTTGATGAAAAAGAAAAGAGAGCTGCTCCAGCTAGCAATCCCGGGCACCACCCAGAACAAAGGATCCTCTTAAGAAAGAAAATGAGATTGTCACCTGTTTCCAGGAACCACATTCAAAGGCAAACTGCTCAGCCCAAAGGGACTGCCTGCAGTATAGACTCCAACCCAAAAAAACACATTAAAATCATTTCATGCACATAATATTAGAAATACAAAAGGAAAGAAGCCTTCCCAACACTGCACCTGTAAGCCAGGTGCCTTATGCCAAGTCACTGTATATAGCACATGTGGTCTTACAATAACGTTACATACATTCCCATATTCTGTCCATCCTTACGGAAAAACAGAAAGAATATTTCCACCAAGACTTTGTCCTACAACATTACCCTTCATTACAGAGTTATGTGGCACCATCTGTGTTGCAGGGTAAAAAGTAAAAGTTTTAGAATTATATTCAAGTACTATCTTTGACTTTTTGAAGTTGCAAATTCCATAGACTACTAGATTATAAATTTTTAAAGACCAGAGTTTTATCTTATGAACTGCTTCCTTAATAAATATATATCATATTCAGATATCTATAGGTAATTAATAAAACAATTCCATTCAGCTGTATATTACAGCCACATTGAGTCATCCTCTCAGGCTTTCATTTATAGTTAGAAACAAAGTTCTCCAACCTTGTAAATTCTGTCCTTATTAAATGCCCCTCCCATTGCCACCTTAGATTTATTAGCTTTATAAATTTGAAGCTTAAGTTTTTAGTGTACCCAAATGTCAGAGGACATAGACAGATATAATATTACCTAGATTCATTATTTTATATTCATTATTATTATGTTCATTTTTTTCTTCTAATGTTTTTGAAAATTTAAAATTTTTGAAATATTTGTTGAGTGGGGGGCTGAATGTATTATGGGCCCTAGAACTGTGGGGTCAGTTCTCCCTTGTTTCTGAGTAGATGCCTAGAAGAAACCACAGATTTCATAGAGCGATAACTGAAGTTGTGTTGATTTGGTCTTAAGATAGTAAAAAGATTAGTGACTCTTCACACTATAAATCCAGACAAAATGATGATTTTACCATACAAATAACAGTACTTCTCAGGACATGCTAAGCTAAAGCAAGTTCGTTTCAAGGAAGACATGAAAATACTTTGGAAGAAAAGTCAACTGACTTCTTAATTTTTCATTACAAACTTGGAAAGAATGTTCTTTTAGTTTATAATTTCTTTAAACTGTAAATACCAGCCAGAGCCTTATGACCAATTGTAGAAATAGGGTCTATCACCTCTACCTGTACATCCATGTTTGCTGCTAAATTATAGAAAGACTAACTATATACTTAAAATTTCTACTTTTTAAAATTCTTTTCATCCACTATTTTATATGTGGCAGTTAAGATGATCATTTAACTAATCAGTGGTTGACAAGTTAATTTGGGTTCAGGAGCAAACATCCTCAGGGGAAGTTCGTGCACTCTCAGAGCCTTGGCCCATGGCATGATCTCTGCATGCATTAGCTGGAGGGGACTGTGGGTTGCTGCTCCTGATAATGGAGGGAATATATTTGTAGTTATTTATGAAAAGGCCAGCCCATGTTAAGCAAGACCATCAATGCAATTGTATGTGTGCGCAGAAGGGTGTGTTGACTGGATAATCAAAGGATGGGATGACATTGACATTCTGGAGTGTCTATGCAAGTACCACCAGACTCCACCTCTGCTGCCATTTCCTTGGCCTATGGCCCTAGCTTACTGGATGAGCAATGAACATCTGACCTAAGTTAGGCCAAATAGATTCTGTCTAACATATGAATCTGAAATGAAAAACACAGAGACTGTTTTGTGGGAGGTGCACCACATTTATGGCAGAGCTCTAAAGGAGAAGTGAAAATCTGGACCAAAAAGAAAGAGGGAGGAAGCAGATAAGCCAAGGGATGCAAAAGAGAGGCCACATGGCCTGAAAAGGAAGACAGGGGTAGACACTGGGGTCTCTGGAAACCCTTTTAATGCTGTTCCAGGCCTCCATGTGGCCTGGTTGCTCTTCAGCTCTAGACTCCCACACACACCACTAATTTGGCTTAGGCACATTTGCATAGTTTTCTGTTCCTTGCATCAGAAATATCCCTGCATGAGCCAGCAGGTTTTTCTCTTTGGAATATATGTGGCTATGAGTGATACTCAAAAATTTTACTCGTACATATAGAACTACCTTGACCAGTCCTAATACCTAGGAACTCCAGCCTAAACATAGAAAGAGGGCTCAGGAAACCCGTGCTTTGGCAGACAGTGGCCCTGTACTTGCTGGACCATGGGGAGGACCCAGGCAGGGCCCTAGGTACTGACCTAGGTACTTTTCCCTCTGTGGACCCCATCCTATATAAATTATACCAAAAATTATATTTTATGACTATGTTGGTAAAAAGACAGATACAATCTTGGCTAGATTCATAATTGTATATTCATTATTATGTGCATTTTTTCTTATTATTTTTAAAAATCTAAAATTGAAATATTTGGGTGGGGGGATGAATGCATTATGGGCCTCAGACATTGTGCCTAGCGTGCCTAATGAATAAGTTGGCCCTGGTACCAGGAGAGCAGTAGGGTCTATTTACCAAATTATTACAGAAGTGCTTCAGAATTGCAGCTATAGCCATGGCCATACTGTTGTGTACCAGCTGAATATCAACTCTGTACCTGGCATAGACCACTTAAATGTACATTGTCAGAGGAAGGGCCTAATATATATATACAAGTATTGTTATTTGTACATGTTACTATATATGCACAATTGATAAAGAAACCACAGCATATTTTGTACGTTTGATTGACACACAGGTTCATACAAATGTATAGGAAATGTTTGGGAAGGATAAACACAAAATTGGGTACAATGGCTGCCCCTGGAGAAGGAAGGAGCCATTTAGAGTTACAAAAGATGGTCAAAGGGGAATTTTACTTTATTTGAATGTATTAATTGCTTTATAGAAGAATTTACCTCATGCATTACTTACATAAATAAAACATTTAACATTTAGTTAAAGGCTAAATATACCATCTGCCTAGAGAAGGCTGATGATAAGCCCAGAAGATCTGTCTTGAAGAACTGCAATGTTTATAGCTGAACGGCTAAATGCAGAGTCCTTGGAGCCTGACTGCCCTGGCTGTGGCCCAGCTCTGTCACTGACAAATTACTTAGCCCCTCTATGTCACCGTTTCCTCAGCTGTCTAATGGAAGAAGTAATCGTAACCTACCTTATGGGGTTAGTGTAAGGATTAAATAAATTAACATATGCAAAACTCTTGGAATAGTCCCTGGTGCATGTTAGACTATGTTTTAGCTCATGTTATTGTGAGTGTTATCATCGATTATTTCTATGTTTAACAAGTCCTCCTAAGTGTTCCCTGCAGTTAGCAGTACAGAAGCTGGAAAGTCCCTGCTGTCTATGCACAGACTCAAGGATTTGGTGCAAGCCAGGGTGGAGAGAAGTGAAAGGCGTTCCCAGGAATGAAGAGTAATCAAAGTTTGAGTTACTGAGGTTGGCAGTGAGGTCAATATGAGCTGCCAACCCTCTTGGATGAGGGGAGCAGCTATGCACTCACTGGGCAGTCCATTACAGAAAAGAGAGGCAGGTTTCATTCTGCACAAACCACAACATACTGAGGCCTATGTGCCAGGCCCTGGGCTAGATGCTGAGGGTGCTGAGGAAGAATACCATGTTACTACGCTCCCTTAAGGACTGCATCCTCTTGAACAGAAACCCAGAAGAAGATTCAAAACTCACCACAGCATCATGCCCCTCCTCAAAGCATTGAGGAGTCTTTTGCCAAAATGAATGCCTGCTTCTTTGAGCTTTCTTCATTATATCTAAAGAGAAAATCACAGAGTTTACATTTTACTGACAACAGATAATATACTGACCATCAAATTGACATGCAGATTAATTAGAGTTTATGATCAGCATCATATGAAAGAAATATAGCGGGCACTGTTATAAAGGATTATGAAACAAGAGGATCCCTTTACATAAAGCAATAGAGGAAAGGGTCTCTGAGAAGGTGAGATTTAAGCAAGGAGCCATCTATGCGGGAGGAAGACAGTTCCAGTCAAAGCAAGTCTAACCTGTAAAGCCTATGAAATGGAAAGGACTTTGCTATGTGTGAGGAAATATCAGAGGCTGGTATGGCTAGATAGGTCCAAGGCAAAAGGAAATAAAGTCAGAAACGTAAACTGTGGCCAGATGATGTTGATTCAAAGTGAAAATATGAAACAAGCGTCTTAAGACAGAAACGACAGGATCTGATATTTCTCCACTCTTCTCCACATCTGTGAAAATAAAAGAATCACTAATAAAGATATTTGCCTACAGAGACGCTAGAGGACAATCTATTTCAAGGCAATAATGGAGCAAGGAAAGGCACTTTATTAGATATTTACAAATACTTTTCACATAATTTTTTCCCTTTATTCATCATATAATTTTATTTGAACTACTAACATTTTAAGGTTTTATTGTTGACATTTTGTAGATAAGGAAAGAGACTCAAAAAAGTTTGGGATTTTACTTAAGGTCACATAGTGAGCATGTGGCTAAACTAGGTGGGTAATTTAGGTTTTATGGCTCTTGTCTTCTTTCTGCTAGACTAGACCAAGAGGGACAGGACGAAGACTCATAACATCTTCCTTACTGGGGTTACTGTGGAGTTCACTGTATTCTCTTATCCAGTGTTCCTGAGGTGGAAGAGTAAGTGTGGCATATACAGTGCAGAGATTGTCTGGGAATGTCTTATCCTGCATGCTGCATGAGGGGGCAAGGGAGACAAGTATAAGAAAACCACAGCCCTCAAAGTCATGCCAAATTCAATTAGGCCTGGTGTGATCAACTGTGTAATTGCTAAAGCTGGAATCTATGGCCTCTTGTATGTTCCAACTCATTCCCGCAGAAAATTTGGAAAAGCTTTGCATCATGTGTTCAACTGGGCTGTGTCTTCCACAGGCTGTAGCTCATTGTTTTATTTAGCATATGCCAGAATCTGGCAAGTTTACCTAAGTCAACACCAAATTCCAGGAGTTTGCTGACGTAAGATCTCCTTTTTAAAAAATTTTTTTTCTTCCCCCTACTATTCTTCATTCAAGAAAAGCATTAACATGGAGTGACTGAGAGAGTCTGCCTGTGGGAGGGAGTGTTTCAAACAGTTCAAGACCCTGTGCTTCTCTTCCAAATTACACCTATCTACAAGCTCTCAGGAGAGGAGAGTTGATTAAAGATTGGTGCCTAATAGCATCAGAGATCAGCAAGAGTCCAGGTTCCTGGCATCTTTCCATCATTGTTGCTATACTGGTGGGTAGTACTGCTGCTTAACCCATGCCGTATCAAAGCAAGCTACAGTCTCCAACATAAAGCTCCAGCATGTGAAAATCCTGCTAAATGCTGGGTGGAGTACAACTGGGTGTCCCAAATTATTGATGTGCATCACTGATGGTTCGTAATTCATATATGGGGATATGCAGGAAAATAATCTTTGTAGATATGGCTTTTTTTTTTTTTTTTTTTTTTTTTTTTGAGACAGGGTCTGGCTCTGTCATCCAGGCTGAAATGCAGTGACACAACCTTGGCTTACCACAACCTTCACTGCCTGGGCTCAAGGGATCCTCCCACATCAGCCTCAAAAGTAGCTGGGACTACAGGCATATGCCACCATGCCCGGCTAATTTTTGTATTTTTTTGTAAACATGGGGTTTCGCCATTCTGCCCAGGCTGGTCTTGAACTCCTGAGCTCAAGGGATCCACATGCCTCAGCCTCTCAAAGTGCTGGAATTACAAATGTGAGCCACTGTGCCTGGCCAGATATGGCATATTTTAATATACATTCAAAAAGAATATAATTAGAATTTCAAACTTGTGATCTACGTAAACATATTTGCTAACGGAGAGGTTGCAGTACCTGGTGTCATGGTGATTCACATTATGCTACCCACAAAAGTTACTGGTGTGGTATCAGGTGCTACAAAGCTATACTAAAGTCATGATGGTAGTGTCCCACTGCCTGGCAATTGGAAAATATTAATGTAGCACAAAGTGCACTGAATTGAGACTGGCTAACATAGGCCAATTGAGAAATGTTTCAGCATTAACAATAGTGTCCTTGAAGACAGGAACTAATATAGTTTGGGTATGTGTCCCTGTCCGAATCTCACGTTGAATTGTAATCCCCAGTATTGGAGGTGTGGCCCAGTGAGAGGTGATTGGATCATGGGGGTGAATTTCTCATGAATGGTTTAGCACCATCTCCTTGGTACCATGCTTGCAATAGTGAATGTCTTCTTGCAAAATCTGGCTGTTTAGAAGTGTGTGGCATCCCTCCCTCTCTCTTGCTCCTGCTCTGGCCATGTGACATACCTGCTCCCCCTTCTCCTTCTGCCATGATTGTAAGTTTCCTGAGGCCTCCTCAGAAAGTGAGTAGATGCCAGCATCATGCTTCCTGTAAAGCCTGCAGAACCACAAGCCAATTAAACCTCTTTTCTTTATAAATTACCCAGTCTCAGGCATTTCAATGCAAGAACAGCCTAATACATGAAAAACGTTTTCTTAAAAACTGTATCAGTTTCCTATTGCTGCTGTGATAAATAGTCACAAACAGTGTTTTAAAGCAACACGAATCTGTTTTCTCACAGCAGAAGTCTGAAATGTGCCTTACAACGGCAAAATCATGGTGTTGGCAAAGCTGCATTCTGTCTGGAGGCTCTAGGTGAGAATCTCTCATCTCTCCTTTGCTTTTTCCAGTTTCTAGAGGCTGCCAGGATTCCTTTTCTCATAATCACTCCACTCTTTGCATCTGTCATCATCTCTCTCTCTCTCTCTGACTGGCTCTTCTGCCTCCTTTCACTTGTAAAGGACACCTGTGACTACATTGGGCCCACCTGTATAATTCAGAATACTTGCTCCACCTCTATATTCTGAATTTAATCCCAGCTGCATAGTCTACTTTCAGTCATGAAGAAGTAGCAAAGATTTGATTTTCCTTCCCCAAATAAATAATTAGAAAGCTAGGGGAAAAAAAATGAAACAGCTGTTCACAGCCATTGGCCAACATGCACAGCAGGATTCTGATTTCTGAGAAAAGGGGAAAAAGAGAGATGGTTCCTACAATTATGCTTGCTTTCTGCCTGAAATCACATTGCAGACCATGAAGGAAGGTGGAGGTGTCCCAAGCGTGGCATGGCAGGTTTGTTAAGTTAAGGAGATAGAGAATCAGACTTCAGGAAGCCTAAAATAGCAAAAAGTTGCAAGGAAGTTCTGGGAGTAGGGCCCTGTGCAGAAAAATAGTTTCTGAAATCTGAATAGAGGTCCTCTTGAGTCTTAGCTGAATACTAAGATCTTATGCACAGGATGGAAAATCAGGGGACTAGGCAAGCAGCAGCTCAGGAGTTATGAACTGAATGGTTTACAGAGCTCACCTGGGGCTGAGCTGAAAAATGAATGAAAAATGAATGTATCTCTGTGATATGTGAGATAATAACAAAGGGTCTAACGTATGTATATTTACAGTCTGAGATGGGGGAGAACAGGAGTGAAAGAATAAAAATTTTGGGAGAAATAATGCCTGAAATTTACTCCAAATTTGATGATACAAAAAGCTCAATGAACCCAATGAAAAATATATAAGAAAAAAAAAATAACAGGAGGTATTATGTTCCTGACCAGATGAGACAGAAAGTCTTGACCACTTCAGGCACTCAGTAGAAACACCAGAAAGGCTATACTTTAGAAGGGGATTTAAATATCCGTAAAGTGTAGGGTACTGTAGAATCACCTTAATAAGTTTTAAAAAGTCTCAAGAGGGTCAAAATGAACTGCAAACTGAACAACAAAAGCAATGCCAGCACTCTTTAAAGGGTGACAACAAAATCCTGATAGTTGATGACATAATATTCACAAGTTTCAGCATAAAACAAAATATTATTAAACATTCCAAAGCAGGAAAATGCAACTCATAACCAAGATAAAAATGTTTCAAAAGAAATGGATCAGCAAATGATGAAAATGATAAAATTGCAATCAAAGGCATTAAAACAACTATTTTAACTTCATTTAAATATTTAATAAAACACATGAATGTAGTGAGGATATAAATGGAAAATATAAAACTAAACCAAATGAAATATCTAGGAAAAAAACCAACAATATCTTAAATGAAAAGCATTAAACACTCCAAAGGAAAAGATTAGTGAAACTGAAGACACAGTAATACACATTATCCAAATGAAGCAGAAATGTAGGGAAAAGACCGAACAATGAGTGATCTCTCTGATTTGTGAGATAATAAGAAGGGGTCTAACATGTATTTTATAGCCTGAGAAGGGGAGAAGAGAAGGAATGAAAGAATACAAATTTTGGGAGAAATAATGGCCGAAATTTGTTCCAAATTTGATGACACAAAAAGCTCAATGAGCCCAAAGAAAAATATATACAAAATAAAAACGAAAAAATAGTTCAAGGTCCAGTACATACTAATCAAATTTCTTTTAAAAAGTCATGAAAGAGGCCAGGCACAGTGGCTCACACCTGTAATCCCAGAATTTTAGGAGGCCGAGGCAGGTGGATCACTTGAGGTCAAGAGACCAGCCTGGCTGACATGGCGAAACCCCATCTCTACTAAAAATACAAAAATAATTAGCTGGGTGTGGTGGTGCACACCTGTAGTCCCAGCTACTCAGAAGGCTGAGGCAGGAGAATGGCTTGAACCTGGGAGGTGGAGGTTACAGTGAGCCGAGATCACACCACTGCATTACAGCCTGGGCAACAGAACAAGACTCTGTGGGGGGTGGGGGGGAAAAAAAGCATAAAAGAAAAATCTTAAAAGCAGAGAAAAAAAGATGGCATTACTTTAGTGGAACTAGGGTAACACATACAACAGATTTCTTGGCAGTAACTATGAAGCCCAAAGACAAAGGAATAACATCTTTAACGTGCTAAAAGTTGAAAAGAAAACAGAAAAAAAATACCTATCAACCTATAATTCCAAATCAAGCAAAAATATCTTTCTAAAATAAGCAACAATATAGACTTTTTTAGACAAACAGAAAAATCAGATAGAATTCATTTCCAGTCAAAGCATGAGCACTCTAGCAATGGTATTTGAATAAATATTTAAAACTTTTCCATTTTTATTTTACTTAAAGATAAAGCAAAACTAGTAGAAATGTATTGTGAAATGAATGACATACGTATGTTTAAAGTAAAAATAAGAAAAATGTATTAGGGATTTTATAATATGTATGACATTACTAGCCAAAGTAATGACAATAGAAATGAAAATACATTGTGGTAAGGTTCTTTCTTTAAGCATGAAATAGTATAGTATCATTTTAAAATAGAAAGCAAAAATTTTAAGAGGAAGATTGTAAATCTAGAGCAACTGTTAAAAACTAAATCAACAAGTTCTGGATAATGACCTGTTAAGTGGTCATAAAATAAAATCATGAAAAATTCTCAATCCAAAAGAAGGCAGAAAATGAGGAAAAATAAGAAAGAACAGATGTGACAAAAAAAACAAACAGCAAGATGGCTGACTTCAACCCAACCAGATCAATAATCACCTTAAGTGTGAATGAAGTAAACTACAATAAGGTGGAGACTTTCATAATGAATAAAAAAGCAAGATCAACTCTATGCTGTCTATTTAAAAAGACATGAATCTTAATGTAAAGACACAAGTAGGTTAAAAGTAAAAGGGTGGAAAAATATGCCATAGAAACACTAATTGTGATCATGACAGCAAACAGCTGTCTTACTGTTCTTTCTTGTTTTTTATATGAGGTGGTGCTGTGCAATAATTCCCAGAACAAAATGGGTCCAAGAAATGTGCATGTGACACTTGTGAAACTGAAGAACCAAAGACGTTAACAGGTATGGGGCTAAGAGTACACAGGAGAGACAGGCATAGGTTTGCATTTTATTTGGTATGGAATTAAAGCTAAGCAAAGCATTTTGATGAAGTTCAAAGCAGGGATCTTTGCCTGTAGGTTGGGTCCCCTCTGAAGCAGTTTGACTTCTCATCTGTTTATGAAGCATGTGCAGTTTCAGGCCTCCTCCTCAGCAACAGAGAGCCCGTCCAAAAAGCGTTAACCAAGAATTAGATAGAGCAGGCCAGGGACATTCTAAACAATGATTTCATACTCTGGGTTTATCCTGGGTTTCCCTGAGTTTCCACGGTAACTATTTATTGTAAAGTCTTGGCATCTTTTGGGTTAAGCTATGGGGCAAAATCCTATAAAATTATGAAACAGAGCTTTTATGGGTCCATGAGTGTATCAAGCAGGCCAAGACAAGGTTTGGTCTGGGACTACATCTAGCTCCTCTACTCCTACTCCCTCTGTGATTCCCCTGGAATGGAGAGGCAGTGGAATAGCAAAGGTTTACTGAATCTTCAGTGAAATCTTCAGTGATTCTATTTTGTCACTGGGGACTGTCTAGTCTAGAGAGAAATTGAGGAAAAGCTTTGCAAGTCCTGATATTAATTCACTCTAGCAAGGATCATGATAAGAACCTAATCTGACAATATTTCTGGAGAACACTGCAATAAGGAGCATGGCCACTATGAAAGTTATGTGCATGAGAGCATCTCTGCCATCTGGAAGAAAGATACTTCAGTAGAAATATTGATAATGCTCTCTTTACCTCCTCTCTCCACTCCTCACTAAGTCTCAGAAGTAAAGGCTCCTGAACAAAGACAGGCAGAAGAAATCTCTACCAGCACCTGAGAGGAAGGTCCCTGGAAAATAAACTAGCTGCTCTTAAGGCATAGAATTAATGAGTACATCTCAGAATAGAGGTTCAATTAGGAATGCTAACTATATAGTACAGACTGACGTTACACAGTGACCCAGCCATTAGGGATCCTCTCAAGAATGCTTCAATAGCAAGAGAGATATACAGATGTCATCTCCCTACAAACTTTCAGCATATATACATTCACAGTCATAAAGTGATATCCCAAAGCAAAATACTATGAACTCTGCCTGCTACCACAGGTGCTGTCATTGGTCATATTTTAGGTTCAACAGTCCTCTCATTTGTTAGTCCACACTGTGATGCCTCTATTTCTTTTATTTCTGGAAGTGCTTAATTTTTGATAAGTACAAAGGCACCAAGAACTTTCAAAGTGCTATTTAAAAATGTTCTGATGGCCATGGAAACAAAATTCAAAAGCAGAAAAAAATCAAAATTGCCAAGAAAACGACAGAGGTCCACAGATTCCCGGGATGAGCCATTCATCTGTACAAGTAATTTTGAAAGACGAAGAACAAATCATGCAAGGTGAAAATCTCTAAGCAAAGGACAGTAATCAGCAAGAAACAAAGAAAAGTGGAGGATGAAATATTTAGTCTTAATGTCAAAAGTCTATTAGCCTAATGTTAATTCAGGAGAAGTCCAGGAGCATGTTGGAGAACTTAACTGTAAAAGTCTGCTACAGAAACTTTTTTTTTCAGTGTTTCTGATGGACTGCACAGCATCAAAGGGAGTGTTGATGAGTGTGGATACAGTAGCTGCTGAAGTATTCCGGATATAACTTGCAGAGATCATGAGGCAAGGTGCAGTGGGGTGTAGATAGAAGATGGTCCTATTATATTAGAACTTCAATATGGGCAAAACTGGTTTTACTTTTTCAAAAGAAGATGCTCAGTAGAACATATGTTAGCACAAAAGAAAATTACATGCCTAGTTTTAAACCTTTAATCATGAAGGACTTGGGAACAAATGGACCTAGAAACAGACTTTGAATGCTGTTTGTGTAAACAGAGGTATTTGGAATGGATTAAAGCCACTTCGTGGTGCTCTAATTGAAGTGTCATCACTGGGCCTGGCCCAATGCAGGGAAGCATCACTTCTGAACTGGGATGAGAACAGCAACAGTTCTTAGCAGAGTACTTGGTCCCCAGTTTCACACGTGGCATGGTGGAAGAAACAGGGAGCAGGGGTCTCTTGGAACCACAGGGAGATTTTAGAAAAGAACTTGACAGGGAAAACCTGTGTTCTTCCCATTTCTACTCATTAGCACAAAATGGGGATAGAATTGGCAGAGGAGAAATCCCAGGGACTTTATGATTCCACCTCCATGGCTGGTGTGGTCAGTAAAAAAGGGCCACTGCTCTGCCATGCCTACAGAGGAAGTAGTTTTAAAAGACTCCAAAGTCTTGGCTTCTATAGATGTTCAAAATGTACTTTTACTGATTGAGTGATAGGTGTGCAGTGATGCTGGGAAGAGAGAATTCATTGAACATAATTACTTTACTATTGCTAAGTAGCAGAATTCCTCCAAGGAAAGAACCATCTTTGTTTAGGCTTAGTGGGCTTATTTGGGAATGCAGTTAAGGACAGACTTAGATGGGTTTGAATTGAAACATAATATTAGCTAAACTGATCTCTATATAAAATAAATAAGAATTTGAGGGAAGCAGAATGATGTGTAAGCTGGAGAGGAGAAGGATGAGACATGAGCTGGAGAGGAGAAGGAAGAATGATGAATGAGTTGGAGACAAACAGCAACATGGCAAAGCAAATATTCCTGGTTCCAGGAATTATCACAGTAAGAAGAAAGATGTCAAGTTTCCATTATAGATTTTTATATTGTATAATCCTAGTCCCAAACTGTTAGTGAAGACTGCCATATAGTCAGTGCACTTTGGTTAAGAAGGGATTAGGGCTGGGCATGGTGGCTCATGCCTGTAATGCCAGAACTTTGGGAGGCCAATGCAGGAGGACCCTTTGAGGCCAAGAATTCAAGACCAGCATGGGCAACAAAGTGAGACCCCCATATCTACAAAAAACATTTTTTAAAAAAATAGCCAGGTGTAGTTGCACACACCCATAGTCTCAGCTACTTGGGAGCCTGAGGCTACAGGATCACCGAAGCCCAAGAGTTTAAGTTTAGAGTGCGCTATGATCACGCCACTGGCCACTGCACTCTAGTGTGGGCAACAGAGTGAGACTCTGTCTCTAAAGAAAAGAAAGAAGGGGGGTGGGAGAGAGAGAAAGAAAGAGAGAGAGAGAGAAGGGGAGGGGAAGGGAGGGGAGGGAAGGGAGGGGAGGATTGGACACAAAGGGGGATTGGGATTGTGCCCAGTGGGATGACATGGTGAAGGAAAGGAACAGGAGGAAACAGCCAAGATGGCCCAGAGAATTCATTGCAAGTAATAATTCAGAGTCAGAGCACCAAGAGAAAGTCCCCTGCCCTAACACCAGACACACACACACACACACACCCCTATTCACTGCCACCAACATCACCACCACCACCAAGAACCTCTAGATATGTTAGAAAAGACACCAGATATACTACTATATTTTTCATGGGATTCATACCCATTGCTGCTTAAATCTTAAAGGGCAAAGAAGTCCACGCAATTGGAGATCTTGGACACATCCAAGAACTAAAATCTGAGTCTGCACTCTAAACAGGCCACCCTGAACTCACACTGTCTAACAACAGCACAGTTCCAAATCCTAGGTTATCCCTTTATTCTTCTTAATGACTTCCAGAGCATTTCTCAAAGATGAGAAGAAAAGCCCCAAAAGAAAAAAATCAGGTAGACTGCAGGCCTTGATGTAGCCAACCTACATCTATTAGAGCAATCCCTGGGCAATTTCCCAGTGCCTCTGGGAGAAAGGTTCATTGCTTCTAGTTCTTCTGGCAGAACCACTGTATGTAAATATATTTACTTCTCATTTTCCACTGGCATGGGAATAGGATGTAGAAATCTCCAGCTACAAGTGCTGATATTTAGAGCTTATGATAAGTCAGACAATTTAAAATACCTAGAAGTTAAGGTAAGGGTGTGTTGTATGTCTTAGAGGTGTCCAACTGCAAAGAACTCTCCATTGTTAGAGACAAGTTATCTAAAGGAGGTTTCTAATACTCATTCAGAGACCTGTAATTTAATTTGTTTTTGTTTTTTGCTTAAACTCTGATGGAATATAGAATTGAATATGGAATCCAACCAAGAGGGATAAACCCTACAGCTTTGGTGTTGTCTGTATTTTCTGATTAGAGTATGCTGCTAGATTATTTGCACACTCAGTATACACCATCACATTTGCATACGACATCTTGACATACTCCGCCATGGGGGACTGTCTCTTCAGCTTTTCTCAAAACAGCCTGTGATTCCTCTGTCTCTCATAAACTGTGGCCAAGAACTTTATTTCTTAAGGCTTTTTTCAACATGGCATCTTTTTGCTCTAATAATTTTGCAAAGTAGCTTTCTCTTCACAATAAGTTGGTTCCTGAAAAGCTGTATTATTGGATTATTGGAAATCAAATATGTATTCGATGTAACCAGGAAACTTACCCTTTATGGAAACTCTAGCAAAAAAAAAAAAAACGAATTTGTGTAATATAAACAATAGTTCTGAATTTATTTGTTCTATACGTTTGTATGGGAGCAGATTTTCTTAAAGTCAGTGATGTGTAGATAATTTTAAATGTGATGTTATTTATTTCTTGCCATCAGATAGCTATTTAAAAACTTCCTTTTATTTCTCCAACCTCAATTAGACTAGAAGTCTACAATCCTATAGCAAATTGTAGCCACACTAGTGTCCCACTGGCACTCCCTCTCTTCATGAAATGACTTTCTAATTGGCTTAAATCTAGAATAATTGTGTCACAAAAGAAAAACGCCCATTACCATTAAACCCAGCACTCTGGACTATTAACATTAACAAACAGGGAGGAAGGGCTGAGGAAGACTGACTCCTCTAAACCCCCAACCTAGGATTAAATGTGTGCTAATCTATCATTTTATCAGTCTGTAAAAGCATTCTGCTGCTGCCTCAGCCTTCACACTGCACAGAATCAGTTCATATATATTTCCCATTTGGGGTTTTGGGCAAAGTTCCATTGAGGTCTGGTCCAAGAAACTCCCCCAGGGCCTTCAGGGTCATAAGTCCTGCAGGTTTATGATGGCTTGATTTTAACTTCTGACTACACTGGGCAAGATTTTACATACCTGATGATAGCAAGCCTCACTCTGGGCCAAAAAGCTCTGCAATCCAATTGGTGGTAAGTCCTGCTAATTCCCTAAAGCCTAGCAAGGAAGCTGAGAAGAAGGATAAAACACACAAAAAAATAGAATTGTTGCTAGGCATATGGAATCTGGCCCTCTGAAAGTGTTAGAGGATTGACTTGAGAATATGTATGCTTGTGAATTTTTATGTAGAGAGTGTGTCTTACGAGTTCTATGGCCATGCTGCCCTTGATGATGTGTCCCCTAATATCACTTTGAAAATCTTGTGGAATCAAAGACCTGAATCTTGAAAGTCGTTGCCAATAAGGAGGCAAAGGACCAACAAACCTCCTTGACTTTTGACAACACGCTTGCTCGCTAACTTTTGTCAACATGCTTACATCTTCTGTGGAGTTTCCTGATGATTCTTTCTCCTTCAAACCTGCTCAGTTCTTACAATCAAGTTAAAGATTCTTAAATGTTTAGAAATTTGTTTTCTAGAAAATATTTTTGGGTGGGGTTTATAATTCTGGTTAATGATCTCAACCCTACATTTCTTTTGCTTCCTAGGAAAGGATGAAAACACACAAACAATTTCATTTATCATTATTTATTGTTTTCTTCCTTTTTTCAAATTATATTTGGACCCAAACATCAATCTATAGATGAGGAGAGGCTCTGCTTGCAAAGAGAGCTCAGAGTTCCCTAACGAGACTTACTCTGATTCACTCCAACATTCTGTCAAAATGTCACTTCTCTAAGAGCCTTTCTCGTCCAGTTCTAACCTATAGCTATACTTATAATCACTAAAGTATTCCACATTTCTCTTAGAAAATGTAAGAATATGAATTTTAATCAGTATGGAAATATGTATAATCACATCTGATGCAATGTTTCATGGACATATTGTAGGACATGGTACAAGGGACTGTTGGCACCCTTCATCCAGGACCAGAAGGGGTCCACAGACAGACTGACTCTGCTACCATCAGAGTTTTCTGCTTGTTTTTGTTTCAAATGATTTTTTCTCTACATTCCTTCAGCATTGTTGTTAAATGTTTCACTTGTTAGAGTCACCTTGGTGGTTATGATGACGGTATTTTTAAAACCCTTATTTGAGTAATTAACAAATATTGAATTTTCATCAAGTGTTCAGCCTATGCTACAAATTGTAGAATATACATAAGCCATGGAGTATATGTTTGATTCCCTCAAGAAAGTCACAATATAGATGAAGAAAGGGAGCCAATGGCATGCAACAATACCCAGCATACAAGGTGGTATATGACAAGGGTCAATAGTTCATCTCTGCTTAATGGTTCAGAACCTATTCTCGATCCAACACCACTTTGAAGTTCACATGAATACTATGTAGTCTCTCCCCAGAAGATGCACATTGTTCATATGCAAAATATTTCCTATTGATTCCAGAGGAGAAAAAGGCAGTCTATTAACTTTTGAAATCCATTCATTAACCCAGGAGCAGATTATGGATCCCTCCCTTAGAGAACTGCAGAAGTTCAGAAGAGAAGAAGCTCAATGAATTCTGGAGGAAGTTAAAGGTGGTTTAGAGGAGGCATTGGAATATAAGGTTGATCTTGGATAATGGATGAGATTTAGGAGAAGAGAAATGAAATTAATTTTTATGAGACTCATAGTAGATCATTTGTATAGATTATCTCATTTAATCTGCAGAGCAATGCAGTGAAGAAGGTCCTGTGTCTCCCATGCTATATATAAATAAGTGGAGACTGGGGAGGTGCAATAAAGGGCCTCAAATTCCTCTTAGCTATTTAGTTCCTGAGTTGTACTGAAACTCATGTGCATGTGAAAGCAGATCCCAAGCAATTTCCACTACATCCCCTTGAAGAGGAGAAACAATAAATCTTCTATAATCAAATGAGTATGTCCTCTAGTGTGCATACATGATCAGATGGAGACATTGGGTGTGGGGAGTAGCGGAAGAATTCTTTCTTTCCCAGTTTTCTAGGAAAATTAAATTAAATGAGGCCATGATTGAGACAGGCACTCTTCTGTGATTATGTTACCTATTATACTACCTTGGAACTAAGAATATGTAGTAAAAATAGGTGTGTGTTATGGTGAACCTTTTTTCAGGTCATTATATAGTTAGTGTGGTCGGATAGGATTTTTTTTTTCAAATCTTTGCTCTGTCCCTATAATAGGGAAGCACACCTTTACCCACGTTCATGTAACATGACTATACTTTCTAGTAGGCAGAGTATACAGCTTCACCCCAGTGACCTTGGACTTGTGAATTAGTTACTTTGACCAATAGACTGTGAATGGAAATGTGAGAGTGCCAGTTCTGAGCAGAAGCTTCTAAGAGGGGCGTTTTTCTCACTTATCCCAACCTTCTGCCCTCCTTCACAAGGTCAACCTGCTCCATGAAGGACAGACTGTGGCTGTTCCTCCAACTGGGTGATAGGATGAGAAGACACATGGAGCAGGTATCAAACCAGTTTATAGTCCAGCAGCAACTCCAGCTGATCCCAATCAAGCCAACAGAGCTGCAGCTGACTTGCTGAACCATGAAAACTGTTTCATGTGGTGAGTGGTTGAGATTTTGAGGTTGTTACCACAGAAAACCCCAACTTGTACTCATTCGTCAAGCATGACCTCAAGATTTTGAGACCAATCAAGAGTCTAACTGTCACCGAAGAAACTCATATGACATCAGGGGAAATTCCAGAATCAACCCAAAGTAGTCCAGTTGCCTGAAATCAGGGACAATGTAGACAAGACAGGATTTTTGGCCTGATCTTTTTCTCTCCTATCAGCATAAGGCTCAGCCTCCAGGAAGATAGTAGGAGGCTAAATGCCATTTGCATATTTGGCTCTTGGTGAGATGGTATTCACCAGAAATAAGCTCAAGAATCTGATTTGATTCTAGGTTTTTCCTTCTCTTCCTTGTTCTCTATGTGGAGCAGGGAAGTAAAATGGATATAAGACAGAAAAAAATACAGGAAGATAAAAAGCACTTAGGCAGCCCACAATGTTGACAATCAGAGTGAATGAGAGCACGCTGTACTTTTAGAATCTGCACATGCACACGGAAACAGGCATACACATTTTCTAGCTCCTACAAATGATTTCTGTGAGATCATCATTTCAATCATTGGCCACACAATCTCAATGCCAACCCTGAGAAGGACTAATTAGCATTCTCACATATGTAATTCTCTACTGAGAGCTACGTAGATGATGGAGTATCAGTGAGCAGATACACTACCACCAAGTTCTTATTAGCCCAGCCCCAACACCTAATTACTTTAATGCATTTAAAAATCAATATGTAGCCTCAGCAAAAAAAGACTTTTAAAGATATTTCAGTTTTTTTTATTTGATCCTGCCTCTTAGCCATCCATGCTATTCTACTAAAACACAATGAACCAGGCTTGCAGTCCTTGACTTCTGGCAAAAGAGAAGAACAACAAGAGTAAACAAACTTCCAAATATCTTTTTATTCCACCCAACCAAACTCATCCTTTAGCTCTTACTTGAAGTCACCAGTGTGCAGGACAGTCCATCAAACTGAGTCTAGACTGACACTTCGTTAAATTCAAGTTTTGTAAAGCAAGCTGCTAGGACTCTGTGGATTTGGCTGCAGGACTTTGTTGGGCTTCAGCAACTCAAATGTTGGAGCCCAAGCCCTGTTCCAGTGCCAAACATTTGTCCACACGCTGTTCCCATGCAGCAAAGACTCAGCTCTGTCAACATCCTTGTGACTAGAGGAAGGCACTCCTCTTCCCATCCCACATGTGGGAAGTGTCCCCTGGTAATGAAGTCATAGTGGGCTGAATACACATGCCTGAAATGAGCTGCAGCACCAGTCCTCAGGAGAGACAGGGAAATTGGTCAATGTCCCACAGCAACTGACCCTTGAGCAGGGAAAACACAATCTGCTCTTAGGGTTGCCTGGCTTTTTCATTCAGGTGTTTTCAAGTTCTGCTATTAGATCATTACAATTTACAGAATCACTCCACATAAGGTGAATGGGTTAGAAGATCAGATTGTTTCATCAATGTAGTCTTTCTGTCAATGCAGTCTCTCCAGACAATGAGGACTTTTGTTCCATGAAACCTCATTAGCCGTCTCTCTGCCTTAGAGAACGAGTCCCAGCTGAATAGACCTTTCTTTCTTGTCATGTACATGATGCGTTATCTACAAGGATATCAACATGACCATATTTTTAACTAAAAGCCTTTTTACTTTTAAGAAATGAAGACTCAGAGAAAGTTAGGTTTAAAATGGCATCTGGCTCAGAGGCCCTTAGTGACTCAATATTTCCCTAAAATCTAACAAAATACTTATAAAGACACACACAAAAAATGAAAACTTATGCCACCACCAAAACAGGAACTAAGTAATCTATTTTCAGAATCCAGGATCAATTTTCATTAACTGCAAGACTGGAAAAATGGGATTAAGAGCACAATCCAAGATCCCTTGTGCTATGACCACTCAAAATAATAGTTAGCTTCTCCCTCTCACCCCCAAAATAGACAGGAAGTAGGTAAAAAGTCCCTGCGCCCTCTCAAAATCCAAGCCCTGGCTCAGAAATCCAACATAGATACTAACTGGATCCGGAGGGCCTCTCTCTAGGTGGGTGATACACTTTGAGGTCTGGTGCCATCCTTTAATCCATCCTTCATTCCTGCCCAGATCTCTCTTTTCTGTATCTAGTCAGAGATGGGAGTTCCAAGAAGGTGAATGGAAGGTACGATCCCGTAAAGTAAAACACAATAAACAGAGTTGCTTCTCAGAAGCCATCTTGGAAGCAGTACATGCTGAGGATTATAGTCTTCTAAGATTTCCACCAGGGGCAGCATCAGGAGATGGGAGTGAGGTATGTCCAACTAACAGGAGCCCTTGAGATTTCCCAGCCTAGAGTTTGAGAATGGGTCTGGAAGCTGTGTGTGATAACACACTGTTCAGTTGCTCATCTAAAGAAGATCAAAGACAAACAAACTTTGTCTTTGAAAAACATTGTATCCCTCCTTCTTTAAAAATAAGAAAAGAGTGGAGAAAATACTTAACATGGCTGGGCATGGTGGCTCACGCCTGAAATCCCAGCACTGTGGGAAGCCGAGGCGGGCGGATCATGAGGTCAAGAGATCAAGACCATCCTGGCCAACATGGTGAAACCCCCGTCTCTACTAAAAATACAAAAATTAGCTGGGCGTGGTGGCAGGCACCTGTAATCCCAGCTACTTGAGAGACTGAGGCAGGAGAATCACTTGAACCCAGGAGGCGGAGGTTGCAGTGAGCCGAGATCGTGCCACTGCACTCCAGCCTGGTGACAGAGTGAGGCTCCATCTCAAAAAAAAAAAAAAAAAGAAAAAAAAATACTTAACATAAGACCTATTAAAATACCAGACCATTAAAAAGAGACCCTAACACTAATGATTTACAAGAGTAACCAAAACTGGAAGACAATCTACTATAGTACCCAGAAGGAAAAGACCTAGAGGAACAAAAAACTCATTGAAAATAGGCTAAAATGCTAAAGCACCAAGTAATAGAAAATGAATGGTAAGTAGGTAAGACAGAAACTGCCATGAAACTAAACATTGAATAGCAGAATTTCAACCTGTATTAGAAATTAAGAAAAAATTGACACTGAGCAAAAATTAAATTAGTGTAAGACAGTATTATGTAATAGGTGTTCAATAGCTATTTGTTGAATATACAATAGAGAGGTCTAAAAGAATATTGATGGTGCCATGACCTCTCCAAAAATGCTTGGTTGTTCAGTGGAACTGATTGGAGGGAAAAATGAACTCTTCAGTAGCTGCTGAGTTTGCAATTTCCTTTTGGTGAATGTTACATGAGTAGCTCACGGTGGGGGAGGTAGAATGTAAAGAAACAACTTGGCACATAAGCAGGACCCTAGAATTGACACATACTTCTCTAACTAGTGAGCCTCAGGTGCATCAAAACCAAGACTGCATGTGTTTCCCCAGACCCAGGTGGAAATGAGGGGATACAGCAATGGGGAACTTATTTTGCACTAAAACTGCACAGTTTTCTCAAGGAATAGACAGCAGACCTCCTTAAAACTCTCTTAGCAAATAAATGGAGAGACCACATGGTGAGTCCCACTTTCATGGTCGATGTGGAAAAACTTTTGGGATGTCGATGAACATCTGGAGAGTCAGCGAGCACAAACTGGATAATGGCTGGATAACGACACACTCCATGTGTTAAGCACCTAAATTTAGTCCCTGGTTTCATGTTAGATATGTTTATTCTGAATTCTTTGTTGTGCGACTCCCACAAATCAAATCATGCTACAGTACACACTTAATTGGGGTTGAAATTCTTCCAAACGTGTTTGGTGTTTGCTAGCTTCCTCTTTATTTGAGATTAATCAAAAGACATTAATGAAAATCTCCACCACCAGCCATCTAAAGGGAAATGGATGAAGTGCTAAAACAATAACACCCAGTGGTAAGACCGTAACAAATATCATCAGTCAGACCACTGGCAGGCTGGCTATACCTCCAGCTGCGAGGCTGTCAGGGCTTATCATTTTAATAGGGCTGGGCTGGAGCAGAGGGTTAAAAGCAGGCTTCCCAGCAGAGCCAAGCCACTGACTCATGGGTTGGTCCTTTTCCCCTTCAATTAAACTCCAGGACATGCACGATCAGGAGGCTGGAGCTATTGAGGTAGCCTCACCCTGGTTAGCTACCCTGCACAGGGGAGAGGTTTCCAAGTTGGTGGGTGGGTGGTAGTTGTGTGGGCATGGGCATGGTGAAGTGGAAAGAGGATGAAGGACTTTGAAATCAGACTTATGGCCAATTCTGGTTTTGCCACTTAAGAGCTGTGTGATTTAATCTCTCTGAGCCTCTGTTTTTTCAACTGTAAAATGAGGATATTAGTAAAATTAGTCTATTACCTTGCAGAGTTGTTGAGAGGAGTAAATAATGAATATACACTTAGGATTGCAGTCAACATTAAAGCTCTTTGGAGGGATGAAGAGTTTGTGCGTGGCAGCCTGGGGAATAGCCCAGCAAATAAGTAGCTAGTGAGAAGAAACAATGGTGCTTACAGAATCAGAACACTGATTTTGGACTCCAACACAGTTAGGCTCAAAGCCTGGCTTGTCCTCTTGGAAGCTCTGTGAGCACAGGAATGATCATTAAGGCACCACAACACATGCACAAACATACACTGTGGACACACACACAAACACATACAACTAATTGCTTCATCCATAAAGCAAAAATAACAGGGGTACCTACATGGAAGAGTTGATGTAGGATTAAATGAGATCACATTTGTAAAGTGCTTTGTGTAATACCTGGCATACAGACAGAGCTCCATAAATAAGCTATGATATTTACAATGATTAGTAAATGCAGCTTGTATATACT
Organism: Pongo abelii; assembly: GCF_028885655.2. Lineage (NCBI taxonomy): Eukaryota > Metazoa > Chordata > Mammalia > Primates > Hominidae > Pongo > Pongo abelii. The sequence continues at coordinate 40,333,836 of NC_071998.2, forward strand.
AATATGTGACGTATTTTATTCAACATATGACTATGTAATAATGCAATATAATACATGTTATAACATACAATATAGTTATATGTAGTTTGTCCCATATATAATGTTACGGTATTTATTTCCTATGAATTATGAAAGACGCAAGCCTAAATTGTTGGTTTAGGAAATCTCCCACATATATTTGATGTTGGCTAACTTGTTCAAGTGGTTAAAATAACTAATAACTGTATGTAAGCATACAAACAAATGCATCTATTAGAGTGACTTTCCAAGAACCCTTGTTCATTTTTATTACTGAACATTTACCATGTGTCAGGAGCTATGCTATGCACTTTGCATACATTATTTTAAATTAATCCTTATACGTCCTACTCATGGGGTTATTTTACCACAATAACACTATTATTAGAATCAGAGAGTATGGGTCTTGATATTAGCCCACCTCCATCCCCTCAAATAAAATGAATGTGCTTAAAAATATTCCCCATGGGGTGATGAGCTACTCACTTACTGATGATACCACGAGGGTGTGGAATTTTTTTCAGGAACCGTAAACTCAGAGTCATGATCATGTTGATGGTACCTGCATGACACAAAACTACCTTTTAGGAGAAAGAAGGCTTAGAGACAAAAGTCTCTAAGGATAGTCCATGAACACCTGACCAGGCCACCAGATCTGCCCAAGAGAATTCTCAGCAAGCTCAGAGGACAGGTGAGTGGCAAAACGCCCAAAGCCCTTATCCTTATTGTCCCTGAGCACCGATCAGGGACCCCTCACCCCCAACTGCAGAGAGGCAAGAATACCACTGAAATTCAAGTTCTTGGCAACATCAATTTTTAAAAAGAAAAACTAACTCAATATTGCCTGTGTGGTTACCCAGGTCATCCAGGGGAGAGGCTCAAACTGGCAGTCAAGTGAATGATGAAGGGGGACTCTGAAAGGCAATCCAGTAGCCCAGATCTGATAGGCATCTACTCGGCAAGCCCTGGCCAGAGGCAGCAGAGCAAGCCATGTGGGAGCTGGGATTGCTGCCTTTCCCATGGTTCTCTCTGAATTTTGAGGCCTCTGGACCTTTTCCATCATGTCCATAATTTAGTTATTTATGACTCAAAAGATGTAAATAATTCAAACATACTAGGTACTGCAAAGCCCCACTATTGGATCAATCACCCAGATATAGTACAATTTTCTCATCATAATACACACACACACACACACACGCACACATACATACACATATCAGAAAAGATTTGTAACATTTCTTCCTGGAACAATGTGAACATTTTTGTGCTCTTTGACACTGGTGATATTCTAGTTGTAAGTGAATAGGTGCTTCTGTTTGAACAGAAATGTGAGTCTAAAGCATTATGTTCTTGTTTAACTGTCACATAGATCCCATCATCACAAATCATTTAAGAGACTAAGACAAGGCCTGTCAAGTAGTTAAAGTAATTGATAAAAGTGGGAAGAGACTGACTTAGGAAGGGAATGATGTAATTATGTTCAAAGAAGAGTGATTCTAGTTTTGCATTGTCCATCGCTATGTTCAAACTTCTTGTGGAGTCGGACCTGGACAGAGGCAGGACTGGAAAAGCAGAAGAGCAGGGAACAAAAGCAGCAGAGGCGATGTGAGACAAAGAGAAGGCAGGCAGGGAGTTAAACAGAACCTAGGCCAGCAGAGAATCTAGCTTGTTCCCACCCCCTCACAAGCTGGAGCCCATGTCATTCCCCAGGAGCCCCTCTCCTGCTGGTCAGCATCCTGGGGGCAGCCACCCCATTCCTCAGCCAGCAAAATAATGGCCCTAACTACTCCAACCCCTTAGGCCACATTTCCTCCTGACTTGACCTTCTCTTCAACTCAGCCCTTCAATACAAGTCCAGGATTCAGGGAGGGGAAAAGCCCCTCTCAAAATGAACATTCAAGCCTAAGAGGTCAGCATTCTAAATGAAAAAGTTAAGCCCCTCTTGCGATCTATTAGTGAAGAAGTTATAAGTTTCTCTGGAATTCACAGTAAGTGAAAAACGTAAGGTCGGTATAGCTGACACAAATTCTAACAAATATCCCTTCCACGCTAAAGAATCACAATCTTTGTTTCTCCTTAGAGGGCAGGTGACACTCTCCATGGCCCTGCAGAAGGAATTTTAAAAATATATTGGATTTCAGGTAAAATAGCAGAACAAATCCTGATTACAAAATATTTTCCTTCTGGTACCTAACAAAATGCATTAAAAATTTATAAACCAATAATCAAAAACAGCCAAAAAAGGCAAAAGGATTAAACTTCATAACATAAATGTTAAGAAAATGTCAGTGAGAGAAAAACAACAAAAGATTCCTTTGTGGCTTGCTTTCTAACCCCACTCTTCTAGAAATAATAGTAAAGAAAGAAGAACTGACAAAATTCTGTGCTTCTTAGAAATACCTCCTAATTTGAAAGAAGCAGCCTGTGGGAGAGAGTGGGCAGCTCAGGGAAAAGTCAAGGAAAAGTGTTAAAGGGTAGAAGGCTGTACATGCCTGAAGGATCCAAGGCTGAGGTCGGAAATGCTGCCTGGGCTCTGAGCTGGTTGGGGAACAGCCCAAAATCATAGGAGTGGAGTGTATTTCTGCAGAAGTGGGGCCTCCTAACAGAGAATTAAAAAAACAAAAACAAAAAAGCCAGAGAATTCACGTCCCATGACAAAGACTGTATTCAGCCCCCAGATAATCTCTTTTGCTTTCCCTAATCCTTACAGAAAAGTGGACAGAAATCTAAACTTATCCTCAAACTGCAGCTGAGAGAGGAAGAGAAGTAGGCTTAGAAAATGACGAAAGGGTGGCAAGGAGTGTGTGGTCATAAGCTCTCAGAGCAAAGAGAAGACAGGTTAGAGCAACCTATGTTGTACGTTAAATATAAACAAGAAGAGAAGAGGAATGGCAACTATGCAAACTTATGAGAAAAAAGGAAAAGAAAACGACACAAAGCAACATAACAGGCAAAAGACAGATATGAACCTAGTCTCAAGGAAAACCTGTGCCAAAAAACAGAATGATACTCCTTGGAAATGCTTTAAGATATAACATTTTAAAAATATCTTAATTCAATATATGAGGATAATAAAACTACAGAATGAGTTGAAAATACACCCTGCAAAGCCATATCTAAGGAGTAATAGCAACAAACCAAATAGACATGTCTGGATTCATTAACTTGAAAGAAGGCTTGAATTTATCACAGCCAATATAGATGAGAATGACAAAGTGATTATAGCAAATAGAGAAGAGATGGTATATATAGAGAGAATAGATCAAGAAATGATCTGCCACTTCATACCCATTAGGTAGCTATTATTAAAACAAAAACAAAAAACAGAAGACAGGTATAGGTGAGGATATGGAGAAATTAGAATCTTCATTCAATGTTGGTTGGAATGTAAAATTGTGCAGCCACTGTGGACAATGGTATGGCAGTTCCTCAAAAAATTAAACATGATCCAGCAATTCTACTTCTGGGTATATACCCAAAAGAATTGAAAGTGGAAACTCAAACAGATATTGGTGTACCCATGTTTATGGCAGCATTATTCACAATAGCCAAAAGACAGAAGCAACCCAAGTGCCCGCTGACAGATAAAAGGATAAACAAAATGTGGTGATATATATACAACAGAATATAAGCCTTAAAAAGGAATGAAATTCTCACACATACAACAGTAGATGAACCTTGAAAACATTATATTAAGTGAAATAAGCTAGTCATAAAAGGACAAGTATTGTCTGATCCCACTTATACGAGTTACCTAAAGTAGTTAAATTCACAGACAGTAAAATGGCATTGCTAGGGTGGGTGGAAGAAGGAATGGGCAGTTGTTTAATGGGTAGAGAGTTTCAGTTTTGCAAAATGAAGTAAGTTCTGGAAATGGGTGGTGGCTATGGTTGCACAACAGTGTGAATATACTTAATGCCACTGGACTGTACACTTAAAAATGGACAGAATGGTTTTTTGTCATGTTTATTTTATCACAATTTTAAAAAATAAAAAACTCAAATGATTGACTATGTAGATAACTTAGTGTCCTTGAAGTAGAGAATCTAATAAGTTAAACAGAACAAAATATTCAGAGCCATAATAAAGAAAAATTTCCATGAAATAAAACAATCTAGAGATAGAAAAAGCCTAAAAAATGGATCTATAATGATCCATGTAGAGACATATCCTGGTTTACTTATTGAAATCCAAACAAACAAATGAAGTATGTGTGAGGTATTCAGGCAAAACGAAAAATTATGTATTACGGGAAAAAAGTATCAGCCTGGCATTTGAATTTTTCGATAAGCATTATTTAACTATTGTTCTATTTCTTTTAATGCTGTCAAAACTCTAAGGTGAAAAAATTATACTACAAAAATACTATGCACAGCCAAGTTGGTATTCAAGTAGAGAAGGGCTGCAAGAAGGTATTCACAAATCTGAAAAACTCAAAACACAGCAACCATGAACCCTTCTGGAAAAGTCTACTTGGATGATGAAATCTAGCTAATCAAGAGATAAGTCAAGATAAATGGAGAAGCCATGGTAGAAGCATTGGTGTTCAACACTAAATCCATTTAATTATAAAACTAAGACTAAACAATTGAAGAAACTGTGTTTATAGGACAGAATATAAATACATAAAGTTTTTTTAAGTTCCTACTTTGGATGCTATAACAAACAAAACTTATATTCTACTGACTTATAATTACAAACATTTTTATCTTGCTCACACATTAGATAAGGGCAGTGAATCAGCTGTGATTCTGTTGGGTTCAATGCCACATATTTTCTCCTTGCTGAATCCAGACTGAACGAGAAGTCCCTCTTTAGAACGTGCTGTTTTCACCATGGAGGGCTAAACCAAGAGGTCCCACACCAAAGCACATGCTCACAGAAAAACCTTTTGCTTAAGAGGCAAACATTACGTCCAATCACAATCCATGGGCCAAAGTAAGTAACATGGCCAAGCCCAAAGTCATTGAGATGGGACTTTAATGAAATATGGGGACTTGAGGGAGGGTATGGGAGAGGAAGTGCAAAAATACTAATCTCATCATTTCAATCAGGGAATCAATAATAAAGTCCAAAGGTATTTTTATAAACATATATAATGATTTTAGCCTCCTAATATTTTTCCCTCTTAATTTTCAAAGATTCTTATACAAACTAGTATTTCTTCTGATCAAGAAGTAATTATGTGAGGCATAGCAAATTCCTTTAGTTTTGGTTCAGTGTTTTTTTCCTGTATTAAATATTAAATTCAAGTAAAATGAAGTGTAATCTTTTTTATTTAAATATAGCATATGTAGTATGATGCCCTTTTAATAAAATCCTCTCCCTCTCTCTCTCTTCTCTCCATCCTTTTGTCTGTGACTGTCCCTGGAGATATGTCTAGAATGAGGCTCATCAACTGTTAACATAGGTTTCTCTATGTAGTAGTATTTCCTATGATTTGTTGCTTTTTTTGTTTATTATTATTATAAGCATTTATCAGTTTTATAAATGAAATAAGTCACTGTTGTAAAATTGCAACAAAATGCCAAACATATGAATTCAGTGAGTCTATATTTCATTTACTACTCAAAAAACCTAAAAATATGTTAATTTTTTTATTTAATAAAATGTAATATCCATCTCAGGCCTCCGTAATTTTCAAGATGTGTGCCATTATAATAGGAAAGCTATTTGTATTGGGTGGGAGGGTGGAACATGATCCTCAACTCTTCTCTCTATGCTGGCTGTCCTGCCACAGCTGCTATTATCGGAAGGTCCCCCCAAACTCATGTGTTGAAATGTAATTGCTAATGTGACAATATTAAGAGGTAGGGCCTTTAAGAGGCAATTAAGTCATGAAGGCAGAGCCCTTGCGAATGGGATTAGGGCTTTTATAAAAGAGGCTTCATCCAGCATTTAGCCCTTTGCTGCTCTTCTGCTCTTCTGCCATGTGAGGACACAACAACAAGGCACCATCGAGGAAGCAGAGAACTCTCACCAAACACTGAAGGCCAGCACCTTGACCTTGGACTTCCCAGCCTCCAGCATTTTGAGAATTAAATTTCTATTTTTTACAAATTACCCAGTCTGTGGCATTTTGTTAGAGCAGCACAAAAAAACAACAGCTTTCATTCATGTCCAGAGAACCCCATAGTCTGGTGGCTTTCTCCTCTTCTACTCATTCCAGGCATGCAGATTTCATCAAGGCTGACTGTAGCATCACTTACCTAAATGCAGCAGGGAGCAACTTCCTCCCTGGTGTCTTGACAGCTCCCTGGGATTTTACTCACAGCGTGAGGTCTGAGTCCTGTGTGGCTCTCAGCCCTGAGCACAGACCAGGAAACTCCAAAACGGTGGTAATAGCACCTCTCTGCCTCCAGCCTATACCATAATTCTTGGGGACACCCTAGGGACAACTGGGAGGAAGGAAGCCTGCTCTGTTTCTTGAAGCAGAGAGTAAAGTTACCATGGGAGGCTCTTGAGTGATGCCCCCTCTCTCTTGAGGTTTGCCTCAGGGGCACCCAGCATAATCTTGTTAATGTGCTTAAGTGTTTGGAATACATACTCAGGAAAGTTTTACATCCTGCTGCAGCTCTTCTCTGAGAGTTGTTGAATGGAAACAAGGGAAAGGGAAAAAATTACTTAAAGGGAGGTAGGAGGAAACCCATTGCTTAACAACTCAGACGTACTGTTTTACCATATTAACATTGAATTTTAAAACTCTGTGAGCTCGACCTAGAAGATAGTGTACCTGCCAGGTTACAGACTATTATTTTTGCTTTTGGAAAGGAGATGCTCACAGTTGATGATGAAGAGTTTGAGGGTGAGCATGATTTGCTGGAAGACTGTTCTCAGTTTACCTCCCAAAGAGAGGCACACTTTGTCTTCTACAACAGCCAAGTGCTCTGCAGACCAAGAGGATGCTGAGGAAGCATCTGAAATATTGGATAGGGGAGCGAGCAGAATATTCAAGCAGGCCAACAAGAGGATTTATGGCTAGTGAAATACTACAGCCAGCCAGACTCCTCATTCAGAGAGAAGGCTAAACGAAGAGAAGAAAATCAATGACACAGCAAAAGGAGAAAAGGAAATGTGTTAATAAACAGGTAGGAATTTTAAAAGGGTATTACAGATCTGAATCGAGGAAATCTTTCTGGACCAACAAATGTACACTAATGCAGGATAAGTCAGACAATTTCCAGGGCTTTCTTGAGATTTAAAGGTATACATGCATAATGTATGCAGGATGACTCATATGGTGTGTATAAAATTTTGAGAACACCTTTGCATTCTACTGGCACATTAATCATAGGGCCATTTAAAATGAAGAGAACATCTGCTCAAAAAACAAGTATACAAAATTGTCTTTGGAGAGCTTATATGCAACAGATGCCACAACATCTAGCTTAAATACTAGGGACATTTTCTGTATTCCCATAGGGAATCACTTCAGCAATATCACGTTTCCCAAACAAGTGGTATTGTTGTTGTTGTATTTAACTCAGCTAAAATAGGAAATATCATTTTTAAAAAATCTCACAAGGAAACAAAGCTTAAAAATAAGTGGGAATTTAGAAATATTATCAGAGAGGAGTATTTTCCTACAGTTAATTTTGTATTTGAAAGAAAAATCTTTGCTCAGTTATGCCTAGGTATCTTATTAAAATGTATTTATTCCATGTCATTCCAAAAGAATCTGATGCACATGATATGCACAATGTATATAGTTGTGACATAAGCATTGGCAACCTCCCATAGATCTCTCTGTTTTCCTTTACATTCATCACCAGAAGGTCAAGTTTCCAAAACCACTAACCCCCACTAACTGAAGGACTTCTGTTGTTGTCAGAGAGAATACTATTGAGATGTATCTTACCAGTGACTTTAAGTCTTTTCTGAACATCAGTATCAAATGCTTACTGGCTCAATTATTATCATTGTATTTATTTATTCATTTATTTATTTATTTTGAGAAGGAGTTTCACTCTTGTCACCCAGGCTGGAGTGCAGTGGTGCGATCTCAGCTCACTGCAATCTCTGCCTTCCAGGTTCACATGATTCTCCTGCCTCAGCCTCCCGAGTAGCTGGGATTACAGGCACCTGCCACCACACCCAGCTAATTTTTGTATTTTTAATAGAGATGGGATTTCACCAATTACTTATCGACAGTTAAATGAGTGTAAGTTTCTAATGCCTTTGAGAGAACTACTGCATGGCAACTCCCTCCCTATCATTTCTGATCCTTGTCTTCCCAGCATTTTCCATGGGTTCAGAGCTACATTGGTATTTAGTCTGTCATCTGCCCTTAATCTCTCAGTAACATCAAGGAAAAGAATCTTATTATGTCACTTAGGTCTAGTATTCATCTAAGGGAGTTTACAAAGCACCAAATGCTGACTTTCCTAAATAAATGTAATCTTGAACCAAGAGCTCATATATTTTATTTGGTAAATTATCACCAGCATTATTGGCTATCTTTAATTTTTTTTAGCACAGCTCGGGTTCGAATGTTTGTGTTCCTCCAAAATGTGTGTTGAAACTGATCCTCAATGCAATATTAGATGTTGATTAGGTCATGAGGGCTCCACCTTCATGAATGGGATTGGTGCCCTTATAAAAAGCCTGTTTTGCTTTTTTTTTTTTTTTTTTGCCTTGTGCCATGTGAGGACACAGCATTCATCTCTTGGGAGGACACAACATTCATCCTCTCAGGAGGACACAGCAAAAAAATGCCATCTTACCACACATGAATCTGCTGGCACCTTCTGGATGTCCCAGCCCTTCAAACTGTGAGAGTCTATTATTTAACTGTGAGTTCTATTATTTCATCAATTGCCCAGTCTGTAGTATTTTGTTACAGCAGCAGGAACAGATGAAGACAAGGATTCTTTAAAGGGAGCTCTCACAAACGTTGACATACTGTTTTATCTTTTATTTTATCTTCTACCCTAAAGCTTACAAGTTATTAGAAGTATACGTCATACAATGATCTCAGGGAATTTTAGAAAAGTTGATGCCCAAAGTAAATACATTGGACAGAATAGAAGAATGTGGCTTAATAGTTAGATTGTTCCATGTAAGTGCTATGAAACTATTATAGTTTTACTAGTGCTCCAAGAAGGATATGGCCCTTGGAGTTCACCTCAACATTTATAAAAGATTGGTACCTAGTTAAGAATCATGATCTTTATGGAGCAGAAGATCCACACCTACTTGATTCTGCCCTTAAATGCATTTGGTTTTTAAGTCAGACTCTTAGACTATAAATAAGGAACTTCCTCTGTTTCCATTCTGAAAAGAGTTCACGTACTATGCTATAGAATTCCAATATTTCTTAATCAATCCTAAATAGTTCACAGGTTTTATACACTACATAAGAATGAGAGAACATTTCTTGGTACATAGCCGTTCAACCTCCTGAACACATTTTCTAATCAAATCCTCATGTTCTGCTCATAGATGTTCTTTATATCTGGGTGGGAACAACCTCCCCAAAGTTCAAGTCTGAGGTCACAGGCCTCTGTTGAAACCACAGGGACTGAGGGCCAGGCAGGAGTTGGGGGATGAACGGAGTGACCTGCAGGCATTTAGGGAGTTGGGGTCGCCTTCCTGCCCCCGTGAATTCTATGTGACATCTGATACCATGGGGAGCTTTTTAAAGAATGAACAATGTTAGTTCCCCATATATACATCAGCTGCTGAGAATTTGCCATGATTCTTGATTGAGAATGAAAACATGGATCCACAAGTGTGTACAACTAATAGTAAAATTGGTTTTCCCAGGGGCTGGAGGAAGGAACACTGTAATTGGGAACATGGCAGGGGTGTATAAGATGAGCATTCAATGCTGGAAAACATTAAGCAGGGGGTTTTACAGTATGTAAAATTCAGCACAGTTTTTCTTTATGCTCCTTCATGGAGAGAGAAATTGTTACATCATCCTCTCTGGGGACAAATCACCCATTGGGTAAAAAGAGCCACACCATGAGTGAAGGGCAAGACCAGTTTCATCAACACAGATGTCTTTTTTGAACTAGTGAAAAGGGGAAAATGTGTTTTTTTTTTTCCAATAAAAGTATGCTTTAAGATATTTCAGAGGGTCATTTCTTACTTGTAACTTGTATGGCCTAAATAGCACTGAATTCTCAGATTGTGGAAGGAACATTACCAAATGCATACTTGATTCTGTAGGAGATATGGGACACTGACTTTGAAATAAAACAAGCGAACAGAGTTCCCTTCCCACACCATAGGCAAGAAAGAGGCTTGGTAATGACGTTGGAGCCATTTGCAGGCAGGTGTGAGCCAGCTTCCCAATAGGGAGGTTCCACTTTAGAGACCCAGCATCACACCTGGAACTAATTGCCCTCTTTTTTGGCAAATTCAGTAACCAGGCCAAAGATTAAATAGACCTTGGAGACTGTACAACCACTTCCATCTCTAAGTGCTGTCAACCCCAGGGCAGGAAGGAGGAATGCTGAGGAGGTGGCCCAGAGAAAGGGCTGCCCCACAGGCCCCGCACCTGCACTAGAACACACCAAACACACGTCAGTATTCAAAGCACCAAAATTAAATGCCTGAGCAGTATGTTGATGATCTCTTTCAAGTTGCATTTTTCTGCATTCTGTCCTAGGAACATTCATTTCTAAAGGCATGTAGGTACATAAATACAAAATAATACTGTCAGTAACTCTGCATTCAGAGAAGGTTGCATGTAAAGCATAAAAATCATTTCATTAAGAAAGTGAGTTATTTTTAAATAACTTGGGATATTTTCTATTTTAAAAAGATCATAGTCTTTTCTTTTCAATTTCAGTGAATAAAATTAATGTGTTTGTTAAAATTATATTCACTCATCATCTTTTCAACCAATACCTCCTGTGTGCCATGTGCTAGTCTTCTTTAAAGACCCTGAGCATACAAACAATACATGAGAAGACCTTGTCCACAAGGAATTTAGAGTCTGATAGAGGAGAGAGATTAATCAGGAGACAATTACAATGAAACATTGTAATGACATCATTGGCAAAGGCAAACACAGGGCCTTGTGTGGATCCAGAGGGGGCTGGGGTGGGAAGCAGCAGGAGCTGTGCGTTTTTGTTTGTGTTGGAGTCCATGAAGACTCTCAGCTCAGAATGGCCCCTCCTAGTCCATGCCCAGCTGTCTGTCTAGAATGTCCTAGTTCTTGAACCAGGTGAAGGGGGAGGGGGTTGTGTGAAGCGGGGGTTGTGTGGTGAAGGGTGAACGGCGTTGTGTGGGTGTGAAGAACTGGGAAGAGGGTAGGTAGATTCTGAGTTTAAGGGAAAAGCTACTACAGATAAGGCTGCAGGCATGGCAGCCAAATTGGCAAGATCTAAATATGTCATGCAAAACAGGTTGGGTTTGCCCTGGGGAAAATGGAAGATTTTGGAATCTTTTAAGCACAGGGAGTGCCACTAGCAGCTTTGTGTGTTGGAAACACCCTCTGGCTGCCGTGGAAGGATGATTTGGAGGGTGATGAACTTAAGTCACAGAAAACAGGTATGGGGCTGAGCCATGGCTTGAAAGGTGATGTGGGTCTGAACTGGGAATGAGGCCAGAGAGACTGGAACTAAGTTCAGAGACATGGAATAGGTAGAACTAACTGAGTGATACCGAATGCTGGGGACAGGAAAGAGCCTAGGGTAAATTCCCAGTTTCTGCCTTGGTTTACCTGGGGTAGTTTAAAATCTACTGTTCTGACTTACCTAGTCTCATGGAAGGAGATATCATTCATTCATTCATCTATTCAATGAACATGTATTGCGTGTGCCAGGCCCTGTCTGAGACATTGGGGATATAGCACTGAACAAAGCAGCAGAAATCCCTGGCCTCATGGAGCTTACATTCCAGTAGAGAGAGAAGGACAACAGCACAACAGCCAAATAGATTAAAATGTGTCAGATGGTGGAAGGCCAAGGTGGGCAGATCATGAGGTCAAGAGATCAAGACCACCCTGGCTAACACGGTGAAACCCCGTCTCTACTAAAAATACAAAAAATTAGCCGGGTGTAGTGGCAGGTGCCTGTAGTCCCAGCTACTCGGGAGGCTAAGGCAGGAGAGTGGCATGAACCCCAGGTGGTGGAGCTTGCAGTGAGCCGAGATCACGCCACTGCACTCCAGCCTGGGTGACAGAGCGAGACTCCATCTCAAAAAAATAAAAATAAAATAAAATAAAAAAGTGTCAGATGGTGATAACTGCTAAGGAGAAGGGAGAAAAATCCATAAGAAAGGATGGAGGGTAATGGAGGGGTGCTAGGTAACATAAAGTGGTCAAAGAATGACACTTGAGCAAAGACCTGCAGAAAGAGAGGAGGAAAGGGAAGAGTCTTCCAGACATAGGGGGCTGCTGGTGCAAAGGTTTGGAGACTAGAGAAAGGTGCCATTAGAAAGAGTCCTTCTCCACACAGTGGCAGCTACTGCCCAAGAGCACAGTCTGTCTTCCTCAGAAGGTAGTATTGTATTCCTGTGACAAGGCCTAACTGAGATGGTCCTTCTCACCCTCCTCAAATGGTGCAATTCTCTCTGAAACCAAATGTCTGAGACAAGTTAAAATAATTAATTGGGAAGCCATTAGACTGGGGCAGCTCCAGTGCCCTGGGTTTCTATGTGAGCAAACCAAAACCCAACTCAGTGGAATTGGTCATATTGTAGGAAAACAAAATTTAAGCTTAACCAATCAGAAACTGTCCACTAACCTGTAACTATGGATTTTACACTGGAATTATCCAAATAAGGCTACTGCTCCACTTTAACCGATCAAATACTTTCTTTGCCTTGCTTCTTCAATCACTCTGTAAAAGCCTCCTTCTCATGCTCCTTTAGTGGAGTCCTGAAAAAAAAAACCACTTCCAGTTTGGAGTTGCCTCGTTCATGAATTGCTCTCTGCTCAAATAAACTCTAAAATTTTAATGTGCCAAAGTTTATCTTTCAACAGACCTCAGAGAGCAAATTATCTTCTGCTTGTTGGACAGGAGAACTCTCAAGTCATTGGAAAAAGCAAGGTTGTTAACACCAGGGAGTGGACAATGAAAGAGACTCCATTTACTCCTGCAAAAAAACTGTGGTATTGGAAAGGTGAAACTGCATTTGTAAAATTCTGACAGTAACAGAAATCTGACATAGTTGACCACATCTTGTTTCTGACCTCCAAACTGCCCTTGGTCATTCGTGAGTGTGAGCTAAGCTAACTTTGGGAGGGAATTTGGTGCAGAGTTTAACTTAAAAGCATGGATGATAATAGCCCCTCCCTAAAACTAACCCCCTTCTTGCTCAGGGACTGAAAACCACCTCTGTAATACTAATGAAAGTCCACAAAATTAGGATTGTTGGAGGGCCCAATTTCTGCTAAGATGTAGGTGTGCTTTCTCTAATCCCTTACTGTTCAGGAGTCATGTAGCCAGAGGTCACAAGATTTGTGACTTCCCCAATTGCTCCCATAGGTAACATCACTATTGTGGAACCTAAGATTGGTTTTTTGAGATGTTTTTCAGACTGACTCCACTTGGGATCATGACTCAACTGATCCTGTGGCCCCACCCAGTGATGGACTCAGTGCATGAGGACCATTTTCCACACCCCTATGATTTTATACCCAACCAATCAGCAGCAACCATTCCCTAGCCCCCTGCCCACTAAGTTGTCCATAAAAACCCAAGCCTTTCAGTTCTCAGGGAGGCTGATTTAAGTAATAACTCCAACTCCTGCACAGCCAGCCTCATGTCAATTAAAGTCTTTCTTTACTGCAATGCCATGCTCTCAGTGAATTGATTTTGTGTATGCAGCAAGCGGGAAGAACCCATCAGGTGATTATAAAGCCAGGATCAAAGGTGTGCTTAGGACAAAGAGAGGCCTGCCAGAGCACAGAGCACACCCACGTTGGCAGACCTTACCAGCCTTTAAGAGCAAAGAGAGGGTGCAACATTGCCCGGATAAGGAGCAACCCCTTCAGCACCACCCACCACCCTGCAAACTCACCTTCAGTAGGAAGCTAAAGAGGAATGTGTCGAGGGGCCAGATCCCAGGGGAAGAAAGAAGAAACTATAAAGGGTTAGATGGCAGATGCAACGGGAACATTTGATGGTCTCTAAGTCTTTGGGCATGGGTAAGTTCACCCGAGAGAGGATGTAGGTAGAAAAGACAGCCACAGACAGAATCTAGACAACAACAACATGAAAAGGGTGTGTATAGGCTGAGGACCTCCCTACGGTAGCTGAAAGAAAGTAGGGAGAAACTAGGAGAGGTAGGATCAGGGAGGGACAGGGCTTTAAGAAGCCAGGGGTCAACAGGAGCAATGCTGCTGAGAGGTCAGGTGAGATGAGGCTGACACATGCCCACTGAATTTGAACATAAAAATGGAAGGAGCTAGAAGTGAGGAATGGATGATTATGCTCTTCTTTCAAGAAACTCATGGAGGCTGGTCAGGAGCAGTGGCTCAGGCCTGTAATCCCAGCACTTTGGGAGGCCGAGGTAGGTGGATCCCTTGAGCCCAGTAGTTCAAGACAAGCCTGGGCAACATGCTGAGACACTGTCTCTCCAAAACCTTAAAAATTAGCTAGGCATGGTGGTGCATGCTACTCGGGAGGCTGAAGTGAGAGGATCACTTGAGCCCAGGAAGTGGAGGCTGCAGTAAGCTGAGACACAGTACTTCACTCCAGCTTGGGCGACAGAGTGAGACCCTGTTTCAAAAAAAAAAAAAAAAAAAAGGGGGAAAGGAAGGAGTTAGAGAGTAGAGCCAGAGGCATTCCAGCTCTATCTCACTCCTCAAGGTCAAAACCAGTGGTGAGGGAGGGAGACAAGATGGAAATACTGGACAGGCTTGGGAAACTGAAGTACCTCCCAGGGTGTCTCAGTTGCCATGGGGAAGCCAGAATAGAGAAAATACTCTGAGAGGGAGGTCAGCCTATCTTCCATCCTCAGGGATCCAGACTGATGCAGCAGTCACCATCTTGGATATTGCCGGGTGCTACTGCAGAGGAAAGAGGATTCTGGAGGATTATCCCCAGACAATTAGATGTTTAGCTTGACTCATCTCATTTTGGAGATTAATCAACAAATCACATGGCCCCAGCCACCCAAAATGGGGCACAGGAAGTGTAATCCAGAGATAGTTGGTGAGCAGCACTAATGATTACCACAGTTTCCATGGTAGAGTACATGCGTCAGCCAGAGGATTGGGCAGCTTAAGGAGAGGGCACAGCTTTGAGGAACTAGATGAGGAAAGAGGTGAATGTCAGGATCAACGATGCTGTGAGCCAAGGGAGCTAAGGCTGCAGGGGTGCCAGTGGAGGTGCAGAGGGAGATGCACAAACAACACCAGCTCTCAACACTTCAGCAGAGGGGCAGAAAGCTCGGAGGCCCACACCATGGCCTTGGGGGGACAAGATGGCCCAGCAACAGTCAAACAGTCAGTAAAGAATGAAGGGGGGCACAGACATGGGACCATCTGCCCTGGGCTAGGACAGCCACTGGGAAGGTAGACTGAATTGAATGAATTAAATTCAAAATTGACCACTTTTAAAATTATAAGTGACTAAGTTATCTTGAAGTGGCAAAAATAAAAATAAAAATAAAATAGCCATCAGAGGAAAAGGGGGATTTGTGAGAAAACCTATAGCTATGGAGTAGTAAATAAAGACAGGCTGCGCCTCTAAGCCGTGACCAAGACTTTTCTATTATGATAAGCAAGTGTATGCTGGGAGGGAGGGGACAGAGATTAGCAGCACTGTAAACATCAGATCCTACACATGTAAAAGGCCTCTATTTTCTTTCTGAATGAAGAGACAAGGTCACCTCGGACTCTGCTCTGAAGGTCCAAACATCTGGAAATGTGATGGTGACCCAAGAGCCATAAACTAACCCTGAGTGATGTCTACACCAAGGGGAATCAATACTAGCAGGTACCCGTGTCCCCAAGGACAGGCATGCAGCATCCTGGGCCTTAATAGGGAGCAGAACAGAATAGAGCACAAGCTGTTGCTCAGACAGGACAAGCTGGTTCAGCGATGGTCATGCACTTCTGGAGAGAAGTCAAAAAACGGCCCCTGCCTCAGAGAGGGGCAGAGGGAGGCAGCAAGGATTCCCTTCACATGGCTTTGACTTCTGCAGTGAAGTCACATTGGTTTCCTGCATGTATCTGACACTAATGAATGAGAAGTAAACAGATATTGGAATCAGGCTGAGGTTCAAGTCTTGGCTCTTCCAACTATCGCCAAATTACAACCTTTCTGAGTCAGTTTTCCCACCTATAAAATGGGGAGAAGTGAGTCTGCCTGGAGTGTTTGAATGAGGACCAAATGAGATAATTCATGGAGACTCCCTGGCACATAGAAAACATTTGTGCACATAGGAAGCACTTGTAAAATATGAGTTCCCATGCCCATTTTTTGTCCACTGGTGAACTATCTTGATATACTCAGAGTTTACACCCTGACTTCATTATGTAAATTATGTTTTAGCAGGCCCAGTACATCATTTGGAAAATCAAATCCGAAGGCATACTGGACATGACAGAAGTATAAATGTCATGTAATGAACTGTATAGCGACCTTGAGTTTTGACCACCCCATCCCACCTCCACCCTCATCAAACCTGTTCTGTTGCATTATATGACAACACAGGAGTAAAAGGCTGATAAGGAATTTTTTTTCTGAGTTCTGATCACTTCTCCTCAATCCAACAAGGAAAAATTTAATTTTTTTTTTAATGTATACAGAGTCTCACTCTGTCCCCAGGCTGAAATGTAGTGGCAGTGTCATAGCTTACTGTAATCTGGCACTCCTGCACTCAAGCAATCCTCCCACCTCAGTCTCCCAAGTAGCTGGGACTACAGGTATGCACCACTGTGCCTGGTTAGTTTTTTAAAATTATTTGTTGAGATGAGGTCTCATTATGTCACCCAGATTGGTCTTGAACTCCTGGCCTCAAGTGGTCTTCCCAACTTTGGCCTCCCAAAGCATTGGGATTACAGATGTGAACCACCATGCCTGGCCAACAAAATTTTATTATGTGACTAGTAGTCATTAGAAGGAGATGTTTCCATATTAGGCATTAGGTACTATGAGATACTGAATGACATAGAAAGAATATTAATTTGCGACCGGGCATGGTGGCTCACACCTGTAATGCCAGCACTTTGGGAGGCTGAGGCAGGCGGATCACAAGGTCAGGAGATCGAGACCATCCTGGCTAACACGGTGAAACCCCGTCTCCACTAAAAATATAAAAATATAAAAAATTAGCTGGGGGTGGTGATGGGCGCCTATAGTCCCAGCTGCTCGGGAGGCTGAGGCAGGAGAATGGTGTGAACCTGGGAGGCGGAGGTTGCAGTGAGCCAAGATCACACCACTGCACTCCAGCCTGGGTGACAGAGAGAGACTCCGTCTCAAAAAAAAAAAAAAAAAAAATATTAATTTGCTAAAAGTAATATTCTGATTGTCTACTTATATATAACAAACTTCCCAACACTTAGTTCCTTGAAACAATTTAGTTTTCTTTCTCATAGTTCTAGGGCTGATGGACTCAGATGGGCAGTTCTCACTTAGGGTCTCTCATGGTCAGATTCAGGCTGGGCTGGAGTCCCCTGAAGGGGTAGGAACCTGGACAGCAAACGGCTGGACCAGCTGACAACTGGGTGAGCATGGCCTTATGGGGTCTCTCCTTTCTCAGGGAAAGTGGTGAGATTATTTTGTTTAAAGCATGAGAATGTATTTCCCTGGAGGGTAACACTAGGAGGTTTATAATAGTCCTAACACTTAACCTGAAAGGAAGTGGGGGTATGGGTCAGGGACTGGACACAGGTTTGAGAAGGTCCAGCGGAGGCAGCAGGGCACAGCGGTTAAGAAGATGCACTTTAGAGATGAAGACCTAAGCGTCTATAGGCCACTTTGACACTTTGAAGGCTCCCCACTCACAGGCTGTGCAGCCTTGGGGCAGGTCCTCATCCTCTCTGAACTTCATTTTCCCATCTCCAAAAGGGGGCTAATAATGCCTACCTTGCAGGGTATTTGCAAATCCTGAATAAGGTAATTAAGTACAATGTTTTGTGTTTAGATGGTGCTTGTCAATTGTTCGATGTTGTAAGGAGGCAGCATTTTAGGGGTTGAGCCTAGATCCAGCCCAAGAAATGAGAAATCCCAGTGCTAAGAAACTCGGTTGGTTCTAGGATCTCTGGTGATGGCTAGAATCAGACATTCCCTGTACTATTTTTAACCCAAGACAGAAAAATGTATTTTTGATGAGTAAACTTGCTTTTGAATACTTTTTTCTACCTGCATCAATGTCCTTTTAGGGTGCCACCCCCAAAAAAACTCTGGTATGGCTTATTATGGTGCCTTTCAAATGGTAGGGTTTTGTTGTTGTTGTTGTTGTTTGTTTGTTTGTTTTATTACTGTGGTTGAATTTTCTCTTCATTCTGTTTGTTTGGCTTTGGAGAAAAAAGAAGCTCAGATCACATCATGCTGTAAGTGGGTGTGGTCTGGGAAGGCCCACTGCTGGTCCTTTGTACATAGTACCTCTCCCAGAAACTGTCAGCTCTCTTGGTGACAGCTAAATACGTGCTTTAGGCACGTGTTAAAAATCAAGCCTGCCAGGAGGGCTCAGATTTCATCCTACTGAACCACCTTCTGCGTCGGTCCTTAGGAAGAGGGCAACAACCTCAAATGTGGATTAAGTTGCTTCCAGGTAGAATTACAGGACAAAGGCCTGGTTGGGGAAATGTTCTTATGATTTAAGGGTATCAGAGAGGACCTACTGCTTGAGTGCTTTAAGAAATAAAGAAATTGGCAAGTGTTTCGCTTTTCATCTTTAAAAAATATTTGTGAGGCCGTAAGAACTGGTTAAAAACTAGAAAGGCAGCAATAGTTTATATCTATGTCAATATTAATGCTGGAGATAAGCCCTCTGCCCAAGTGACAGGAAAGCATCCAGAACTAATTTGCGTCCCCAGGCAGATTTAGAAAATTATTATGCCTCAACATGGGGTAGAGCTGAATCTATCTGCCTTTGGCCCACTTTGGAAGATGATCTCTTCCCACCACTGCAAATAAACAAATGATGGATAATGCAGGCCAGAGTTGGAGAGAGCCTGACTACGTAATTTTAGCCATTGACACAGAGAATTTTTCTACTCACCAAGATCAAGGCTAAACTTGGAGTGGGCAGAGTTCCTCAGCATCTTCTGTGGTCAAATATGCAGCTTGGCGATTAATCAGCAGAGGAATGAGCACAGGATACATCCCCTTCCGCTAGGACGTGGCTCGGCCATGCTCGTCACAACAAGGGTCTGTTTGTTTATTTTTCCTCTATGGAAAGGGCATTTAAAAAAGAGGACCAGCAAACATCCTTGGCCAAATTTGGATTATGAGGTCAAGGAGTAAAATCATCAGCAAGCTTACATGGAAATAGACATAGAGGCAATCAATTTTGAAATAAGATACAGTGGCTATAAAAGAGCATTTAACAAATGTTTCTTCAAGTTCTATGTATTCAACTGTTATTTCTAATTGTATTTTATTTAACCATATAGAGATTAAAATGCACTTCCTAAGTAATTAACCGAATAATGTGAAAACTAAACAAAATTTAGGCATCATTAGAAGTACAGAAACTAGAAGGAGGAAGGTAATGCTGTCGCTCCACCTGTGCTGTGTGTTCCAAATTCCACTTTTTAAGAGGGAGTAGGGATGACCTGGGGCCTGTTCAAAGGAGAGAAACCAGAGTGGTAGAAAGACACAAAACCTTGTCATTTAGAGACTGTTCAAGAACTAGGATTGCCTTGTAGAAGTGGGGAGCGCTCAAGGGGCAAAGGGGCATGATACCCTTTTTAAAAAAATGTAAAGCCAATTATGTGATTTTAAATGTGTTGGTATAAGAGTTCCAGAACAAGTGCTGGGTACTGGCTGCAGAAAGTTACTATGGAATGTAATGCCTCAGTGGTAGTAAGTTCCTTTTCACGGGAAGGGTGGATGGTCCATCAACAGTGGTATGGTAGACATATTTGAGCATTGGATGAAATTAGATTGGGATGAGAGGGATTGAGGAGAGTGGTGCAATGGTCACACCAAGAGAGCAGCCCTAGAAGCAGACACACTTGAGGGCCTTGCCCACTCATTTTCCCTAACTTTAAACACTCTACTTAACTCATCTGAGCTTCAGTTGCTTCACCAGGAAATGGAGGTAACAGTGCCTGTCTCATAAGGTTATTTTGAGAAATAGATGCATTAATGCATACAGAGAGCTTCGCATTCTGCTTAGCTTGTAGTCCCTAATACATGACATCTGTTCTTACCATTAATTACGAGCTTTATGGTTTTTATTACCCTGATAGTCAAATGTAAACTTTCCAAATTCTCTAGATCCAAGGAACTTAACCGACAACACTTAGGTTTCTAACCACAAGGTGGCAGATAGGTTGTCACCCTAACTATTATACTCTGGGACGGAGCTTGAAGATAAGAAGCAATGAAAAAGCAGTAATAGGATGAAAGGGGAAAGAGAAATGAACCTGGACCTGGTGGGACCCTGGTGGGTCCCTGCTGAGAGCTGTGAAATCAGGCCATGGATTTATAGGGATTTTACTGTGCTTTGACTTTTACATAATTTTTTTTTTGGTTTGGCTTTTATGGGAATAAAATATCTTTTGAATAAATAGGAGTTTTCCAGAAAGCTGATGCTTATGGTGACTTTACTCCATGATAGGAAGACAAATGGAAAAAGATGGCTAGAAAACGAGTGTGTGTTTACCGTCATGCAAGGAAGATACCAGACATAAATATGGCAACACCCTTCCCACTCATCCACAGCTGCCACAGACTCAGGCTCACATCTACAAGCATGAAGACATAACCCGCTCATATAGGCACCCAAGAGTTCTTTCTTGCCTACTTTTTTTCCAAGCTTACCCTCTCCAGACTCCCAGTAAAAGAAATATAAAAGCATAACTTTCCCCTGGGCAAGGATGGACATGGGACCAGATGAGTGGATTCTAGTCCCACCTTGGCTACTTAAGGAGATGTTTTGGTTTGGAGAAGTCAATCAATCAGTGTTCTCACCCCCATGGTGAAGGGTGTAACCTAGCCCTGATCCATCTCTAAAAGGCTCTTTCATCCTAATAGTCTCTTAACTCTCTAAGGCAGAGAGGAAGACCTTTCTCTGAAGCCTAGCATCTAATCTTAGCTACCTGAATCATAAGCCACAATTCACACAAAAGCACCCTGATGCATACAATGTTAGAAGAACTGGAAGAAACTTTGGAAAGTAAGCAGTCCTGCCCTTTTGCTTTATAGATGAAAAAATTGATAAGGTAATTTTACCAAGGACAGACAGCAAATTCAAGATTAGGCCAGGACTAGGCTCAAGCCCTTGGAAATTCTAAGAATCATTCCCAAACATGTACTTACACACACCCCAAACCCCACACATAATAACGTTTTTAGAGCATTGTTAAACATTATTTAGATTCCATAAAATTCATCCATTTTAATTTTACAATTTAATTATTTTTAGTGAATTGACAGAGTTGTGAAACTATCTCCAAAATCCAATTTTAGCATATTTTTATTCCCCCATAAAGATTGCTAGTGCCCATTTGCTGTCACTCCGTTCCCATCACAGGCAAACACCAATCTACTACCTGCCTTTATAGATTTATTTATCTCAAGATCTTTTACATAAATAGAATCATACAATATGTAGTCTTTCCCCCAATTTTAGAGGAAAAAGCATTCAGTCTTTAACCAATAAGTATTATATGCTACTTACAGATTTTTCATAGAATTCCTCTATCAGGTTGAGAAAAGTATTTTCCATTCACAGTGTACTAAGAAATTTTATCATGAATGAGGATTAGATTTTTGTCAAATGTTTTGTGCATCTTTTGAGATGACCATGTGATTTTTGTCTTTATTCACAGTATTATATTAATGTGACATTACATTGATTGATTTTTAGATAGTAAATCAACCTTCTATTACTAGGGGAAATCCTACTTTGGCATGGTGTATAATCATATAATATGTTGCTGAATTCATTTTGCTAATATCTCGCTGAAGACTTTTGCATCTACAACCATGAGGAATATTGGTCTGTAGTTTTATTTTCTTGAGATGTCTTTGTCCAGCTTTGTATAAGGGTATACTGGTCTCATGGAATCTGTTCAGAAATGTTCTCTCTTACAATTTGTGGAAGTGTTTTTTTTAAAAAAATTGGTGTTTTATAGAATTCACCAGTGAAGACATCTGGACCTATGCTTTTCTTTGAGGGAAGATTTTTTCCATTACTATTAAAATTCTTTACTAGTCTATGCATGTTTTCTATTTCTTCTTTAGTCAGTTTCATTAATTTGTATCATGCTATGAACTATTTCATCTAAATTGTCTAATTTGTTAGCTTAAAATTGTTCATCATGTGCTCTTATAATCCTCTTAATTTCTGTGAGATTAGTAGTGATGTCTCCTTTTACATTTTCTTTTTTTTTTTTTTTGGTCAGTTTAAATCAGGTGTCTCAACCTCAGTACTATTGATATTTGGGCACAATAATTTTAGCATGGAGGGGCTGTCATGCATTGTAGAATATTTAGTGGCATCTCTGATCTCTACCCACGAGTTGTCAGTCACACACACACATACACACACACACACACAAAGTATTACAATTAAATTTTTCTCCAGACATTGGCAAAATATCCCCTGGGGTACAAAATCACCCTTGGTTGAGAACCACTGGTCTAGATGAGATTTTAATTTTGTTGGTCTTTTCAAATAACCAACTTTTCTTTTCCTTGATTTTACCTAATTTTCTGCTTTCCATTTCATTAGTGTCTGCTCTAATCTTTATTATATCCTACATTCCACTTGCTTTGGGGTGAATTTGCTTTTTTTTCAGTTTCTTAAGGTGGAAGCTTTGGTTATTAATGTGGGGTATGCAAGGTCATTTTAAGACATTATATTTTGGACAACTTGGATTTTAGAAAACCTAGTCTCTTAGCTAGAAGAAAGGTTTATATGTTAAAAACTAGAAAGTAGTAAAGAAAAGCTTTTCCCCAGTACTCAATCTTACCTTCTCTAAACAAAATACTACATAAAAGAAAGAGCCATGGTGTTCTTCTAGACTGCTCTTACCTATTAACCCAGGCTTCCTTAAATTACATGAATCTTCACCCTCTTCTTGAAGCTTCTTTCCCACCTCCCATCTACATCCTGATTTATGGTTCCTCTTTTCATTCATTCACACTGATAAATTAGCTAATCTGATTGAGCAACTGTTACTGACAACATCAGAGAATATTTTGACTTTACCACTATGCAATCTATCCATGTAACAAAATTTCTTTTAGGAAAACTAGACTTTAACACAAAGACATTTTCAAATCATGGAAGGACAGAGAAAATATAGCTTAACACACCAGAAAGGAAAACTTAGTTTGGTCAGGCTGAGATCAACCTCCATTCCATGAGCAGGTGCTAAAGCCGGGATGAGGCTACCACTGGGAGTTAAAGAGAGAGATCCCATTAAGACTCTTTGGCTAGCATTAGAGCTGACCCATAGAAACCAAATTTAGTGCGTGAGCACCAAGATCATCAGGAGCAGAGCTGACAACAGGAGACTGGACAAAAATGAGGAGCAGGGCAAAATATGAACAAGGCAAAAAGAGGGTCTTGATATTTCCATTTAGTCTGCAGGTTACCTTTCCAGGTTCACCAGGCATCTAGGGTGCATCAATGATCTGGTAATTAATTACAGGAAATCTGGCCATCAGCTGTCAGCCTGTTCTGCCCAAGTGCTGTGCACAACGGATAAGTGCTGTGCCCTGTCTGCATGTAAGGCACATGTATGCTCTAAAGGGCCTAGGAAGAGGAAGGCAGTTCAGCTCCACACTTCCTTCCTTGATGCCAGTCCCTCTCTCAATCTCTATCCTCATCCCTGTCCCTTTACCAGTCTCAATTCACCTTCCATTCTCCTTCACCCTTTTAGTTCCTCTCTTTCTGCCCAGACCTGGCTTCTCTCACATATTACATTACCCAGGGTTATAAGCAGAACTAAGTTCAGGGCTGTAAGAAATATTCTTTTCCCAACTCAAATTCTGCTTCTTACATAACATCAGTTCTTCCTATTTCAGGAAAATCTGGGTGTGGTACACTGGTGTTTACAGTACAAGAACATATTGCAGCATTACATAGCCACACAACTGGGAAAATGCCGAAATTGGAAAACTTGGGCTGGAGCTGAGATCCTGTGGCTACCCTTGTTCTAAGCTATGAAACAAGTCTATCAGCTGGAGAATGAATAATTTAAAAGAGGGGAAAGTTAACAGAAAGAGGTTTACTAAAAACAGGGAAAAGGTAGCACCTACACAGTGCTACCTGTGTGTGATAGGAGCTTTACATGCACAGTCCTATTCACTACATAGCGATGGTTCAGTAAACAATGGACAACATACATGATGGTGGTCCTGTAAGATGATGACAGAGCCAAAAAATTCCTATTACCTAGTGACGTCATAGGCATATGACATATTTCTATAATGCAGTGGATTACTCACATGTTTGTAGTGACTACACTACCCGTCGCATAAAAGTACAGCAATACAATTACGTACAGTAAATAATACTTAATAAATATGTTATTAGTTTATGTATTTCCTATATTATACTTTTCATTGTTATTTAAAAAAACTTTCTTATTCCTTCTACTTATTTTTAAAAAAAGCCAATTGTAAAACAGTCTCAGGCAAGTCCTTCGGGAGGTATTCCAGAAGAAGGCATTGTTAACATAGGAGGTGACAGCTCTGTGCGTGTTACTGAGTGTGGAGACCTTCCAGTGGGACAGGACGTGAAGGTGGAAGAAAGTGATACTGATGACCCTGACTCTGTGTGTACCTAGGTTAATATATGTGTTTGTGTCTTAGTTTTTAACACAAATGTCTAAAAAGTAGGAAAATAATTCAAAATAGAAAATAAAGAAAATAATTTTGTACAGCTAGACAATGTGTTTTAAGCTAAGTGATTTTACAAAACAGTCAAAAAGTTTTTCACAATTAAAAAGTTTATAAAGAAAAAAGGTTATAATAAGCTAAGGTTAATTTATTATTGAAGAAAGAAAACTTTTAAAATAAATTTGATGTACCCTAAGGACACAATGTGTATCAAGTCTACAGTAGCGTAAAGTAATGTCCTAGGCCTTCACATTCACTCACTCACTGACTCACCCAGAGCAACTCCAGTCTTGTAAGCTTAATTCCTGGTAGTACCCTATACAGAGATACCATTTTTTAAATATTTTATATAATATTTTTACTGTACCTTTCTATGTTTAGATATGTTTAGATACACAGACAGCATTGTGCTACAGTTGCCTACAGTATTCAGTATAGTAACATTCTATACAGGTTTGCATTCTAGGAGCAATAGGCTATACCACAGAGCCTAGATGTGTAGTAGCTTTACCATCTAGGTTTGTGTGAGAACACTCTATGATGTTTGCTCAATGATTAAATCACCCAAGACTGCAGTTCTCACAACATGTCCCTGCCAAGCAATACATGACTGTATTGTCTAATTTAATTTTTGCAACTCCATAAAGGAGCTCTTATCTTCCCTCTTTTACAGAGGAGGAAAATGATGCCCATAGACCTTAAGTAGCTTACCCACTGTGAGCATGTGGCAAAGCTGGAATTCTGAGGACTGAATGACTCCAAAGCCTCCTCTTTGACCACCAGACTGCTTCACACATCATTCAATGGAGAAAATAATGGTTACCTCAATAATCTCTCCAGTCTTTGTGAAGAAAAATCTCTCCAATCTTTTTTTCTTTTCTTTTCTTTTTTTTTTTTTTTTTTTTGAGAAAGGCTCTCACTCTGTTGCCCAGGCTGGAGTGCAGTGACATGATCTTGACTCATGTCCCGAGACACAGCCCTTAGGAGGTCCTGAGAACATGTGTCCAAGGTGGTCAAGGTATAGCTTGGTTTTATACATTTTAGGAAGGCATGAGACATCAATCAAATACATTTGATATGGTAGCCTCAACTCCCAGGTTCAAGTGATCCTCCTACCTCATCCTCCCCCAAAACTGGGACTACAGGTGTGAGCCACCATACCCGGCTAATTTATTTGATTTTTTTATAGAGATGAGGTGTCACTACCTTGTCCAGGCTGGTCTTGAACTCCTGGGCTCAAGTTATCCTCCCACCTCAGCCATCCAAAGTGCTGGGATTACAGGCATGAGCCACCATGCCCAGCCTGTGATTAGTTTTCTTTTATTTAACAATAGATCCTAAAGCAGAGAATTCTGGAAAGATGGCAGCTCAAATGTGACCTGACCTTTCGGTCTTTTCTCTAACCCAGCTAACTCCTGAGTCAAGAACTGCCCTGCTGCAATTGGCAACGGTAAAGGCAGAGATCACTACGTGTGCAGGACTTTGCCCACCTGGTCCAGGTGAGAGCCTAGAAACAGCATTAGAGACCTTGAGGTCCAGGATTAGAATATACATATTTAGGAGGAGAACTTAGTCCATTGAGATCCGTGAACAACTACCACCTCCCACCCCAACATCATTCCCAAGGAAAGGACAACTAGGCCTGGATAAGTGTCTCTGGCTTCCTGACCCTGAGATGCTGAGGAAACGCTGGAAAGGGAGACTTTTGTCTCTCTATTCTTAGAGCAGGAGAACTCAAGAAGGGTAGGAAACAGAAAGGCTTCTTCCTGATGAGGACACCTCAGATCAGCTCGACATTGAGGAAGGGGCCAGATAGTGAACGTCATTATCTCATTCTAAGAAAATAAGATTTTTTTCCTATTGGCAATGAGTAGCGTCTCCTTTCTTATAGGAGAAAGGGAGAGGAGTATCAAATAGCATTGTGCAGGAACTAAAGGCAGAAAAGTCAATTTGAAGTCTGGGAGAAGATGGTGGCCTAAATTAAAACAGGGACAATGGAGTGGAGATAAGAAAATAGCATTCGGGCCAGGCGCGGTGGCTCATGCCTGTAATCCCACCACTTTGGGAGGCCGAGGCGGGTGGATCATGAGGTCAGGAGTTCGAGACCAGCCTGACCAACATGGTGAAACCCCATCTCTAAAAAAATATATATATATAAATCAGCTGGGCGCAGTGGTGCCCTCCTGTAGTCCCAGCTACTTGGGAGGCTGAGGCAGGAGAATCACTTGAACCCGGGAAGTGGAGGTTGCAGTGAGCCAGGATCACACCACTGCACTCCAGGGTGACAGAGTAAGACTCTGACTTAAAAAAAAAAGAATAGCTTTAAGAGGCACTTAGCAAGCAGAATCCAAAGATGTTCAGGCAAAAACATTGGCAGGTCTTGGTGCTGGTTGAGATATGGGAAGTGAGGGTGTGAGGGGCACCATGAATGAGCCCAGATATCTGGCTCATGCAGTTGGGTGTGTGGTAGTATCCCCTCCCCAAGGAGAAGCCTGGGAGGTAGAGAAGGTAATGATCAATTCATCTTTGGGCACGCTAAGCCTGAGGTAGCCAGGAAATTTTAGTGGGCAGCTGGGAATACAACTCTGGTGCTTAACAGTGAACCTGCGAGTGAAGTGGGCCCCTCAAGACAATTACTCTTACTGGCCATGGTGCCACAGCTCTTCCTTGGCGCACACTCGTCCCTGGGGAAGTCACGTTTCCTAGCATCACTGATGCTGCCTCCTCCTCACTCTACTTGAGGAAAAGCTGAAATGGATAGCATCTCCTTCTCCTGCCTCTCATTTTTTGTCTCAAAGTTTGTGCCACCCTCGCTTTCAGGAAAAGGGCCCTATTGCAGCCCTCAAGTTTGCAAGCCTGGTGGCTTACTCTCCATTCTTTTCATCAAGAACACAGACCTGCATTTGTTTAACACTTGATGAGCTTGTATAATGTGCCAGGCTTTGTGCCAGAGATCAGATACACAGAAATGCAAGAACATGCTTGTGCCTGCAAGGAGTTCACAGTGAAGATACAGATATACACACAGTCATTCTGTGATACATGGACATGGCTGAAATTCAGTGAGATTTTGGAGGGAGAAAGGAAGAAAAGGAGAGCAAGCCTGCAGAAATCAGGGAAAGTGTCATAGAGGTGGTAGCCATTGGCCTGACATTGAAGAATGTGCAAGAATCCACAGGATAGGAGAAGATGGAGCAGATGGAGCAGGTCTAAATCAAAGGCCTGTGAAAAGACCTGGGTGTAAAAGAGCCTGGTGTGTTGGAGAGTGGGTGGTTGCAGACAGCTTAGTGTGGCTGGAGTGTAATGTGCAAGGACAGGAGTGTTTGAGGTGGGTCTGTAGGGAGAGCAAGCGGTCTGTGCAAATGCTAATCCTTGCATGGTGAAAGGTAATAGGGACAGACTTCCTCTCATTTCGGCGCTCTCCCCTAGGAGCAGCTCATTAATATCCTGGAGCAGAAGAAACACAGCCTCCTTAGCATGACCATGGGTGCTCAGGAAAAGGACATTTTGCTGGCTAGTTAGACTGTCTGCAGCTGGCCCAAAACAGGTGTAGTCAAGGTGTGGGATTCCTGGGACAGTCTAGCCAGATGGCAACCAGCATTGCGCCCAGATACCAGCACCAGCTTGAGCTGCAAACAGCCAGAGGACCTCCTCAGAGCAGTCACAGGGCTCAGGCTGAGATAAAACAGTCAGTTTGGCCCAGAACCCTAGCACTGGCCCAACTGCAGTTCCTGCCTGACATAGAGTTAATTAACTTTAGTGGACATGGACATGACCAGGGTTCCAGGGGAAGCAGTAGGCATGGCAAGAGGCACAAGGGCCAGCAGGACTCAAACAGGCACAGAAACCTTGGGCCTCGGCCTTGCAGAAGCAGTTACAATGACCACGAGGTGCGAGGAGAACACAAGGCAAAGAGAGAAGATGCAACAGCAGTGGTGGCCAGAGCTCATACCTTTCCAACACACAGGCAGATGGCACAGTATTGGTGCATGCTTCCACAAGTATACCCTGTGAACTTTTGGATTTGTTGATTGGCTATAAGTGTTTTTATGACCATAGACTTCCATTTTCACTTCATGTTGGTAGGGCTAGCAAGAAATCTTGTTGATATTCTCAAACTATTCAGAAAATTTACCATATTTTATATGATCTAAGAAGCCACATATTATAAGAAGCATTATTATTTTATCTACTACAAATACAGGAAAATACTGCTGATTAATTGTAAGATATAACCAATTGTAAGACATTTAGTCCTCATTATTCTTGTTACCAAATATTTCCCTGTCTCATATATCATACTGAATATATGGTGGGGCTGCATTTCCTGACTACTTTGTAGATATGTAAAGTCATATGACTAATTTTGGCTGATGAGTTATGAGTAGGAGTGACCAACTAATTATGTACTTGTGAGTTGGAGACTTCCTAGGCTCCTCTTTCTAATTCACACAAAGTTACCAAAAGGGCTAGTGGCAGCCGTAGAAATGATACATGAGATGCGTGACTTCTTAAGGTTACACAGAGAAATCAAGCCCTGAGCTGAGAGTTAGCTCTGACAAGCCTACTTCGTGCTTCTACTTCCCCTGCATCAGAAAAGAGCACGCTTTCTGAAATTAACGAAAAGTACTATCATTCCAGGAAGACATTTCAGGATCTCCAACTGGCCTTGACTAATGCAAAATTTTGAACAAAGATGTGTGTTTTCAAGTGAAATGACAACAAAGTACAACATTAAGACATAATAAACATGCCACAGTTGTCCAGGGAAAACTTTTAGGACTAGGAAAATGACAACTTATATGTTATGTTAGTTACTTTCCCTGTCTACCATCATTCATTGTATTAGGTCTTCTTTTGGAAGGTTGATATTCAGAACATTTGGGAATTCATATGGAGAGTATATGCTTTGACAAGAGACTAATCCCATCCTGAGATAGCCAGGAAAAGAGAGAGAGAAAGAGAGAGGAATTTATGAATTTATGAGCTTTACTACCAGGGATTAAAGAGGCATAAGAGGCAGAGATACTCCCTAAACTAAAGCACATAAGCAACAGTTGGAAACAATGAACTCTACCCATATTGACCAATTTCATTTTTTCATGCCTGTGCCCCCATTTCAAGAACAGGGAGGTCTTTGTACTTGTTCATGGATATAATTTCCAGAAATGCCCTGATTTCATTTCACTAGCCTTGCTTCATTCTACCTGTAAGTATATTCATGCTTGGGAGATCACATGTTGTCCTTTCCTAGTTTTTGGCTAGGAATGCATAGTTGCTGAAGGAATGGGTCAGAAAGGAGGGCTCTAGGGAGCTTGCATGCAACTTTGTAGCCACCAGGAGAAGAGACGTTACTATGAAGATAGGAACAAGCAGGTAGAAACTTCTTCCTGGAAAACAGGAGGCTGCATATGGGACTGGCCTGGAGTTGGAAAAGTGGACCCTGAGTCTTACCTAGCAAAAAGGCCAAGAACGTTTCCTAGAAGTGAAGTGATAAAAGCACTGCTTCTAAGTGTCATTTGGGCTGGGCGTGGTGGCTCATGCCTGTAATCCCAGCACTTTGGGAGGCCAAGGCAGGCGGATTGTTTGAGTGCAGGAGCTAGAGATTAGCCTTGGCAACATGACAAAACACTGTCTCTATAACAAATACAAAAAAAAAAAAAAAAAGCCAGGTATGGTGGCACATGTCTATAGTACGAGCTATTTGGGAGGCTGAGGCACGAGGACTGTTTGAGTCCAGGAGGTTGAGGCTACAGCTGAGCCATGTTCATGCCACTGCACTCCAGCCTGGGTGACAGAGCAAGACCTTGTCTCAAAAAAAAAAAAGTGTCATTTGGAATATTCCAGTACAAATAAGCAAAATACCCAGATCTTAGTTTCTAAATTCCATTTTTCCCTAAAAGGAATTAGGGTTCTTTAAGAACTGGCTGATTCCAGAAGTGTACCTGGAAAAGTACAAGATAAGCCTGGAACATCTTGCTACGCGGAAGGCAAAGATGTACTCAAAGAATGCAAGGACGTGTCGGAAACATAAGGGGCCATTTGAAGGAACTCAACCTGGGACAATTTGAGCTTCAAAGTAAATATCAATAGTACAGATTATAGCTCATGGAATACATTAAAAATCCATGGGTCTATAGTTATGCAAACACATAAATGAGAAATAACAGAAATCTCTTCCTTGCAGTAGGATGACAACTATTAATAACAGATACAGAAGAAATGATGTAAATGAATGTAGGAATGATGGAATAAGAAAAGAATCACCATTTGACAACAACTGTTTGGATCCTACCCAGAAAAATATGTATTTCTTTTGCTATAAGGCATATTAGCATGACAATTGGTAAAATTTGAATAGATCTGCAGATTGGATAATAGCTGTATGAATGTTAATTTCCTGGTTTGGATAATTGTGCTGTAGTTATGTAAACAAATAACTGTTTTAGGCAAGAATCACCAACTGATGCTAAAACTAAGTGATAAGAAGCAGAATTTTTAGATTGTCTGGATGTGTCTCCCCACCAGACTCTTATTAATTACAAATGAAAAAAAATAGTAACTTCACAGTGTAGAAATCTCACTGACGACACATTAACAAAGTGTTCAAAGTTGACATAACGTATAATTGGCAGTAGATAACATTTGCCTTCTGTGATGATGCACTGAGAAAAACATCATTATTTCTGTGGTATTGATTCCAAAAAGGCATAACCTGAATCAATCATGGACAAGTGTGATGGTTAATACTGTTAACTTGATTGAATTAAGGGACACAAGGTATTAATCCTGGGTGTGTCTGTGTGGGTGCTGCTAAAAGAGATTAACATTTGAGTCTGTGGGATGGGGAAGGCAGATCCACCCTTAATTTGGTGGGCGCCATCTAACCAGCTGCCAGCAAATATAAAGCAGGCAGAAAAACATGAAAAGGGGAGACAGGCCTAGCCTCCCAGCCTACGTCTTTCTCCTGGGTTTGATGCTTCCTGCCCTCAAATATCAGACTCCAAGTTCTTCAGTTTTGGGACTTGGGCTAGCTTCCTTTCTCCTCTGCTTGCAGGCAGCCTATTGTAGGACCTTGTGATTGTGTAAGTTAATACTTAAACTCCCCTATATATATATATAATATATATAATATATAATATTACTTCTGTCCCTCTAAGAGAACCCTGACTAATACAGCAAGCATTGGACAAACCCAAAATGAAAGACATGCGACAAATTAACTGGCCAATAATCTTCAAAAATGTCTAGGTCATGAAAAAGACTGAGGAACTTATGGGAGACTGAAGACACATGACAACTAAATGCATCATATGATCCTAGATTGGATCCTACCCAGAAAAACATATTTTTCTTTTGCTATAAGGCATATTAATATGACAATTGGTGAAATTTGAATGGGTCTGTAGATTGAATAATAGCTGTATGAATGTTAATTTCCTGGTTTTGATAACTGTGCTATAGTTATATAAAAGAATGCACTTGTTTCAAGAAACACACACAGAATAATTTAGGCATAAAGAAGCATTATATCTTCAGAGCACTTTCAAATGATTCAGAGAAAGAGAATGAAAAATCATCTCTGTAAAATGTTAACTTGTTGGGAATCTGGGTGAAAAACATATGGGAATTCTTCCAAATATTTTTCCAACCTTTCCGAAAGCCTGAAATTATTTTAAAATAAAAGGTTTTTAATATTTTTTTAAATTTTAAAATAATTAAATACAAAATTCCACGGAGTTTCTACTAAAAACAAAAACAAAAAAAACAAAAAAAGAAGAAGAGGAAAAAGAAAGAAGAGAAAAAGTTTCATGGAATCCCGTACAGGGTGGATGGGGTAAGGCTGGGGGTAGGAAGAGATTTCTTTTCTTGTACCCACTGTAGGTCCAGAGTGGTGACTGCCCAGCCACATTTCCTATTTTCCTAATGTTTCTTGGCCTAATTTCATAATGCCTACAGCCAGGAAATACTGGCTTTCCACTTCCATCCAAACAGGCACCCACACATTCAAAGCCCAGATGTACACTGGAATCATCTCTGAGCATCCCTTGAGATCATACTACCCAGAGGGCAGACAGCCCAATACCTGCCTCTAACTAAAGGTCTTGATTATTTTGCTGACTGTGTCTCCTCTCCAGCTTTGGTCTTCTGTCCCTGCCCCCAAGAATCTAACCAAAATTTTACAAGGTTTCAATTTTGAGAAACCACATGCTATATTGGGAAGAGCACTGAACTGAGAGACTTACCTCTACCATCAACTAGCTCTGTGAGCTCAGGTAACTCACTTCTATAGTCCTCATACATAAAATCAAGAATTTGAACTGAATCTTCTTAATAATAGTCTCTTTCACCTCTAAAAAGTTGATAGGTATTTTTTAAAAGACTCCTCTGACTTTAGATAGGTTGCATCACCATGAGAACAAACTTTTCCTCCTGAAGGAAAGAGATGAGATCTTGCACTTGATTCTCAAAGTTGACCTTGGTTTGAGTTCATGACATTGACATTGCTTTACTCAAGGGAAGGATTACAGCCAAGAGGCAACATTCCTACACCCAAGTTCTATTTTATCCCAAACCCTGCCAGCTTTGCTATGTTTAGCTTAAACTATTTCTGGATGCACAACAGTTAATCACCTCCTCCAGTGAAAAATTCAAGGAGAAAAAAATGCAAAAAAGTCCTATAATCACTCCTAAATGCCCCTAACTCTTCTCCTGGATCCCTCTCTCCCACACCCTTCATCTCTGAGATTTCTCTGCTATCACCACAACAGTGTGCACATGAGCTGTCCCCCTGTTTCTGGAATGCTCAGTTATCTATTTCCTTTAGTCTTGGCTCAGATTCAGCAGCTACAAGTTGTCAAGGAGTTGGGAGAGAGAGACTGTGCCCCATCTGGCATGAAAGCAGGACCTGGGCACACACATTTTAGAAAATCGTTCTTTGGGCTTTGCGTTCTCCCTGGGCTGTTCATCCATGCTAACATCTTTGACTCTCTTTCCCTAAGTCCCAAACCTCTAGAATATCATCTCTTCTCTCAGTGACTACTAAGCACAACTCCATTTACTTTTTCACATTTTTCTATAATCTGATTGTTCCTTTACTCAAAGAAAAAAAATTCAAGTTAGAAATATTTGTGCTTAACTTCCCTTGTGGGGCCAGATAAGGGAATACAATGGAAGTCTTATATCCTAGAGGAATGCAAGGAATCCCGAAGATGGGCACAGGCTGTTGGAGCTAAGAGTGCTTTTTATAACTGAAAACACAAGAGCAACAAGAGAGTGGTGCAAGCTGGATAGACCTAGGGGGCCCCCTGAGGCCATGAAGTTTCTCTAAAAAAGAGGAGGTAAAAATATTTTAATTCCTCTAACATGTCAATTTTTTAAATTATGAAAATAACAAAATATAAAAATGTCAAACACACAAAAAGTAAAAATACCAGTACAATGAATCCCCATAGCATTTGCATATTTACTTTCTTACATTTTCATATGTATTTCCATATTTGGTTTAATATATTCTTGTGTGTTGTATTTGCATATATATTCATGTGTTTGTGTGTACAGCATTATAAAATGCCATATATATATTCTTTAATTTCCAAAAAATAAGGACATTTTGTGACAACATCAAGAACATTATTACCGTTAACAAAAATTCCATATCATGTAACATCCTGGTGTCTAGTCCATTGTCCTAGTCATATAAAAAATGTGTTTTATAGTTGGTTTCTTCAGAATAGGATTTAATCAGAGCAAGCCAGTGGTCTAGCTAACTATACAGCATTTTGCATTTATCTAATAATTTCCTCTTGGTGTCATCTAACTTATCTCTCTCCACTGTTTTTCTTTACCTTGGAGATTACATCTAAAGGCATGGTTAGATTCAGGTTAAGATTTTTGGTGATCACTCTTCACACTTGATGCTGTATAGTTCACATTACAACATATCAAGAGGCATACGATGTCTGGTTGGGAAACTAAATTTGACCACCTGGCAAAGTGCAGTCAGTTCTGCTATAATGCCACCTATGCATTCGTGAAAACCACTGTGCTATGGAAAACTGCACATTATGAACCACAAGACTCATGAGGAAAATTATGGTAGAGGTCATATATTCAAAAACTTTGTCAGTGACATGTACAAAAAAAAACATAGATACCTATTAAAAATAGAACAGTTTTACATATGGGAAGTGATTAAGAAATATATAAATACTACAACAAATAGGGCTGTTTACCTTGAAAAAAACCTGATATTTGTTTGTGGAGTTAGGCATCAGGATTGTTGCAGCTTGTGAGTTACTGTGAAGTGGTGGAAGGGAGGGTCATCTGAAGTCAGTTGGAATTTCCAACGCTAGATGTGGTTGGGCATGGCTCGCCACACAGGCAGTGAAATGGGGTAGCTGGTAGATGTCTGAGGTGTGTACATGTGTGCACTTTGTGTATTCCTATGTGGCTTGGTTCAGCTGGGTATAGTTTTCTGCACTTACCTAGCGTTTGTTGTGTACAAAGCTGTGTATAAGTATATGTGAAAGTATACTATGCTCAAAGTATATCAATTGCATTAGAAAGGTTTACATTTCAAAACAGATTATATGAGAACTGACTGATTTTGTAATTTACATCTTCTCCTTTTCTTGATCAATCTAGCTTGATGTTTTACCAATTTTGTTGATGTTGTCAAAGAATGAGCTGCTGGTTTCACTGACGTTTTTTCTATTCTTTTGTTCTCTGGTTCATTTATTGCGCTCTTATCTGTATTATCTCCTTTCCTCTTTTCCTAGCTTCCTAAGGTGGAGGTTTAGATAATCAATTGTAGATCATTTTTCTTTTCTAAGCTTTTAGAAGTATACATTTCTCATTAAGTACTGCTTTAGCTGCATCTCACAAATCCTGACTGGTTAGGTTTTCACTAGCATTGGGATCAAAATATTATCTAAGATTTTTCACATTTGCAAAGATGGAGTAAACGCACCTTTTCCTATTCTTTAAGTATAGCTAAAATTCCTGGACATTATGTATAAAATAAACATAAGAAGCAGACAGCAAAAGGCAGGCAGGCTGGGGACCTCAACACATGAGGGATGACATGACTCCACATTGATATTCATGAAGCAGAAGCTTTGTAAGGATCCTGAACTCAAACTTCTGCCTGGTACTAATGAGGCAGAACCCACCCACTGCTGGGTATCCATGAAGGCCAACTGGGGAACTTAGACTTTCATCCCTACCTGTCAGCAACAAGATATACTTCCCTTGTCCTACTAGAGCAGTGTCAGAGGAAGACTAATAAGTAAAACAGACTGTTTAAGTAAGATCCAGTATCTATCTCATGATATAATACTGAAAATATTCAAGATTCAACTGAAAATGACTTGTTATACCACAAATCAGGAAAATCTGAACTTGAACAAGAAAAGACAATGATTAGATGAATGTATTAAAGCAAACTAAATATAGCCTGAGAAGGACTCCATACTTCTATATTTGAGTCCTTGTGGATGAACTGCAACCTAACTTAATAGGTAGACAAGATTGAAAACCTAACTTAGGAGTATGCACCTGTAACAATCGCTGACTCTTGGCCAATCCCAACAGCCATACTTCAACCATTTATACACTGCTGAGTGTTCAAACTATGTTCAAATAAGGCAAATACCAAACTGTAACCAATCCAGCTGTTTCTGTACCTCACTTCTGATTTCTATACATCTTTTTACTTTTTTTGTCTATAAATTTGTTCTGACCACGAGGCACCTCTGGACTCTTCCTGAATCTGCTGTGATTCTGGGGGCTGCCTGATTCACAAATCATTCATTCCTGAATTAAACTCCTTTAAATTTAATTCAGCTGAAGTTTTTCTTTCAACAGATGCCAACATCAAGATGACATAGATGTTAGAGTTATCTGACAAGGATTTTAAAGCTAAAATCATAAAAATGCTTTAAGAAGAAATTATGAATACTCTTGAAATAAATGAAAAAATCAAAAGTCTTTGCAAAAGAAGAGAAAGCTTCAGCAAAGAAATATAGCTATAAATAAGAACCAAATGAATTTTTTTTTCTTTTGAGACAGAGTCTTGCTCTGTCACCCAGGCTGGAGTGCAGTGGCATGATTTCAGCTCACTGCAACCTCCCCTCCTCAGGTTCAAGCAAATCTCTTGCCTCAGCCTCCCAAGTAGCTGGGATTACAGGTGTGTGCCACCACACCCAGCTAATTTTTTATATTTTTGGTAGAGATGGGGTTTCACTATGTTGGCCAGGCTGATCTTGAACTCCTGACCTCAGGTGATCCACCTGCCTTGGCCTCCCGAAGTGCTGGGATTACAGGTGTGAGACACTGTGTCCAACCCCAAATGAAAATTTTAGAACCAAAAAAGAAATGAAATAAAAACTCAATACGTGAACTCAGCAGTAGAATGGAGAAGACAGAAAAATATAAAAAGTGAACTTAAAGATAGAACAATAAAATTATCCTATCTAAACAACAGAGAAAAATAGACTGAAAAAAGTTAACAGTCTTGGGGACTTATGACACTATAACAAAAGATCTAACATTCAGGTAACTGGAATTCCAGAAAGAGAGGAGAAGGATGATAGGGCTGAAAAAGTATTCAAAGAAAGAATGGGTGAAGGCATAAAACTACAGATTCAAGAAGCCAAATGTGTGTCAAACAGGTTAAACCCAAAGAATTCCATGCCAACACACATCATAGTCAAACTTCTGTAAACTGAAGACAAATAAAAGTTCTTGAAAGCAGTGAGGGAGAAATGACACCTTACCAATTGGGGGAAAATCATTCAAATGACAATGGATTTCTCATCAAAACCATGGAAACCAAAAGGAAGTGATACACAATTTTCAAGTGCTAAAGGAAAGTTGCTATCAGCCAAGAAATCTGTATTCACTAAAAAATATCTTCCAGGAATGACGAGGAAAGCAAAACACTCTCAGCTGAAGGAAAACCAAGAGAATTTGTCACCAGCAGACCTACCCCCAAAAATGGCTAAAGGAAGTTCACTAAACCAAAAATAAAAATGAAAAATGAATATTAAAACATCCAGTGAAAAGAAAGAACACGGGGGAGGGGGGGAGGGATAGCATTAGGAGATATACCTATTGTTAAATGACGAGTTAATGGGTGCAGCACACCAACATGGCACACGTAGACATATGTAACAAACCTGCACGTTGTGCACATGTACCCTAAAACTTAAATAAAAAAAAAAAGAAAAGAAAGAACAGTGGAAAGAACAAAAACATGGGTAAAGTAAACTTTACTTCTTCTCTTGAGTTTTGTAAATTGTGTTTGAATGTTGAAGCAAAAATTGTAATACTTTGTGACTCAGTTCTCAATGTGTGTAGAGGAATTTTTTATAAAATTAATATTTATTTTAGATGATTATATTATAAAGGAAAGAGGGTAAATGGATATAAAGTGAGGTAAGATTCTAGAATTCACTGTAACTGGTAAAATATTAACAACAGTAAACTGTGGTAAGGGATGTGTGTGTGTGTGTGTGTGTGTGTGTGTGTATTCTCTTTAGCAACAGACTCATTTCTAAGTAGCTCAAAGTTGAAGCATTTGACATTGACCAATTTAGGTTTAGCACTCTGTCAAAACAAAAAACAAAAAAAAACAGCAAATGTACATTGAGTGTGTGGCCATTAATCTCTTGAATATCTAAGGGTTCTAAACTCAATTGCCTCCAGGTCTGAGGAAACCAGATTTTTTTTTAAAGATTTCATTGTTCTTTTTTTTTATTATTATACTTTAAGTTCGGGATACATGTGCAGAACATGCAGGTTTGTTACATAGGTATACAC
Source organism: Pongo abelii (assembly GCF_028885655.2). Classification (NCBI taxonomy): domain Eukaryota; kingdom Metazoa; phylum Chordata; class Mammalia; order Primates; family Hominidae; genus Pongo; species Pongo abelii. The sequence continues at coordinate 40,372,613 of NC_071998.2, forward strand.
GTGCCATGGTGGTTTGCTGCACCCATCAACCCGTCATCTACATTAGGTACTTCTCCTAATGCTGTCCCTTTCCTAGTTCCCCACCCCCCAGCAGGCCCCAGTGTGTGATGTTCCCCTCCTTGTGTCCATGTGTTCTCATTGTTCAACCATTGTGGAAGACAGTGTGGAGATTCCTCAAGGATCTAGAACCAGAAATACCATTTGATCCAGCAATCCCATTACTGGGTATATACCCAAAGGATTATAAATCATTCTACTATAAAGGCACATGCACACATATGTTTATTGCAGCACTGTTCACAATAGCAAAGGTTTGAAGCCAACCCAAATGCCCATCAGTGGTAGACTGGATAAAGAAAATCTGGCACATATACACCAAGAATACCATGCAGCCATAAAAAAAGGATGAGTTCATGTCCTTTGCAGGGACATGGATGAAGCTGGAAACCATCATTCCCAGCAAACTAACACAAGAACAGAAAACCAAACTACATGTTCTCACTCATAAGTAGGAAACCAGATTTATAAACTTCAAAAGATGACTAAGAATAAAAGGTAATACATAGATTCTATAAGTGATCAGAAAACAGAGAGTACTTTGCTTGATCGGGTATTTAGAGAATGGGCCTAAAGAACAGTTGGGATACAGAAGGTGAACATGGAGAAAGGCACAACATGGCATGATGCAGTTCTCAAATCTGGCTGACCATCAGAAAGACCTGGTAACTTTGGAAACTACAGATTTCTAAGGGCCAACCAGAAAGCTCCCCAGGTGTGTGCAATGATTAGCCAGGTTTGGGTAGCCACAGGTTAAAACAAGTTTAATACATGTTGACTGATTCAATAACTGTGCAACAACATTTGGCTGTTTCCACATAATTGATTCCTATAAAGCATATTTCATAAAAAACTATACCAAGTGCATTATGAATACAACACCAACTATGGTAATAATTGATTAGATGATATAAATTCTTTCTCTTATTTACAAGAATGTAAGTTCAGGAACAACACCATGTTTATGAAAAAGTCAGATGAAGGCACAATTCTTTCTTGCTTATTTTCTGGTGGCATATTGTGCCTCTTTTTTTGTCTCTGTTAGCTCCCACCACTCTGGCAGCACTGGAGACTTCTTAGATGGTGAGCTGACTCAACAGGCTTCTTCAGGTGAATGAGGATCTCTTGCTTATAAAGCTTCTGCATCATTCGGCCCTTTCTCTTTCTTGGAAAACTTTTCCTTGGATATTCTCCTCTTCCCTCTGAAGGGTAAACTTCAGAGACCTGAGATTTCAGTGTGGGCCTGGGTAAACAGAGTCCAAGAAGTCTTTCCTTTTGCTATGGAACCAGACCTTAGGCTACTGCACTCCAGGGGAGAGACTCTCAGAGCCCATGGAAGCTGGCTTAGCCAGACACTGGGTTAGGCCCCAGCAGGCCCTTTACCCATCCTCATCCTCTCCTGTCTCAGTTTCAGGGGGATCAGAGGCTGGGGTGAGATGTGGTCTGAAGTCCCTAGGTACCTTAACTACCTATAAATCTTTCTCCACAAAATGCAAGTCCCACAGTGTTTCCTAAAAGCTTAGATGTTAAAGACTTCAAAACACATAGAAACCTTAAGCATCATAATTAAATCACTTAAACGTAGTTACTTTTAGAGCAACTTGGTATAGCAGGGTAATTGTAAAGAGCTGAAAAACAGCTGTGGACAAAGACAATTTCACTGTAGCACATGCTAAAATAACTGAAGCATGATAAAATGTTTTCATTATTTTGAAATCAAAAACACTTGTTAACTAATTTATAACTATCCTAGAAATAAGGTTTTTATATTTTTGTTTTTGCCAACAGAGGTCTCATTTAGGAACTCTCCACAGCCCATCTGTAGCAGTAAGTTATCTGCAAGTTACTGAGGAAATACAAGATGCTCATAATGAAAAGACACTTCTCCTAAGCTCTCTTCCTTTGGTTTCCATCCACACGGAGACTGGGCCTGAGTGTGGAAACTATCTCCATCAGCTTTCTGTTCTTGAATACTCTTATGTGTTTGCTTGTTTTGGGGTTTGCTTATTTGAAACTTAAATTGCTATTAAAAGCGTTTCAATGGTGATGATGATGAATATAAGTTTATAATAAAACAAAGCAGAACAAACAAAATAACACACTGGTAACCTGCTTGTTCTGTACTGAATTTCATATGCCCATGATTCCACACAATAAATTGTTGCATGTTTCCTGAACATGCATTCCTTCACGCTGCCTTTGGCCTACCTATTCCCACAGCCTGAAAATCATGTTAACTATTGGATGAAAGAGTTGAATTAGAGGACAATGGTGCTTTGGCCCTTTATTAGAGCTCTGGGAGGCTGGGCTGAATCTGCAGAGTGCATTTGGAGGCACAACTCTTTGTCTCACACCCACTGAAAGAGACTGTTAACCATGAATCTGTTCTTTCCAGCCATGCCTGCATAGATAAGAAAATATTCTTAGTACTCCACCTTTAAAATGCAGATTATGCTAGTGGTAAACTTTCTCAGAGATGACTGAAATATTTTTTAAAAAGCAGCATATGGAGGCATATGGAGTCAGCCTTCAGTGAAAGAAAGCCAAACCACAGCTTGATCCATTTATCCATTGATTCATTCATAAATTCGTTCATTCACCAAGATTTATTGATAAATCAGCAGTCCACGTTCTGAGTTAGGTTCTAGCAGTACAACAAGGAATAATGCATGCTGCTTTCTCCCACCTAGTTCACAATCTGGCAAGAAAGAGAAACACCAAACAACAAACCATAGTACAACACAGCTACCAACATAAAGAAAATGCTTCTGCTATACCTTCTCCTAATGCACACGTGCGCGCATGCGTACACACACACACACACACACACACACACACACACACACACACACACACACAATCAGATCAGTCAATATGACCAATCTAGGCAAAATGGCTGGGCAGCACACCTCATGGAGAAGTTTTTTAGTGGTTTTGTGCTTTTCCACATTTCCTATGCTTCCTTAATCCTTAAATAAGAAACCCAACTCCAGTTTCCCTTGGACACCTCTCTCATCCCAGGTCAGGTCTCACTTTCCCCAAAGTGGCCAATGAAGTGCTCCTGGCACCACAGATGTCTTTTTTTTTTTTTTTTTTTTTTTTTGCGCGTGCCCACTGGGAGCTTCCTTTGGTAGCTGCTGCTGATTTTTGTCCACCACTATTTTCCTCTTCTGTAGTTGATGGAAAAGGCTTCCTTTTACACCAGTCTTTGGGGCTATTTATTAGGCTGCAGGACCGGCATATGCCCCTGGTTGTATTTTAGTCTGCCCTCTTGAGAAAGGCTTAGGTCCAAGTTTCCTGGGATCTTCATGTAAGACACTGGAATGGTACTACTTGTACCCAGTTTTACATTCAAAATAGCTTTTCCCCAGATCCTGAACTAGATTATGCCACCCTGGTTGTCAGGAGGATGTCTCTGCCTGTTCAGAGGACTTCAGTCAGAAGCAGGCATTAACTGTGGTTCCCCCCGACATTGTGTAAGAGTCTTAATCCAGGTATCAAAGGGTCTGACTGTACACTTATCTATCAATCAATCATCTAACTACCTATATTTTTTTTTTCGCTCTTTCACTCATGAAAAGAGCATTCTTTCACACCCCTGAGCTCCCATGGTAGCATTTAGATTAGCCTCTTCCCCCTGAAGATATAGGACCAAGCAGGTGTTTGCAGATGTTCCACCCTTCTGAGTCCAAAGCAGCATCAGAACAAAGCTGAACCCATACAGTTTCTCATATTTGTAGTATTCTTAATTCAGAGTGTATAGAAATTCCTAGTGACCCTTGAAACTTTTCAGAGTAAAGGGAAAATGTTCCACTTGCTCTTTATTTTTATACCAGAACTCCTAAGCCATTAAATTGCACAAGGGAGAAGGGAAAGGTAAGACAAATCTGAGTTCTTTATTTAGCGCATATGTGAATAGAACTTTACAACATGTTGAGCAAATTAATTACATTTCATCTTATTATCTAAAACATGTTACATCTACGATTAATGTCAGAAAGTGAGAAGTGCTCTTGATAGGAGAGGAGGTAATTTGATTTATGCTCTGTGGTGAATTGAGGCATAGCCCATGGTTTATAAAGTGAGGCATCCCCAAACTTCATCTTAGTGAAAAAGGACTTTTTTTTTTTAGTCTTCTCAGAATTCTTATAGGAATTCTAACAACCATCAGGAGGTGCTTGAGAACCAGCAAAGGCAAAAACAAAATCTTTGAGTCTTTACTCAGTGGATAATGCATAAACATGAATTATACCTCTGGTACATTACTAAGCCCTGAAACATTACAGAATGTAAGCAAAACTTGATCCTCAAGTAGTCTCGAGTGGAAGACATAGATTCATATTACTACACATAAAAAAGGCTTAAAAGAGTCCCAGACACATAGAAATCCCTTAATAACAGCTTTAGTTATTAGCTTCTGCACTATAATAGAGGTACATGAGGTTTTGCTTTGTTTTTAGATTCAGAGGGTAAAGGCAGGTTTGTTACATGGGTGTATTGCAAGATGCTGAGGTTTGGGCTTCTAATGATCCTGTTGCTGTTGCCCAAGTAGTAAACGAAGTATCCATTAGGTAGTTCTTCAACCCTTGCCTGCCTCCCTCCTCCTTTTCGGAATACCCAGTGCCTATTGTTCCCATCTCTGTGTCCCTGCATACCGAGTGTTTAGCTCCCACTGACAAGTAGGAAAATACAGTATCTATTTCTGTTCTGCCTTAATTCACTTAGGATAACGGCATGTGAAGTTTTAGAAACTGCTATGACCTCATAGAGAGGAAATGACATGGGGAAGTGGTATAAGATCTTACAGAGGAGGTGCTTTGAGCTGAGCATTGGAGGATCTGTAAGGAGTTTCCTAGGGAAAAAAGAAAGAGCATTCCAAACAGAAGCAACAGCACAGAGAAAAGCAAAGCCTTGAATTCACATTGGTACTAAAGGAATCCTGAGGGTGTATATTGTCCATAGAACAGAGGGTTGAAAGATGGGATGGGAGAAGATGCAAATTTAAAAGGCAGTTGGGCCCAGATGATGAAGGACTTTAATGTTCAGGCTTTATTCTGTACACAATGGGGGCAAAATTTTGGAGAAGAACAGTGATGTTATCAAACCTATGATTTTGAAAGATCACAACAGGAGTTTCTAAAAAAGAAGGACTGAGTAAGACAGGTGGTGGGTGCAGGGACTGCAATTAGGAGGCTCTTGTGGAAATGAGGAAGATAGGAAGAGGGGACCCAAAACAGGCAGGGAGCAGCAGAGAAGGTGAGATACTCAGGAACACTGAAGGACAAGCTTTTTATTCTTTTTTTTTCTTTTTTTTTTTTTTTTGGAGACAGTGTCTCGCTCTGTCACCCAGGCTGGAGTACAGTGGCATGATCTCGGCTCATTGCAACCTCTGCCTCCCGGGTTCAAGCAATTCTGCTGCCTCAGCCTCCCAAGTAGCTGGGACTACAGGTGCATGCCACTACGCCCGGCTAATTTTTTGTATTTTTAGTAGAGACGGGGTTTCACCGTGTTGCCCAGGCTGGTCTTGAACTCCTGAGCTCAGGAAATCCACCTTCCTCAGCCTCCTAAAGTTCTAGGATTACAGACGTGAGCCACCATGCCTGGCCAGGACAGGCTTTTTCATTATGAATTGCTACACAAATATTCTTCCCAAAGTATTGGGCATAATTTTTAATGAGGTTCATGTCTATACATTGGGAGTTCTTTTTTGATAAAAGAAGTAACTAGATTATTTTTTATTTTTATTTTTAGATGGAGTCTCTCTCTGTTGCCCAGGCTGGAGTGCAGTGGCGCCATCTCGACTCACTGCAACCTCCGCCTCCCGGGTTCAAGCGATTCTCCTGCTTCAGCTTCCCGAATAGCTGGGATGACAGGCACGTGCCACTATGCCCAGCTAATTTTTGTATTTTTAGCAGAGACGGGGTTTCACTATGTTGGCCAGGCTGGTCTCGATCTCCTGACCTCATGATCCACCCGCCTCAGCTTCCCAAAGTGCTGGGATTACAGGCGTGAGCCACCGCGCCTGACCATGACTGGATCTTATGCTCTTTTCCTACTGGCTCCGTTGCCGGCGGGGAGGCAAGCCTGTTTTTCTTTGCAGGCGCCACTGGGTGCAGCTCACTGAATTACAGGCACAAGACTCAAAAGTATTATAATCAGCCCTGATCAAGGGATTTGGCCAACCTGCGCTAATAACAAATGCCACACTGAGGTTTCATTGCACTTTATCGGAAGGGATAGAACATGTTCTTTTCTGTGTTACAGAGATGAACATTAAAAAGGTGGTTTGCTTCAGCTAACAAAATGAAATGCTGCTGTTCCAGATTAAAAAAAAAGCAGGCAGCAGGGCATGAGAGAAAACAGAGGACACTGAAAGTACGGGCAGGTCCCTCATGTGTGTGTAATGCCCGCAGATCATCCAGACCTGACTGACAGATAGCTGTCAATCAAGAGCGATGAAGGACATCTCCATTCTGCAGTCCTATTGTCTGAAATCAGAGATCCTCATTGCCAACGACAACATAAACAATAGTTGTTTGTTACTACGTTTGCTGTTAGGGTGCAGAAGAGCTTAGGATGGATGAATGGTTTGGCCTCTGTTTAAATTGCATCCTCAGAAAAAAAGAAAAAGAAAAAAATAGAGACTCTGGATTTGGCAACTCTCTTTCTCTCACACACTTTATATAATCCATTGAATATCTTGGCAACTCTAAGATCTTTCCAATGCAGCCTAATTTGACCACTGTGTGCCACTCCACTACTGCTACTGTGTTCCAACCAGCAGTGCCTCAGGCCTGGCCCCCGCACTGGCCTCCCGGCTGGCCAGTCGTTCACTGCTGACCACCCTCTCTCACAGTCAGCAGGGTATTCTTTTAAAGAAGTAAATCAGATCAAGCCACTCCCCTGCTCAAAGTCCTCCCACAGCTTCCCATCACATCAAGAAGAAAATCCCAGTCTTTACGGGGACCCTCCAGCCCTTCGTCATCCACTCCTACTTCTCCCATCTCATCTCCCACCATGCCCCTCACACCCCTGGCTCCAGCTCCCGGGGCTTCTCTGGAATCTCTCAAACTTGCCAGGCACTCTCCTGCCTTGGGCCTTTGCTCTTGCTGAACCCTCTGTCTGGAACGTTCTTTCCTTTATGGCACATACCTAAAACAGCACCCTCCCCATCACTCTAACCCCTTACTGTGTCTTATTTTTTTCCACAGGAGTTTTCCTGTTGTTTTATGATACATTGGTTTATTTGGTTGTTTGTCTCCAGATTTCCTGGCATTTATTATACATGTGTTTATTTAACTGTTTGTCTCCTTCCCTGGAAGTTAAGTTCCATGAAGTGAAAGATTTAGTCTGCTTCATTTAGCTGTTGCGACCCAGTGCCTAGAATAATGCCAGGCACATAGCAGCTTCTCAAGTATTTATCAAATGCATGTAAGACTGAATGAATGAGTGAATGATACACTATCCTTATTTCCTAAATCAGACTAATTCTCCCTCCAGTCCTGAAGTAACACCCACTTTTGCCCACACAACATCCTAGGCCAACCTGGCCTAAGTGATTTCCCACAAAGTGAGGAAATGAAACAGTGTTTGAACAAGTGAAAAAATTGGTACATTTTTAAGACACCAGAAGATGCTCTTCGGACCACTTCAGCTATTCTCAAGAACTCAGCAGCTGCAGCCACTCTGCCTAAGGAGGGGAACTTAAAGAGTACATCATTTGAGTAATAAACTTCAGAGGATTCTGAACGTTTGCCATAACTCTGAATGACCTCAAAATACTCCATGGATACATTACATTATACAAAGTATAACTTTAAATAACAAATGCATGATTTCAATCTTTTGATGAAAAAACTCAAATTTCTAAAATAACTATTGCATTATTTCAAACTTTTGATTAAAAAACTAAAAATCAGAACTTCTTTCGGAGAAAATAAAAATAAAAGCCAGCTTAATGCTACAGGAATCAAACTACAGCCAAAGGGCATTCTAGCCAAAGGTGACAGTGCCCTCTACTGGCTATTGATAGCTAACAAACCATGGGGAAAAAATTCACAGAGGAAGCTGCTTTATATTCAAATCCATTCACGGGATTATTAAAAAATATTTTAGTCCCTGCAAAGAAAATGAGCTGTGGCTACAAAAGAGAGAAAGATTCAGTCCCTGTTTTCAAGGGAGTTGAAGACTAGTATGAGGAAAAGAAATTTGGAATTACAGTAGAGTAGGATAAATGATGCCATCTAGAACACCAGGTGGGCATTTCGTCCAGCATGAAGGGGTGTGGGGCAGTGCCTGAGCTGAGGATTGAAAAGCGGTAGGAGTGAGCTATGTGAACGGAGGGGGTGTAGATGGGCAGTGACGTTCCAGGCAATGGAGCCACAGATGGAGAGACATGGAAGTGAGAAAGAACCTCAGGAATTGAAAGTTGTGACAATTACTTTTGGTTGCCTACTCACCAACCGTCCCCTGACTTCTTTTTCCCTCTGGTCTAACTTCCTGTTGCTGGCTGAATGTGCCAGGTACTGACTTTCCTGACTGCTTTTATGGCTAGAAATAGCCCTGTGAACAAATTCTGGACAATGAGATATAAGGGAACATTTGCCAGAGGAATGGCTGAGATAGAATTTCTTTGATGATAAAAGAGGAGACACCCATGGAGACGACACATCATGTCAAACTGCCTGTCAAATTTGTTGTGAAAAGAGGTGATCCTTGTTGCTGTTGCAGCCTTCTGGTGAACATGAATGGCAGCACCACTAACACTGTGAGGCCGGCCGTCCTTGGTGACATTACAGAGCTGCTGAACCACCCACCTCTGGGACCACCTATTTCTGTCCTTGTTGTTATGAAAGAAAAAATAACCCTTATGGCTTAAATTACTCCCAGTTATGTATTCTGTTATTTCTAGCTAAAGCATACTCATTGATATGCTCACATTCTCTGATGTGAGGAACCAGTGCAAGGTTTAAGCAAGGATGTAACACAATGAAATTTGCATTTCAGAAAGATCAGGTTGAATCCCATTACTGGGTATATACCCAAAGGACTATAAATCATGCTGCTATAAAGACACATGCACACGTATGTTTATTGCGGCATTATTCACAATAGCAAAGACTTGGAACCAACCCAAATGTCCAACAATGATAGACTGGATTAAGAAAATGTGGCACATATACACCATGGAATACTATGCAGCCATAAAAAATGATGAGTTCACGTCCTTTGTAGGGACATGGATGAAATTGGAAATCATCATTCTCAGTAAACTATCGCAAGAACAAAAAACCAAACACCGCATATTCTCACTCATAGGTGGGAATTGAACAATGAGAACACATGGACACAGGAAGGGGAACATCACACTTCGGGGACTGTTGTGGGGTGGGGGCAGAGGGGAGGGATAGCATTGGGAGATACACCTAATGCTAGATGATGAGTTGGTGGGTGCAGCGCACCAGCATGGCACATGTATACATATGTAACTTACCTGCACGTTGCGCACATGTACCATAGAGCCTAAAGTATAATAATAATGATAATAATAATAATAATAATAATAATAATAAAAAGAAAAAAAATAAAAAATAAATAAAATTTGCGACATATGAAAAAAAAAAAAAAAAGATCAGGCTGAAAACAAGCAGAGAATGAATTGAAAGACAGCAAGACAAGAGGGAAGAAGACCAAGTAGGATACCTATAATGGTATAAGCGAGGATGGGGGAGAAAGGCAGAGATTAGGGTCTGACCTAAGAATAAAACAAAAGGGAGAGATCTAAAAAATAATCAGAAAGTTGAATGGACAGAGTTTGGTCATTCGTGTGGGAACTAGAAGATGAGATGAAGGGAGGAGTCAAGAATGAATCCGAAGTTTAGGGCTTAAATAATGAGGTAGGTAGATGGGTCACTTCTTGATATTCAGAATTGAGGAGGAGAATTAGATTTAGGACAGAATGGAAATGATGAATTCTTTTTACACACTGAGTTTAAAGAAGCTGAATTTCATCTATGAAAATCAGAGAATCTGGACTTAAGAGAAAGATTTTCAACATATTAATGTGTACATGGTAATTGAAGTTATGGAAGTCGACCTGGTCACTCTTTGGGGAACATATATACAGAGAAGGAGAAAAGAAAAGAGTGTGAAGAGAGGCCCTCACAATGACCAACACCCACAGACAGACAGAAAGGAAAGCTACGTAGAGACAAGAGACTACAAAACAGCAGAGGGAGAAAGCAAAGAATGAAGCCTCTCCAATGGCAAAGTAACAAAGTTTCCAGATGGAAACTTCCCACTTCAGTGAAGCAGGGTCAGGAAACGACACTTTGGTGCCTTTAACCAGGACAGTTCTGTGGAGTGCTGAGTACAGAAGCCGAAACCAGTTAAGTTGGAGAAATGAAATGGATATGAGCAGTAGATGCTTTGTTCAAGAAGATGGCTATGCAAGGGAGGAGAAAGATTGAGGCACAGTTAGGGAACGCATGGTAAAGGTATCATTTCAAGATGTGGTACATTTGAATGTATTTACATATTGAAGAGGAAAACCAGCAGAGGAAGTGGGTCAGAGAGAGGGGAGACAGGTGATAATTGATGACATAAGATCCCTGAGGTTTCAGGAGGGAGTTGTAGGCACAAGCCTTGCAAACAAATTCAGATCACAGTTCTTTCCAAAGCCACTTAATTCCAACTCTTGGGTGGAAAATTCGATCCCACTCAACACTGGGGCTCTCCTACGAAGGGTCATAGCATACCATCAAAACATCTGGACGAGCACTCCAGTTGTTAACCACAGTGATTACCACAGAGATGCTCACTCTTTCAGTCTACAGGGCCCATCTGCTTTGGAGATACTGGAAGCCCATAGGCCTGGGAGCAAGTATCATAGGATTTATCATATACACAACCCAGCATCTCCCAGGGTACTGCCACTGAGTCCACAATACAGGTTAGAATTCCCCTTCCTCCTCCACCTCCAGCCTCTTCCTCATATGCAGAAAATCGTTACATTCATATTTATGGTGGCCTATCTGTGTCATTTTTTGGACCCAAATATGCTCCCTCTCCCCCATAAAAGAAAAGGTAAAAGAAGAAGGTGAGGTGAAGGTGAAAGAAAGTTTTGTGTTCCCCCAGAGACAAAATCTTATAACCAAACTCCTTAATAAAAACATCATATGGATATGTTTTCTCATGCTTGTACTAAAGGGACTTTGAAACATGGCATTGTCACCACTTAAGATGTGCATTGCTTTAACATGAGCCAGAAAATGATACATCATACTATCTCAGTTTCTGACTATCAGCTGGATTTGGTGGCTCCATATTCATAAGGCCCAAATATGCAACTGTAATTTGATGTTCTCACCCAAAAGCCAATCATCTTTGTGTGTCAGATGTTCTTTCTGGAGATGCCACTGCTTATTTTCAGGTGGGAAGAATAAAGTGAATCAATTTTGGAAAGCAAAGTCAGCAAACTTCTTCAGATGTGTGGACAAGGGCCACTCATGTCTTCATGCATTTAAACAAATGCTGGGTACAAGGCAAGTAAAAATTCCCCCAGCTAAAGACCCAGACCATCTAGCAGACCTGCATCATGAAATGCATAAAATGTCATATTTTTAAGAGAAAAGGGGGAGGTGGTGGAGTTAACTCATTTATAAAGAGGAGTCTTGCTCTTTATACAACTTGAACAGCCTCCAGCAATGTCCAGGGAAGGGGGAGTTTGACTAGTGGAAAGGTGCATTCCAGACCTCCTGGTAGGAATGGCCCCATGGCAGAAAACATCGCATCTCGCTATCAGCGCATGGTGAAACTGAACATTACAATTAACAACTGGCTGTAAGCACACAGACTCAAATTTAGCTTTCTGCAGAGTTCACCTGCACAAAGAACACACAGATTGGATGATACAGCCTTTCAGCCTCTGTGATAGCTTCCCCACCAGCTGGCATCCCACACTGCTTGGGTGAATGTTTAACCTTCATTAAATAAATAGATCCTTGCTGCTAGCCCTCCTGAGGCCTATTACATAGGGCTGCCCATGTGAGAAACAGCTTGCTCACACAAATCAGTGCCTCAAATTTGAAGCATCTGGCCCAGTGATTCCAATTTTAGGCTTATATTTGAAAGCACAGTTTGATTTCTCTGTTCAGTTAGCATATCTCACGTGATCGGCAGTTTCACAGGCCCATCAGTAGACCTCAGCATCAGCTCCTCTGAAGAGGAACAGCCTATGTGTTTGAGAAGCCCCCAAGGACCTTCCAAAGATAATGGGGGAGAGGGCACGTCATAAAACTATATAAACACATCTTGCAATTTTTCTGAAAATCTGTAGGGCCTATTCATGGAATTAGTACCAGTCATCGCTTACATATTACTTACGTTAATTGTAGTTGAATAACTTCTCGTTCTTGCTCATTCCGAAAATAAAATAATACCCTAGCACCTAGGCTGTGGTCTTCAAATTCTACCTCCTACTCAACAGAAACAAGACTCCTTGAAGAAATGGCCAATTCCAATTCTGGGGTAAGAAATCTATCAGAGGAGCCTGGCATTTCTCACCTCACCAGAAAGCAATGAAGTTTGGAGTGACACCTAGGGTTGTATTCAAAGTACTTGGAATTCAACTTGAATAGATTCACACTGGCCAAAGTAGGGACAATTTGAGTATCAAAGGATAACTCCAACGGATTAAAAGCATACTAGGTATGTTTAGATCCGTGAATTCATAATACTTTAAAAATATTTATTGGTCACCACTGGAGATGGTAGTCAGTTAACTATTTTGAAAACAAAAACAGAATTAAAAAATCAAGATTTTATTCTATCTTTGCTCTATAGACCATACTGCCGAAAAAAGTAGATGATGAAAGTTTCTTTATAGAAGCATTCTAGCAAATAAAGAAATGATAAAATTAGAATGTCACAACTTTGCAACTTCTAATGAAATAATGCATCTAAGGAATGACCATCCACGGCTGCCAAAATCACAAAAAGATAAATTATCAAAGATTAAATACCTCCTGAAGGAAGCACACACTAGTTAAAAGGTAGTCTTGCTAAAAACTCAAGGCACTTCCCTAGATCTAACTACCAAATCACTGGAAACGAAAAGGATATTAGGAACAAGTAAAATAACACCACAGGGATACAATAAGCAAAATCCAGACTGCAGGAAACTCTATGGAATGAATGATCTTGTAATTCAACAAATTGCAAGAAAAAAATATGGAAAGGAAACCAATGAATGGAGTCTTAAAAGTCATATCAACCCTCTCCCAAATAAAAGGAAGTCACTGATTCCCAAGGTTTCTCATTGACCATGGAGTGATCTATTCCTCTTTAACCTCAAAGCCCCACAGTTTTCCCAAGATGTGACTACGACAATGCTCTCATTATGATACATTGTTAGTCCTCAGGTCCTAACTCCTACCTTAATATTTCTCCTTCTACCTCCATGTTCTTGAGATCCCACCCCTCATTCCTGCCAATGCATTTATGTTAACTGAAGACTTACCACTTGCTATCAGCCACATGAATCCTAAATCCACTACAACTCTGATGTCACACAAGATCTCTGGTTCTGAGGATCTCGAGGGGATTGAAAAGGTGAAACTTGTGCTAAAAGCTAGGTCTTTAGGGCTGGCCACAGAAAGAAATCCTACTCAAGGTAGTTGTCGAAAGCAGAAATAGTACAGCACATCTGAGCCACAATCCTTGAGGTTCAGCAAGGGAATCAAATATAAACATTAAGTCTAAGGGTAGATGAGATTATAAAACATAATAAAACCAAGAGCCAAGAACCAGCTGGGACCTAGACTCGAGGGGAAAGGGAAAGAGATCAATTAAGACACCCTAAGAATGGATATAAGCAACAGGGTGGACATCAATTGATTTGTGTTTGTCCAGTATTCCACTTTGATTTGGGAGCTGCTTTGACTCCATCCTAAAGCCTTGGCCCTCCTCCTCCACAAGGAGGGGCGATGACCAACATGGGACTACTATGGGGCCCTATCCACCTCACCACAGTGCTTGGACCATTGTGACTTGTCCAAGGTTGGACACAGATCCAAGCAGGGCTAATCAGGCTTCTTCCATGAAATTTTCCTATTTGGACATTAAAAAGAAAGGGCACCTTCTACCTTTATGTATGAAGACTCACATCTATCAGCAATCATCTTTCCCATGATGCGCAAACAGTTGTCTATGGCAGGAGAGAATTAAACCAACACATCAAGAGGAATGGAAATAAGCACAGCTGAGATATAAAAACAGAAGAAAAAAAAGAGTGAGGCAAGCTCTAACAACATTGCTTGAGGCCCTAGATCCAGTCTTGCCCAAAGTGAGTTCCATCCTTGAGTTTACCTATTATATGAACCAACTCATTCCTTCTTTGTCCTTGTTTTAGTGTTACGTTATTGTCACTTACAACCAAGATTTTCACTACTGTAATATGTAGGACAGGTAAGCTCTATACCCATTCCTAAGCCTCACAGGGTATGGTGCAATCACAGCTCACTGTAGCCTCAACCTCCTAGGCTCAGGTGATCCTCCTATCTCAGCTCCCCAAGTAGCTGGGACCATAGGCATGCACCACCATACCCACCTAATTTTGTTTGTTTGGTTGGTTTATTTTGGTAGAAGTGGGGTTTTGCCATGATGCCCAGGCTGGTCTTGAACTCCTGGCCTCAAGTGATCCGGCTGCCTCAACCTCCCAAAGTGTTTGGAATACAGGTGTGAGCCACCACACCCAGCCACTACTTTCATTCATTAAAGCTCCAGTGGCTCCAACCTTATGAGCTTCTGCTCTTTCCCTAGTGTCCTGGTGGATGAATTTGAATTATTCTATACTGGATGCAGCCTCCAAATTTTAAAAAGCCATACGTTGTCACAGTTCAATGTTACATTTTCTGAAAAGAGGTGCACAGCGAGTATTTTGGAAAATGCAACTCATTTTCCACTGACTTAAACTACCATTACAGAAATGTTTCATAGAGGAAGACTTTATAGCTGGAGTCAGAAGAACTGATTCTAGCCCCAGAATCTGTGAACCTTGGACTGGTTTTGCTTCATTAAATCACAAGACATGCCTATTCTACGTCTTGTATTATCTTAAACACTTCACCTCAACAACCTACCATAACACTTAAGTAGGTACTATTATATCCCCACTTTACAGTTAAAGAAACTGAGGCACAGAGAGTTTAAATAATCTACCCAACATAACAGAGCTAGTAAATGGCAGGTAGTAGAAGTGATGTGTTTTGAATCTGGGGACTTGAATGCCTCATCCACAAAATGTTAGTTATTTGAAATCCTGTGTGCTAAGGTGCATGGAGAGCATGGGCTTTGGAGTCAGAAAAACTTGGCTAGAATTCTAAGCCTTAGGTTTTTTTCCTATGTAAAAGTGACCACACCTTTCTCTTGGGTTTGTCGCGTAGATTAAATGAGATAAAACCGGTCTAGCAGCTACGAAAACACTTGGAAAATCCCTCCTACTGTGAAACAAATGGGCTTTGCAGATTATTGCCTGCAGCTACAGAGCACACTATACTAGAAATCAAACTCAGAACTCAGAACTTGTTACAGAGGTAAAACTAGACAGAAAATGGAGGCCAGGCACGGTGGCTCTTGCCGGTAATCCCAGCACCTTAGGAGGCCAAGGAAGGAGGATCACTTGAGCCCAGGAGTTTGAGACCAGTTTGGGCAATATAGTAAGACTGCATCTCTACAAAAATTAGCTGAGCATGGTAGTGTATACCTGTAGTCTCAGCGACTCTGGAGGCTGAGGTGGAAGGATCACTTGAATCTGGGAGGCAGAGGTTGCAGTGAGCCAAGATTGTGGCACTGCAATCCAGCCTGGATGACACAGTAAGACCCCTGTCTCAAAAAAAAAAAAAAAAAAAAAAAGAAGAAGAAGAAGAAGAAGAAGGAAAAGAAAATAGAAGGTACAATCTCAACAGTTCTCTTATGTCAGAACAAGGAACAGTGGGACCCACAAACTGTCATGGACCTGTCTAGCTGGACAAGGCTCAGAATCTTCAACTCGGATTCTCCTGAATCATCCCATCTGACACAGGCAAATCCTTCCTCCACTTTGCTAGAGGACAGCAGCCTCCCCTTGCTTGAAGACCTTGCAAAGCCTTCACCTAAGGGTCCTGCTTCCCAAGGTCAGCCCCTGCTGTCTCTCGGCTGATAAAGCTACAGAGCTTAGTACATCCAGAGCAGAAAAACACAATGCCTGCTCTGAGGGAAACAGTCTATGCACTGTAGGAAGAGCAGGCTCATAAGTACTGGCAGAGACTAGGGGCAGACTCGTGGCAGTGAATCTCAAGAGTGTTGAAATGGGGATGGATGAGAGAAATTTAAGGCTGAATTGGAGAATTTATTGGCATGGGAGAACTCTCCTGTGACTCAGTATTCAACACCTGGAGCTAGTCCTAATGTGTTGCTGGGATAGCCCCTTGAAACTTGGATATGGTGACAGCCTGAAGTAAACAAAGTACAGATGCTGGAGCTACCTTATCAGACTGGTAAGGATATGGAGAGAGGTTTCATGGAGGTGAGCACGTTAGTTGGGATATTTTTCAAGACAGATGGCTAATGATGCCAGTGCTATTTATCAATGAAACTATAATGATTTCCACTTAACTAAAATATCTCAATTTTTGTAATTTAAAACATTACTCACAAATTAGTGGTTGCCTGAAGATGGGGGTAGAAGCAGGGTCGACTGCAAATGGGCACAACTCTTAGGGTGTGATGGAGATGTTCTAAAACTGGGGTTTGGCGCTATTTGCATGTTTCTATACACTTACCAAAAACCATTAACCTGTACATTTCAAATGGGTGAATGTTATGGTAGGTAAATTGTACCTAATAAAGCTGCTCTAAGCATTACTCATAAGAATACTGTTTATAACTTTTACTATTGTCTTTAGATATGGCATTTTTCTAGGGCTGATGTCCAAGGTGAAATACTGTGACCTAGACCTTTTCACCTTAGTTTCGGAAAGCTGAGGTGAGACTGCAGATCATCAAGCAGTTCAAGGAGTTTGGGTAATTCCTATAATGCAAACATGAAGCCCTAGTAAAGCTGACAGTCACTGGGTAACTATGCCAGCTGATCCACAAGCATGCTTTTTATTAGAACAGGAATTTGGTTATTTTCCCAAAGATCACATACTATTTACTGGATAACACTTTGACACCAATACTTGCTAAAAATGACTAACTTATTAAAGGAGCAATAGTTTAAGCAGCATGCTGTGTGAGAAAGAAAGATCTTAAATGCAGCTTATGTATATGATGACTATATAACCACCAGGAAAACTGGTCAGATTGGCAACTGATTAATTTTGGGGCAGGCCAGTAGAGGGCAATCTAGGGCCCACAAAAATACTTTGGGAAAAATAAAAGAACAAAAATTTAAAAAGAACATAAAAGACAATACATAATTAGATGGCACCAAAATTTTGATTGGGTATGTGAAGTCAGTAAGTCTATGTTTCCTCAGACTCGAACCACCTTCCTTCTTCATCCCTATTTCATACATAATAAATTCAGATCTTTTTTCATTCCAGAAAAATCAAGAGAAAAGTCTGTGTTACTGTTAATGTCAGGGATTAACCTGTGCATTCTGCAATACTGTTAACTTTCTCTTTTCATGGGAAGCACTTGTATTGCAATGTGAGAGGAAGCTGGTTCCTCATATCCCCTTCTTGGTTGCCAACCCATCTCTTAAATGATCTTCTTCCATGGCACTCACAAATCAAAGAATTCCCAAATTTGAAGGCGGGTTCTTCAGAGTGTGGCTTTGAATGCTGCCTCTGTAAGAACCATGGGGTGGGGCAGGATGCCTGTCACACATGTGGATCCTGGCCCTGTTCTAGAAAATGGAATCAGAATGTCTGGTGTCAGCACCCAGAAATCTGCATTTTCGCATGTATCCCTCAGGGTTCTGGTATGAACTGCAGGGTGTGACCCACTGATCGAAATAAAAAAAGCAAGAGCACTAAGAGTAGCCCATCTGAGGAATGTGGGGCTAACTGCAGACATATCTCTCTCTCTGATTCCCTCGCCAAGATGGGAAGTGGGCGGCAAAGCGGAAACGAATGACCAGGAAGAAAGTGGGAATTCCAAGTCAGCACAGACTCAGATCTAGCGCATCTTTAACGTCGTCAGCAAAGTTGGAAAAACACAGGATGTCCTGAATTTGCAAGATCACTCTGAGTGGAAACATGCATTGAAGTTACTGGATCAATCAATAAATGCAAATGTCTCAGAGCAAAAACAGTAGATAAGAAAGTCAGTGAGCAGTTGGCTGCTTATTTAAAAAGTTTTTATACACACAAGAGCTCCCCAAACTTGCGTGAATGGGAGAGTTGCTTGGGAAGCTTGCTAAAAAACCTGATGCTGACCCTCGAGGGCATGTTTAAGAGGCTACCGGGGCACAACTCAAGTGGGACTTCTTGGGTCTGCAAAAAATGCCTGGATTTCCCTAAGCCATCATTCTCCACAAAAGTTTTATTCAGTGTGTGAGCCCAAAGAACATTTCAGTTGAGGAAAATGACTGAATATGTCTGTTTTCTGATCATTCTCAACACCAAAGGCAGGGCCAAAGGCAACACCAAAGGCAGGGCTCTTCCTAAGTTTATTTGGTAGAGCAGCACTACTTCAAGTGTGGTCCAGGGACTGGCAATATCTCTATGGAGCTTGTTAGAAATGCACATTCTTGGGCCCCACTCCAGACATTCTGAACGAGAACATCTGGAGATGGAGGCCAGGCATGTTTTAACAAGACCCAGGTGATAAAGTGCATATCAGTTTTAGATGCCCTGTAGATTTTTTCCTAAATCTTTCAATGGTAAATACCACTTGCTGAGGCCCCTCTATGGGCAGTTCTGATTCTGAGCAGCTGTAATGAGAACCTGGAAATCCAATTTGTACAGTTATCTCCAGGTGACTCTTATTATCAGGTAAGCTTAAGAAACTCTAGGTTCTTGATTTCTTATCTCCATGAGTCCTGGAGGCAGATGTTTTGATAAAGGATGCACATAAAAATCACTGACAGAGCTTTTTAAAAATGGATTCTTTGGCCTTTTCCCAAACTAGCAAATCATCATATTCAGTTTCCTTTTCAAAAAGTGGTAGTGAGATGCTGTGCTCCATTCTTTTGCTCCCGAAGCTGACAGCCTGCTCCCCTGCTGTCAAGAATCACAGTTGTCTCCTGCCCTTAAGTGGAAGGCTGCCGCCACTTAGGCATACATGATAGCAGAGTAACATTCAACTGCCTGACCTGTAAGCGGTTAGCATTCAATGGGTCCTTAAAAAATAGCTTTGTTCTTTTCCTTGACAGCCCCTTTAACCAAGGGGCTCATAACTAGTCCCCAAAAGCTGGGCCTAGAAATTGCTGGTATGGCCTTGCAGCACTCTAAGTCTCTTCCACCAACCACCACCCAGAGTTCTAATGGCAGCTGTCTGCCTCCTTCTTCAGCATAACGTCCCTCCTTCATCACTTCCCCATCCCCGTGGGATGGAAGGCAGTCTGCATGTTTAGCAGTAGTTCTTAATCTGGCTAATGAAACAGGCTTTAAAAGTGCCCACATACTGTTTCCCGGGATCTCAGCGAAAGAAAATAAAAGTGCCCACATATTAATAGTTTCATCCAGAACACTAGAAGCTATCTTGAAAATGGAGTGTTGGGCTAATCTCAATTTCCTAAATAATGTATGCAGAACAGGACTTGGCACGTTCCGGAATATATGTTGTGTACTATACACAGCCCCAGGGAAACTTCCATTCTAGGTCATATCATTCTTATTGTCTACTGATTTACGGCAAAGAGAAACTACGTGAAAATAACTATACTCCTTGAGTTTTCTAAGACCTATTAAACCTAGTAGACCTATTGCCCCACTGAATTTATTAATCATTTTAGTTCAGTTTAATTCTGCTTCTGTTTCCACTTCAGGCAGTTTGTTCCAATGATTTGACTTAGAAGAACAAGTGCTTTCTGGCAAGTTCAACTTCTAGTGGTGGTCCACTGAGTAATTTCCATATGTAAGGTTTTGTACTAAGGTATTAACTATACCTCAATAAAAATAAAGAATTCAAACAGTCTTGTATCTGGTGAGTGCATTAGTAATGGTCTCCAAAAGTCTTCCTTAAATCAAGAGTAAGTTCTTCCTGGAATCCGTGGTCATGACACTTGTTTCATGTGACATTGACTCATAGTGAGATTACTGTATTTGGCACAAAGTCTTGCTGTTTTCACTTTGGGGTTATGGAACTAATATTAAAAAGGTTCAGTTGATATGAGTGCATCACATTAAACATAATGGAATGCTTTTCCTTCAAATACGGTCGAATGCATCTATGTCTCTTTCTGGACTTGCTGTTCTGTATAGACCATCTATTCTGCTATCGTTGTATCAAAACCATACTACCTTAATTACTGTAACTTTTGAATGTTTTATATCTAGAAAGAGTTAGTCCTCCAACTTTGTTCTTCTTTGAGAAAAAAACATCTTCTTGCTTTTCCACAAAAATTTTATGACAGGCTTAAAAGTTGAACTTGTCAGTTCTCGAACACATGGAAACAAACTTCCTGAGATTTTTGGTTGAAATCGCACTTAATAAACAGCTAGATTTGGAGGAAAATGACACCTTTACAAGACTGAGTTTTCCAATCTAAAAACACAGAATATCTTTCAATTACTTTCTCAAATATGTTCCATAATTTTCTATGCAGAGATCATGTACAATCTTGCTAGATTTGTATCTATGGTTTTGATTTTTTTTTTTTTTTTTTTTTTTTTTTTGAGACGGAGTCTCGCTCTGTCACCCAGGCTGGAGTGTAGTGGTGTGATCTTGGCTCACTGCAAGCTCCGCCTCCTGGGTTCAGGCCATTCTCCTACCTCAGCCTCCTGAGTAGCTGCGACTGCAGGCACTCGCCACCACACCTGGCTAATTTTTTGTATTTTTAGTACAGATAGGGTTTCACCGTGTTAGCAAGGATGGTCTCGATCTCCTGACCTCGTGATCCACCCGCCTCGGCCTCCCAAAGTGCTGGGATTACAGGCATGAGCCACCGCACCCAGCCAGTTTTGATTTCTGATGGCTTTGTGAAGACATTTTTTTAAACTGCATTTTTTCTGATTGCTATTGATATACAGAAATAGATTTTTGTATATTCCTCATATCTAGTGATCCTATTAAATTCACTGATTTTTCTAATAGTTTATCTTTGGATTCTTTCTTAAAATTGTTTCAGAGAATTGATCTGTAATACTCTAGAATTCATACAGCTAGAAAAAAATATTTTCACGTTAGACTAGTTCACCTATAGAACTTTGATATCGTTTGGCTGTGTCTCCACACAAATCTCATCTTCAATTGTAGTTCCCATAATCCCCACATGTTGTGGGAAGGACCAGGTGGGAGGTAACTGGTAATTGAATCATGGGGGTGGGTTTTCCCATGCTGTTCTCATGATAGTGAATAAGTCTCTCATGAGATCTGATGGTTTCATAAAAGGCAATTTCCCTGCACACACTCTCTTGCCTGTCACCATATAAGACGTAACTTTGTTCCTCCTTCACCTTCCACATGATTGTGAGGCCTCCCCAGCCATGTGGAACTGCGAGTCCATTAAACCTCTTTATAAATTACCCAGTCTCGGGTATTTCTTCATAGAAGTATGAAAATGGACTAATAGAAACTTAGTATATTTAATTACAACTATTCATGTTAGATTAGAAAATGTGGACTATTGGCCTTAGCACAAAATAATAGAAACGGCCCCTAATACACAAAGAACATGTTTATTTTCCTAGGAACTCAGAAAATACACATTCTGTGTGCCCTGCTGCTCCCTTATTCCCACCTACACCCCAAACATATACATCAAGAGAAAATAATACTGGCCTTTTTTTTTTTTTTTTTTTTTTTTTTTTTTGGAGGCAGTGTCTTCTTACTCTGTCACCCTAGGCTGGAGTGCTGTGGCGTGATCTCGGCTTACTGCAACCTCTGCCTCCCAGGTTCAAGTGATTCTCGTGCCTCAGTCTTCTGAGTAGCTGGGATTACAGGCATGCACCACCACGTCCAGCTGATTTTTGTATTTTTAGCAGAGATGAGATTTTTCCATGTTGGCCAGGCTGGTCTCGAACTCCTGATCTCAGTTGATCCACCTGCATTGGCCTCTCAAAGTGCTGGGATTACAGGTGTGAGCCACTGCACCTGGCCTAATACTGGCTTTCGATCAAACTATATTTCCATGTCTATTTCTTTATCTTCAATTATGAAAGAAAATAAGAGGCTACTTGAAGAGATATATTTTATTTCCTCTTCCTAACATTATATTCTTCAGATGATACTACTTTTAGCAATACATCATTTAACATCTATGAGACCTAATTCTCCTTACTTTCTTCTCTCCCAAATTCTCCTCTTTCCTGGGGTTACCAGGAAGGTCCCCATGTCCAGGCTAGCTACTTCCTTGCTGCTGAAACTTTTCCTACGTATAAAGAGACAGATATGAAGTTGGAGCCAGGTCTTGTTTGGCTGCATGAGAAAGCAATGGAGACTGAAACCAGCCCCCATCCACCCATTGTTAGACCCAAAGAACTGACACAAAATGAAGGAGCAGAGCCTTTGGTTCTGTCTTCAGCAATATTTATTGGAAACAGCGATGCTTCCTGTGGTGAGAGTTTATACATTAAGCAGTAAGATTTGCCTTTCACTCCACATGATCCACTACTGCAGGTGGCACATCAGAAGCAGCACGTTAAACCTCTGAAAGAGTCTGTACAGCTAGATAAATAGAACTCTGGATACCTAACAGGACTTTCATGACTGATACAAATAAAAAAAACACACTGATAAGCTTACACACAGCACTGTACACACAAAATGAAGATGATGGATAGAAGGGGCAGAAGTAAAAGTAGCGACTGAATTGGGAAAGAGTTTTGCATATGCAGCCATATACCTTAAACTGCTAAGCACAAAAATCATCTTTATTTGGTCCTCATTGAGGGCAGAATCTGCACAAATGATGTTCAAAGAACACAGGGTAAAAGTGGAAAGGAAAGGTATTTACTGTTTCTCAGTCTATGAACTAGTGGAAAGATGGTTACTAGTGTGTTCTTCCTTGTGTCTCTGTGCCAAATGGATTCATGAAACATGTAATTCACAAATAAAACTGAAGTGAAGATATTTGTTCCCCCTTCCCTGTGCCCTTCAGAAATAGCCTAAATACATACATAGTTTCTGTACAGCAAGAAATTTAAGCTTGGATACCAGACTTCTTCCCAATTCCTCATAACGGAGAATTTCTTTTCAGTCTCTCTCACAATAATGCTGATTAACTGTCTTACTGAAAAAATAATTTGGAATTACCACTCTGGCTTTAATAGCAAGGAAGGAAGAAAACTGGCTATACCTCAGAAATAGCCGTAAGTGTGAGGAGCTGAGATGCCTATTTGCAGAGAATGCTTTGAACCCACAATTAACACTTTTGTATGGATGCATTAAGAGACAAATTCATTCAGATCAGGAGACAATTTGCTGGTGAGGGAAGGCTTACTTTGACAATTCCATGACTCACATATTTGGGAAGGGACAGTGTGAAAGCAAAAGCTTTCTCCTCTTTGCATGGAGAAATGCAAAGAGACCTTCAGATGGCCCCTGGGGTGATAGACAATATCTTCAGTGGGATGGATTTTCTGTGAAATGGCTCATGGTCATATTCTAAGAAACCACAGCCTCCTGAGAACTGTGTAAACAGCAGTTCTGTGACTACTGGCTGGTCTCAGATGATGTTTTAAAAAGCACATGCCATGCCCACCAGGCTAAGAGGATATCATCCATCACCATGACTCCTGTGGGAGTCCACAAGTCAACCAAAGTCACTTGGTGGGGCTGGATGATGTGGACCACTGCGGCCTGCACTTGGGATGTGTTATAAGCAGCATTGCCAAAGCAGTGGTTAACCGTAACTATCTGGGTCAAGAGGAGGCGAGCCAGCCAGCATAACATCCTAATGGGGCAGGGCAACCAGAATTTCCACATAATTGATGGGGAAGAAGCCTGAATGGCCATGCAGCATCCCCTCATACCAGTTCTCATCAATTTGGTTAGTGAGTGTGATGATATCGCCCTCTTTAAATCCCAACTCCCCTTCATTTTCAGGTTCAAAGTCGTACAGAGCTCGGCAGCAGGGCTGATCCATTTGGACACCTGGGAGTAAGAGCAGGAGAGAAGAGAAGAACACAAAAGGATAAGGGGTATTTAACTCACAGAATCTGCTGCCTGCTGTACCCACCTGGCTTGCTGCTCCCTGTCTTTCCTCCCTCATTCCTCTTCCTGTTGAAGCTTCTCCTTACTACTGGACCTTAGTGTCCACTGCACTGGGCATCTTGCCCTCTACCAGTACTCAGAAGCTTTCTCGGACCTTCGGAAGTTGCTGTATATTCCTGTTTCTGTTTCCAGTATGAAAAGCAGTGACATCTATTCTTGTGATACAAACAACACAGTTCACTATAGTTTGCCTTCGTGACAATGCCCAGAAATAGGAGGGACAATGACTTAAGAAGACTATAATGATGTAGATTAATAACACAGCATGGCAAGAATTCTCTCATCTGAGCACTTTAAAACCTTTGCATATCTGAAAAAGTATGGTGAATTACATGGAGAATGCTTTTGAGTAACATTTCGGTTATCACTCTTTAAAATGATAACCCCAGCCTCTGGAAAACTGCTGTAATGTGGTGAAAACAGGATAATATAAAACGCTGAGTTCCAGTTTTTACTTTCTGTGACCTTGCACATGGTACTTCACTCTCAGTTTCACTGTCTGAAATTGGATGTAACAGTAGGACTTAACTTCACATTAGTACTGTGGCTACTGAGATTATGTAAAAAATTATGGAATTTATACTTGGTAAGGTAAACTGTTGCACATATAAATATATGCAGTGCACTGGAGCTATGGCATACAAAAATAATGTACTCCACCTTGAGTAAAATAATGAAGGATGAAATCATATCTTAAGAGGGATCTATTCCAAATGACCCACTGTATTAATATTACATACATACACATGTAGATACAGACTCAGACAAGTGCACACAGCTCCCATGCCATCTAGGTGGCCGGAAAGGAAACAATGTGATTTATTTTTTTATTTAGAGAAAGAAGCAAATTACTGAGTCTCTCCAGATGAAAAGTGCAATATATGGTTGGTTTTCAGACGGGGAGAAGCACAGCTATACACAATTTCTGTGACTAGTCCTGGTGGCCAGCTCCAGGAGCCACAGCTGCTTATGTCATGCCCTGAAGTGCTGAGCGCAAAGGACAGAGAGCGCCACCTGCCAGCTCAGACCTCACTTTTTTTCTTAATAAGTCTCCTGAGAGCATCTTATAAAAAGTTTTCTACAGTAGAACATCAAGCACTGGGGATACAGGAAAAATAAAAGAAAGCTGCCTATCTCTAACATCCACATCCAGTATAAGACAGTTCCCACTTCAAACAAGCAAATGTGGAGGTTGAAAATGTCTCCAGCACAGGCTGTTGTGTAATCTGTGTGTAGGAGTGGAGAGCAAGTGTGACAAGGTAAAGAATGCTCTGCTAGGTATGCATGGATATTCCTGAGATAAAATGTCATCTAGCTTTTATTATATCAACCCCAGTGCCACAGTATGATAAAGTGATCAGAGGTGAGCATGGGAAAGAAAACCCAGCAAGTGTCGAGTTTCAAAATATCTTCTTCTGCAAATATATTTAACCATACGCTTCTGTGACTCAAGAAATCCAGCTCATCAGCACATTTCTGGAGCCGCTTGCTGTCTGTGGGTTATATGTGAATGCATATGGGGACAAACTGTCCTGGGGCATTCACTGTCATACAGGCTGGATTCAGAGCGAACAGGCAGGAGAAAAGATGACACTCGCAGACAAAACTGACAAGGAAAGGCGATTTACAACCACAAAGGAGGGTCAAAATAAAATGTGTTCATGTGTGCTGATGATTGACAGAGAAAATGGGATATACAAAGAAAGTTTTATAGAGAAGAATGAGAAGGAAGGAAAGAAAAGGTAAATGAAAAAAAGACAAAAGGATTCCTTTAACAGAGTTTCTACCTGACAAACCACTCCATAAGAAAAGTATTACTGCATATTTCCTATGCAGCCAGATTGGACTATTCCTAAAATTTCTGGAAGAGTGCCAATGGATATGCCAAGGCCTATGCAATAGGATCTGCAGTCTCAGCTCTTACCTGAAGGTTTGGGAGTGCCTGTGTGGGAGAGACCCCCATTGGGCTGAGTACTGTCTCCAGTTGGAAACTCCAGGCTCATTCGTGGTTTAGGTTGATATTCCCTTCTAGGCTGAGATGAAGCCTGTCTTATTCTGCAGTAAAAAGAAAAGTGGTGGAAAGGTTATGTAGCCAGTTAAGAAGTAAAATGAAAAGCAAATATAAAGATTCAGGAAATGCTTCGGTCACCCACCATGCTACCATGATGAAGTGTGGGAAATCAAAAAAGGACCCTTAGTTTTCTTGTATGTGTATGTCTGAGTTTTTGGTGATGTCCCTTTATGGGGCCATGTCCTCACTGTCTTCATTCTCTCTCTCAATCCCTCACTTCCTCTCTCATTTATTCAGAGTCCTTTATCCAAATATGCACTGTGCTAGGTACCAGGAACACAAAAATGAATTAAAACACAGTTCTTGTACACAAAGGATAAATGCTTGAGGGGATGCATACCCCATTCTCCATGATATCATTATTATGCATTGCATGCCTCTATCAAAACACCTCATGAATCCCATAAATATATACACCTATGTACCCACAATTTTTTCAATTTTAAAAAAGACACAAACAGATTATGGTCTGTAAGGGAGACAGAACACAAACAACTGATTACCATAAATTTTAGTAAGCACTGTCAGAGATATCTACAAAGTGCCACAGGAACACAGGGGTGTGGTTTGGGGTGAAGGTGGGAAGGAGTCTCTCTCTCCATAAGGAAGCTGGAGGAGGTTTAAGGAAAGAACTAAAAGATACACAGGAGTTGTTTCCAGATGAAAATGTGAAAGGGACCTATTCTATTCAGAACATGAGAAGGTTTGGACAGAGGGAAGGAGGAAATACACTGTGTGCTCTTAGAAGAATGAGCAGTTTGAGATATAGGGAGGAGGAAAGGAAAGAGGGAAGACAGAAGGAAATTGGAAAGGTATGGCTAATAATTGTCTTCTACATAACCATAAATATTTTCCACAGTTTCAGTTATTCAATAAACAAAGTATGTAAGAGATTTGCAAGGGAGGGTGAGGGTTTAGGGTATGGTAACTGTAGAATGATACTGACTTTGAACTTATTTCAGAGGAAAAAAAGGAAAGGGCTCCCTTCATGCTCAAGAGACATTACAAAGACACATAATATTTCTTTAGTATTTTGAAGTATATGGTTTTAAAACCTTTCTGGAGGATTCAGCATTACGTAAATTTCCACAAGGATGTGCCGAAGGAAAATGCTCAATTAAACCATGAATCAAAGAAAATACTGAGATGAGATCAGCCTGAGGGAAAACAATGAAAACAGGTGTGGAATCGTATGATTGGTCTCTTCTTCATGCAGGCAGCCATGTGATCAGCTGTGAGAGTCTAATCTGGCCATGTGGCCTAAGAAAAAAGCCTGCTGAGGTGACCTTTTGAGGTATACATGTTCAGCAAAATCATCCTGTTTAATCTAGCTAAATTAAAATCACACACATTATAACACAGGGCCACTGGTATACAGCCACACAGGCTGTGCCCCACAACTCCACAGAGCCACATTCACAGGGTAGTTTCCTACTACTATAGCCCTGCTGTGAGGTACATCTAACGAGGTGAAAGCAGCTCTCTCTGATGGCAGAGGACTTGACCACCATTCAGAGAAACACAAGATGTGAAAAGAAACAAGTGTTTCAAACAGGTTATGGCTGGCTGTGAACTCCACTCGTACCACTGAGTGACCCTGGGCTAGTTACTTCACCTCTCTTAGCCTCAGTTTACTCATCTGTTAGTCGAGGCTAAAAACACTTAGGTTACAGGGCTGTTACAAGATTGATGATGATATGTATCCAGTACCCACATGGAATAACTGCTCAGCAAATGGCATCCATTATCAGCAGTAGCATCCTGGTGTTCCACCTGTGGCAGCCAAAATATAATCCAAGTATCGATCTCTCATAAACAGAAAATTAGATTCAACAGACAATGTAAAACAAAGCACAAGAAAAAATAAAATCAAAACAATCCACAAGGCGCCTGTGTAGGATAAGCAGGAATTTTGGCAGACGTTTGTCTCCAAATGTATTCTATGATTTCCATTTCTTTATACATCATTTTATAGCAATAAAATGCAAATGTGAAATGCAGGGAACTGTAGAATACCTTTCTTCGAGTCTGACCGTGACCTGCTGCAGGATCTGGACTGCCTGCTTGTGGTATTCCAGCTGAGCTTGCACAAGTGCAGAGAGCTGGCTCACTTGTTCAATCTGCAGATTGATGGGAAAATCATGCCTTAGTTTACACGTTACCATCCTTAAGCAGCCACTACTGTTTCATACATACAACAGGGCTGACCTCAACACACAGCCCCTGGTTGGTGGTGCTGATGACTGTGTGATAAGCCAACTAAGATAGATAGTTCTGCAGGTTTCAAATCCATCAAGGATAAAAGAAAGCATCCTTATGCTTAGAATCACGCATATCAGCACAATGAGAAGCAACACGGGTAACCCTCAGGAAGACCACATAGCTCTAAAGAGTCTCATGCTTAGCTACAGTCTTGTATCTGGGATTTGACTTCTTTTATTGATTTCCTATAGAAAAGAAGGTACACTGGTCAAAGGACTCTTTGTTCCCTATACTTTTCAGGCTGTTAATATTGGTACTGTTAATAAAAATGTGACAATATCTCACATAATGTACCCGAGAGGCGACAAGGTATGACAGAAAATCTGTGCTCTCTGAGCCTTGTCTGTAATGTAAAAGGGTTAAATCAAGTGACATCTTGAGTTCATTCCTGCTCTAATATTCTAAGCTTGATTTCTCTTGATTTTATGTTTCACATTATGATCCAGCTGGGTAGCAGCCTCCAAGTCAACAGAGGCAGTGTTGTCCCATGAATTTGGGGATGGGGAGGGATGCTGTGTTGCAAGGAAGGAGCACTGTGATTTGGAGCACCCCTCATGCCCACAGTATTCCTCTCGAGGAGTTAAGTGGACACAAGTTATTTTACATAAACAAAAACCTACACTGTCTCCAGGTGGTAGGAAAGTCTGGATATGTTCAACATGCTTCCCCTGCCACAGTCAGGAGTAAGGCAAGAAGGCAATGTGATGGTTAATTTTAGGTGACAACTTGACTAGATTAAGGGATCCTCAGATAGCTGGTAAAGCATTATTTCTGGGTGTGTCTGTTACGGTGTTTCCAGAAGAGACTGGCATTCACTCAGTAGACTAAATAAGGAAGAGCTGCCCTTCCCTATGGGGGTGGACACCATCCATTCAGCTCAGGACCCAGATAGAACAAAAAGCAGAGGAAAGGCAAATTTGTTCTCTCTCTCTTCTAGGGAAGGGACACCCATACACTCCTGTCTTTGGATGTCACAGCTCTAGGCTTTCCGGCCTTTGGACGCTGGGACTTGCACCAGTACTACTGATGCCCCCTGCTCCACAACTGAGTTCTCAGGGCTCTATTGAATTTACATATAGATCATCAGAAATATCCTTTATCTTCCTACGATTGATAAGTGAGATGGTCCCTGACTTAACGATTTGTAGGCTTTACAATGGTGCAAAATTGATATGCACCCAGTAGAAACCATACTTCAAGTACCCATACAACCATTCTGTTTTTTACTTTTAATTCACTGTTCAATAAATTACATGATATATTAAAGACTTTAACCCCATCATAAGTTAAGGAGTATCTGTACTTCAAGATTCATTAGATGAGAATCTAGTTAAATCAAACTACAGGAATGCAGAAAAAAACTTTTCTATTTCTCAGTCTACTTTATCACTGACAATTATTTAAAAGAAATACCTATCTACTGAAGTTCTTATCACATAGTGTAATCAGATATTAATGCTTTTAAGGGTTATGGCCTCTAACACATTAATGTTGTGCCTCGATGATAAGATTAGATTGAAAACCACAGGAGTCACTTACATCCATCTCCAAGAGATTGAACATGCTTGACTCAGCAATTTCCTTAGACTCATCAAATTTCTCTAGAGCTTGACGAAGCTCTTCATCTGGAATCTTGCCTTGTCGTTTCTTCTTATAATCAAAATCCAGGCGTCGACCCTCCAACTTCTTTAGATGATGCTGAGAAAGTCAAGGGCAGGAATAGGCTTTGAAAGGGCTTTTCCATAGGATGGAAAAGGCTTATTTGAGCTCACTTCTCCATCACGTCCATTAACTTCCAAATTAAGATAGACTAAGTTTTAAAATACAACAATCACCAGAGAAATAAAGAAACATGCAACAATGGGGCCAAGGCTTTCAAAGGCTAAATATGGGGGAATATCTTTAAAAATAATTAAGAATAAAAGATAAATTATAGGAAATGTCAGTGCCCTTTATTTTCTGGCCTTGTGAGGCCAAAGGCAAGCTGGACTAAGCCTTTCCAGCCCATGACAGAAACAGAGAAGGAATGCACATGTCCTACACACAATGAAAGGACACACTCACAGGCCCCACAGTCCCTATCTTCAAGAGAAATGGTATCTCATGAGAAGCCAGAGGAAAAATACTCTCCTTGAAATTAAGTGAGATAGAAATGGCATTCTTGCTTTTCAAATCATCCAGTCTGTTAGAATCACATAAGTTGCTCATCACAATATGGATTCCTGAGCTCTTGAATCAATATCTAGGGTGGGGGCCTAGGTATCTACATCTTAACACTTGCCTCAGCTGACTGATGCAGCTGTCACCAGAGAAACTAAATCCAGTGATTTAGTTTAAGCCTCCCACTTGACATATAATTGAACTCAAGAACAAAGTCTCACTTGGAAGGAACCTTCGAAGGGATTATATCTAATGCTCCATGCCGAGCTTCAATCCCCTCCTTGCACCATCCCTAGTAGACGGCTGCCCAGGCTCCACCCATCATCTCTAGTGACCAGGTAACAAAGTAGTTTTCCAAAGCTAAAAAGTATTTTTTTTCCCCGATAGCTAGTCTTTCACTACTAATGGATGAAGGAAAATCCTGGATTTTCCCTTGTTACTAGGTATGTATGGAGCAGAATGAAAGGAAATGAAAACAAAGTAGTGAGTGGTTAAAAAAATGAAAAGGAAAGGAGGAAGAATAATATTCTAGACCTTCCCTCATACTGCATCCCCTGCCCCTCAGTCCATACCCTGATCCAAACTAAATGTTCATTTGGAAGGAACCTTCTTTTTTAAACATTTGAATTTACAGTTAGCTACAGGGTACAGCATTGGAGTCAGAGTTCTATTTTGGATTTAGGGTGAGTCTGTCACTTACTAACTCTATAATCTTGAGCAAATGGTACTGTTAAAGGAGATTTAAGCTAGAATAAGGAGGAGGAGGCCCTAGTTCAAGTTATGGCAATCCATTTTACACCCATTTTACAAAGTTTCAAAAAAGCTCAACAAATATGTGTTAGATAAAAAAAAGTGAGCAAACATTCCACACTCAAAGACATATGAACTTTATTTATTATAAATAGCTCAACTGCTCTACGTGTTTTAGAAAGTGGCTAGTTGGTATTCTTCCTCAATCCTAACAACCATATGAAAATATTAATATAAAAACATATGCACGCATCTAATTTCTGGACTTGGAAAAAAATAAAAAAATGAAAATATGTGCTCATAAAGTGATAGAATAACTATTTATTTAAGCTAACAACCAGTACAACTAACACTTTAGTGGGTGAAATCACCCCAGCAAACCATAGATTAACAAAACTGTGTATTTTGTTAATTTACAAACAAAAAATTGTTAATAATAAATAATATTATCCTCTGGAGAAGAAGTCTGAAAAAAACTATTCAATATGAAAATCAAACACAGAGAAGCCAGAGACACCCCTCATGAATGGCACAGTCATAACAGGCTGAAAAGTCTCACATTTCTGGTTTCTCTCATTATGTCTTACTGGGTTGTTTTGTAATTAACGTGCCCAGAGCTGACCACACACAGGGTAAGCTAAAAAATGTTTTCTAAAGAAAAAAGGCATCTGCATCTGTATGATTTCAACTGCCCACTTTCCAGAAGACTCATTGCACATACTTGAATTTCCCTAAGATCTTTGTCATGAAGATTCTGAAGAGGGTCAATGAAGTTCTGCTTCACTTCTATGTCCAAAGAGTCTTTGACCTCCGACAGTTCCCGCATGGCCTCCCCGACCTCACCAAGTGCTGGGCCTAGGAGAGAATAAAGCTCTTTCATGTTACAGAATAAACATGAAATGCACTTGCAATAACAGGGCCCTTCACAGATGAAAACCCAAAGGATTACCACTTGTCTTCTAAAGACAACAGACAGGAGAGAATAGGTATCTTCAGTTCACTCCAGGCAACAGACTCAATGCCCCCTAAGAGGGTAAATACCTCTCATCAAGAATGTAACAGTTACTTTTTCCTTTAAGAAGCAATTTAGGAAGCTCCCTGCCCTCTCTTGTAAGTACCAGCTTTCCCTAATATGGGACTAGCTTAAGGCAAATCTATTAGCAAAAGCAAGTAACAGAAATAGCAGGGTTCAACCAGGAAGGAGATCCCACATCACAAGGGGGTGAAAACAGAAGATGTTGGGTGTGGTAGCTGAGTGTTGGGGGAGACAGGGTGAAGGAATAAATCATGTCTCACCTTGGGCAGTAGGACTAGGTACCATATACAAGAGAGCAAAGATCTATGAAAAAGGCCATGAGGCAGGGCTTTGAATCATGCTGACTGTGCCTGCTCACTCTGCTTTAATACTCAATGACTGCCAGAAACACCCAACAGAAAGTGCTGAGGAGGCATCTGGATATGTCAACCAAAGCTGTTGTACAGACTGAGGTCTTATGGTGGGGGGGTGGGAAGAAAACTTGTAAGATAAATCACATTAGAGTGGATGAAATAATTCTGAAAACAAATTTTTGGCCCATGTGTATAAGATCTAAAATTGAAAACCAAAATATAAAATGATTTGACCGATTCCCTACAGAATTTCTTACCAGCACCAAAATCCCCATGGACAAATGAAAGAATTACAATGTGAGGAAGCACTTGTTACCGAAGTTGCAATCATCTCCAAGCTCTCTTCCAAATTTGAGCATGGCCTCCGCCAGCAGTGCCTCTGCCTGAGGATAGCCTGGCCCCTTCTCCTGGCCACGGATTTTTGACATGGTGTTGATCATGCTGAGCTTAGCTCTGGAAGCTGAAGGTGAAGAGAGAACAAGCTTTCAGAGTAGGCAATGTGACACTGCGGAAATAGGGCTGGATGGAGGATCAGGTCTCAAAGCAGCCTACAAAGTAGCTCAGCTACCGATAAGTGTACCTTCAGTATGCTCCAATGTTCTTCCGTCAGTCAGTCTAATCAATCACTTTTTTAAAGCACTAAACTCTTCCTTTTCCTTAAGATCTTATAATGAATTACAGCAACACTGTTCTGGATGAAGCAGGATTACAGGCTCAAATTCTATCGCTGTGTGCCCTTCCCCATCCTCCCTTCATTGTGGTGGCCCCTGCAGTGACTCTGTGGAGCTGGGTGCTTCCATGGAGAGCTTTTTAGAAACTCTCGGATTATGCGATGATCTCTAAATTTTATTCTAGTTTTATAGTTCAATTCTAGGAGTCTAAGGATTAAAGTAAGGAACCAATGGTAAATTCTGGCAGAGTGGGCCTTAGCCTTGTTTCACTTATACCATGTATGAAATAGAACTATTTTCAAAATCATTTCTCAACTAAGATTCTGATGGTAAACAGACCCATGAAGAGCAAAAATACTGTGTTCATTTAAAAGACTTAATCACTTCTCTAGCACATAACTAGAGAAAATTAGTTTTGTGCCTCAAAGAGAACATTTCAATTTCTCTTTCTTTGCTTTCGTTTTTATAAAAGAAGCTGCCTAGAAAGCAATTCCAGTGTCAGTGGCAAAAACAGCTTTATTAAAAAAATTGTTAAAGCCTATGACTTAATTGATGCTAGGATACCTAGGTTCCTCAGGTTCAAAATTAGAGTTGGGATTACACATTAACCTAGGACTATACCCCAAATCCCATCTTCATGGAAACCCCAGATAGAATCACAGCTTAAGGTACTTCCAGCATTCAGTGGCTGACAATCTTGACATTGATTTCATAAGCCTTTTATTTAAACTTTGAGTCTTAGAGGCATTGAATAGAGATGAGAAAAGTTATCAGGAGAGGACATCCTGCAACCCTGTCCCAGGGATATTACAATGAGCAAGACAATTATGGTCCCTGCTTTCACAAAGTTTATAATGAACTGAGGGTAGAGTCGATTTTAAAATTAATTAGAGTGAAGTATATATGCCAAGTGCCTTGACAGGGGATTGAGGAGAGTCCCAGATATATGGCACTGTCCTCATCTGTGGGGGAGGGGCATTGCAAAGGATTCCTGGAGGGAAGTATCTTTAAGTTTAGAACCAAACTGTATGTAGCAGTGGTCAGGCTAACAGCACATGTAAAGGCTGGTGGTGACTGGAAAAATATAAAATTCACTTCTTATTTGCTTTTTCATATAAAAGGGATCATATGTTAAGTTTGAAAAATAGAAAATGCAGGCTAAGTGTGGTGGCTCATGCCTATAATCCCAGCACCTTTGGTGTCCAAGGCAGGAGGATCATTTGAGGCCAGGAGTTTGAGACCAGCAAGGCAACAAAGCAAGACCCCACTTCTACAAAAAAATTTAAAAGTTAGCAGGGTATGGTGGTGCCCACCTGTAGTCTCAATTACTAGGGAAGCTGATGTGGAAAGATTGCTCAAGGCCAGGAGTTTGAGGCGGTAGTGAGCTATGATGGTGCCACTCCACTCTGGGTGACACAGCAAGAGCCTGTCTCTTTTTCAAAAAAAGAAAATGCCACAGAATCATTTTTAAGGGAACAATATCATTATTTTCTGCAGTGAGCCATATCTGAGATCCAGGAAGGACACAGTCCCGGCCCTCAAGGTGCTCACAATATAGTGAGGAGTAAGGTAAACAGTGGCAACAAGTATGATAAATATTATCATGGCTGATATCATGGTACTAGGGGGACACTGAAGAACGACAGCACGAATAAAATGAAAACAGTGCAAACAAAATAAGCAACACCTAAAACACACAGAATGAATAGAAGGAAAGGAGAAACAGAGTAATGAAACGACACATGAGTTAATCCCTACAAATCCTATTCAGGCCATTTTACATTTAAGGATGCATTCCTTTTATAAAAGCTGGATGTGGTAAGTGCTTATATCTTGGCTCTATTAAGGGCTGTCTCCAGGTAAGTAATTCTAAACAGTTTAATACATTGTGGCTGATTTTCAAATACATCATTTTGAATGTTGTTCAATTATGAAGAGCTTTATTCTTTTACTAAGAATATCTCGGATATGTTCTATATTTTCATAAGAAGGAGGAAGAAAGCCGTTTTCTACTAGTTTATCTACTTCAAATGATTTTAAAAAGCCTATTAATCCACATATCTGAAGAGACTAGCTTTTAAATTCATTCACAAATTTATTACATATTAAGAATCTTGGGTTAATGAAACTTCTGTGTTATTAAAAATATCATCAGACCTCCGAATTAACCATCTTTAAATGTTAACATAATCGTCTTTAAATGACTGTTTAAAGCAGTACTTTAAGAAACTGAGAGTGAGCTTGGAAAATACAAATTTAAAGCACTCAAATTCCTATTATATACTGTCAACCTGGATTGCTTTACCAAGTTGTATGTGCCATTAGAGATCTACGTCCCTTCTCTTCTAAACTACCTAACTCCTCTCCTTCAAACTCTTATGAATCTACTTCTAGGTGATTCCCAAAAGGAAATGTATTGGGTGAACAAAAACAGCAGGAAGTAAAATTAGGATGACCATAAAAGGCTGACCTATTCCCAAAAGGGCCCCACTGTTTTGTCCTCTGCTAAAATGAGCAGTTTCTTTTTTGACCTTAAAATTTATGCTGTCTTTTAAGGAAGACAAATGGGGGCAGTTGAGGCTCAATCTTAACTCCCAACTCTAAAGCATAATCTGTAGCATCCCTGATGAGCTTTCTAATTCTGGGAACAGCCAAAGGGAGGTCTAAGCTCTGCTGAGAATAAAATGGAAGCTCTGCTAGTCCTGCCTGAGTTATTTTCCTCTGACCTAAAAGCAGTGTCCATGTGAGTCGCTGCCTGGTCTGTCCTACAGCTACTTATCTAGTGTGGCAACTAGCCGAGGATGCTATAAACTCAGTACTTCTGCTAAATCTTAGTTTTTATTTCCTAATCCTAACAAACAAACAGGAAAACCACTAGGTCTTGCTTTCCATGGAAAACAGCAGAGTCCATTAAAATGAACATCAGCTTTGAGCGCATACAGACATAGCTAAAAATCCAGGCTATAAATCTTGCTAGTTAGCTGTGAATCCCTGAGAAATCTCTCGTTTGTAAGACTGTTATCAGTGTTCAATGATAAACAGCAAAAACCAGCACAGACAACCCAACAGGCACTGGATACTGGGGAAAATATTCTTTCTTTCCCCCTTCCAGGCTCCCCTGTCTGAATGTGTGTTCTGGAATGCTCTACTGACAACTTGGTTGCACAGAGAACTGCACTGCCGAGAGTCCCTTCCTTGCATGTTTCCATGGACAAAAGTCAGAATTGGTCCAAAGTGAGGTTGTGCAAGATTTGGGAGGTGAAGTTGAAGCAGCAGCCCTAATACTATGAAGGCTGGCATTAGTTAGAGGGGCTGACAGAAAGATGCAGAGGTGCCTGTGGGTTCCAGTTTTTCCTTGCTCTTCCCCACTGTGTGCTGAATTACTTCATTTAAACGTTTTAATTTTTTATAAAATGCTTCTGTATACATCATTTTTTCAAACCCTTAGGTAAAGCTTTCCTGTTCAAAAGTACCATGACCGCCCGCTGTGCTTTGGAATGGCACTAGAGGCTGCTGATACAATCTGATCACACCACTCACTCTGTGGTCTCATAGGATGGTTTGAGAGCAGGTCTCCTTGGCACCAGGCCTGCTTTTCCCTCACACTAATTAAATGTTAAGGATTCCAAGGCTACCACTGAGTCTTTTCATTTCTCCTGACTCCATTTCATGAAGTACAGAAGAGTACAGTTCCACTTCTCAGGTAGGCTAAAAAGCTATATGGTTTGCCATCATTCACTCCAATCTTCCCTTAGGAATCTGGCTCTTTGGAAGCACTTCCTTCTTAAATTACGCCATGAAAATCTGCTTTATGTGAGGATGACAAAAAGTGATCACATGCTCTCCCAGAATCAGAAAAAAGGCTTTTATTTTCCCCGAAAAAGAGAGCTCCCAAGATAAATCATGAGTCCCACACGAAGGAGTTTTAAAAAGATGAAATTGATTAAAATCAATAAGTAGCTTACACTGGAAACAATTATGCATTCCCTATACAGAAGAAATGTGAAGTTTCACTGCCTGGTTGAATAGTCATTTACCAATAATCTATCTTTACAAGATTTTCTCTGTGATAAAGTGAGCAAAAGAAATATTCATGAAGCACCTATAATGTGCAAGTGCTATGTCTAGGGAGACTCTGAAATAAGTGAGGTGCAGCCTCTGCTCTTAAAAAGCTTATTATCCAGGTTGGAGAGTCAGAGCGCTCACTCACTGCTGTAAGGCAGAGTGTGGGCAAGGCTGTAATGTATTAATATTTACACTGCTGAAGACACAGCAACAAATTCCAACTGAAAGAGTAAGGCCGGGGAGGCTAATGAAAGGTGATGCTCGAGCTGGGCTTTCTGAAAGAGTGAACCGTAAAGGGAGAGACCTGGGAAAGGCCATTCTAGGTACCTGGAGAATCTGAGTAAAGTATACAAAACAGAGACAGATCAAGTGTTCAGAGTTGGGAACAACCAGAACTCTCAAATACTGTTGGTAGGAGGATAAATTGGTAGAAAATTCTGGACAACAATTTGGTAGTGTTTACTACAGCTGAACAGACACACACCCTGCAACCCAGTAACTCCACTTCTAGGTGTATATCCATCAGAAATGTGTACATGCATAACAGACATGTACAAAACTGTGCTACTCAAAGTATCTAGAAAATGGAAACACCTAAATGCTCATCAGTGGAGAAAATGGACAAATAAACTGTGCTACATTCTCACAAGGGAAATTCTACAGAGTAATGAGAATGAAAGAAGTAGAACAAATAGAAAGATTAACAAAATAAGCCAGATCAAAAGAATACAGGTTCTATGATCATATTTCAGTTACAAAACAGATAAAAATGTATAGTATTAAAGGTCAGGGCAGCTAGCATCTGTGGAAGGAGTTTTTGGGATGTTGACAATGTTCAGTTTCTTGAACTATGTACCTTTAAACAGAAGTATCAGTTTATAATAGTTCATTGAGCAATATACTTACGATATATGTGTTGTACTTTTTGTATGTTACAGATCAATAACAGATTCAGAAATTTCACTCCTAAACATTCTGATGTAATTGGTTTGGTATGTGGTCTGGACACGGCAGTTTTTAAAATCCCAAAGGCGATTCTAATGGGCAGCCAAGGTTGGGAACCACTGTGTTAGTCTCTAGACTGAAAACGTGGGAGGTGATGATACAAATGTGAGATAAAGAACGCAGGACAAAGAGAAGATTTTAGCGTGGAAGTGTGTACTTCAACTGCAAAAACACAAAGTATAACAATATCCATGTGGTTGTATAGCAGACAACCAAGCAAATTGGTCTTGGGCTCAAAGGATGGTGGTGGGGGTAAAGAAAAGCAACTTATCTGACAACATCTGAAATCCTGAAGGCTAGGCCATTAGATAACAGAAAGAAGCAGAAGAAAATTGGCCCCAAATGAAGATGAAACAAAATTCAAGAACAGTTTTCTTCCAGTGGTTTTATATGTGGCAGGTGAGATTAGCTTTTAATTGGTGTCTACTCTAAGCCAGGAGCTTTATATAAACAATTTACCTTAATCTTCACAACTCTGTGGGTGTGGTTCAACTATTCCTACTTGCAGAAAGAGGGATGGGCTGCATCTATAAAGAAAGGATATGGAACCACAGAGAGCCTGGAAAGCCTATCCAAGTTCTCATAGTAACAGGCAAAGATTGGATTCAGGCTCAGGTCTGAGCCACTCCCAAACCCATTCTCTTTCCCATTCCGTCAAATTTCCTGTGGGACTCAAAGTTTCAGATGGAAACCCCTAAGTCTCCAAAAAACAAAATCCTTGTCTAAAGGCTTTTACTAGTGGTGGTCATCCTGATGCATATCAGAATTACTCAGAAAACATTTTAAAACCATAGATTTAAGGACCCCATCTCTATCTTGATGATTTAGAATATCCAGTGGGTTAGGCCACCAAGCGTGTGTCCAAGGGGCCTTGGGGATATGAGCAAGCAAGCCTGGGCCCTGAAGTCCCACCTCTTATCAGGTCTGGCCAATTGTATCACCTCCTTGAGTTGGCACGCTGATGATTCTCATGTATCTCTTCAGGCTAGCCCTTTACACTGTATTACAGACTCAAGCATTCTAATACCTACTTGACTGCACTAGGATGTGTAGGCCTCTCAGACTTAACATATTCAAACTAAACTCCAGATTTCCCGTCATCATCCCAAACCTGCTCCTCCTATAGTACTCTCAATATTAATGAATACAACTCCATTCATTCTTCCACTTGCTCAGGCACTAGACTTCATAGTTGTCTTTGATGTCTCTCTTGCCTAATATGCAATTAGTCAGCAAATTTGGTCAGCTCTACATTCAAAACACATCTAGGATCAGACTGTTTCTCACTCTGGTCTAAGCTACTACCATCTCTAGCCTGGATTATTAAAATAAGCTACTACTGGCCTCCCTGCTTCCATGCTTGCCCCCTATAAACTACTCTCAATAGAAGAGTAAGGACAGTCCTATTTAGTGTAATTCAGATCACATCACTCTTCTCCCCAAAGCACTTTAATGTGTTCCCATGTCATTCAGGGTAGGAACCAACGTCCCAACAATGGTGACAAGGTCCTATGTGCTCTTGCCTCTCTGACCTCCCCCAGCCAACATGGCACTTTATTGT
Source organism: Pongo abelii (assembly GCF_028885655.2). NCBI lineage: Eukaryota > Metazoa > Chordata > Mammalia > Primates > Hominidae > Pongo > Pongo abelii. Next base: position 40,412,967 of record NC_071998.2, read on the forward strand.
TCTCATATACATGAGAACTTCCTGGACCCGGTCACACTCTCCCCCTCTTACTCTTCATTTTAATTCATTGCACTGATCACATCTGACATTAGGTATTACTCTCTATCAGTCTCATCCTTCCAGAGTATAGGCTCCATGAGGGCAGGGGCTTTGCCTGCCTCATTCACTCATACATGCCCAGGGCTCAGAACTGCCTTAGGGTAAATGTGGAAGATAACTGAAAAAAATGAATGAATTTCTTCATCTACAGAATGGAGAAAATCAAAGCTACCTTGCTGGGTTTATTGTGAGGATTAGAAATGATGTTTTAGAGTATCCAGCACCATGCCTGGCACTTACAGAACTATTCAATAAAATGGAAGCTATGACCAATATGGTAAATTGTGTTATGGAAGTAGGTTAACCAAGAGGTATACTGAAATGTATAAATATGTCACTCCCAGATTGTCATGGACAAGAGGAAAGTTCTTAGAGTTGGTGGGTTTGGCTATAAATATCTAGTTTGCCTCCAGTATAAAACTAAAGAGAGGGATGACAGCCCAACCTATGCTAAAGGAATAGAGTTGGTAAGTGATGAATGTATAAAAGGTAAGAAGACTGCTATTTGTCCTCCCCAAATTCATATGCTGAAGCCCTAATACCCAATGTAATTGTATTTGGAGATAGTGCTTTTAGGAAATAATTAAGATTAAATGAAGTCAGGAGGTCAAAGTCCTAATCCAATAGGATTGGTGACCTTGTAAGAGAGGAAGAGAGAGAACAATCTCTCTCTCTCCACACACATGCACCACGAAAAGGTTACATGAGGACATAGTGAGAAGGCGGCTATCCACCAGCCAGGAAGAGAGGCTTCATCAGAAATTAAAACACGGTCCAGCAACTTGATCTTGGACTATATAACCTCTAGAACTGCAAGAAAATAAATTTCTATTGTTTATGATATTTTGTTACGGCAGCCTGAGCTGACATAGGTCACATTCTGAGGTTCCGGGGGAAAATGAAATGAATTTGGGAGGGATACCACTCAACCCATATACTTTCTTTTTAAACTTGATTATTTTAACAAACTTTAAATCAAAGTAATTTTTTAAAACTATCTGAATTCCTATATTTGTGAGCAAACCAATTATTACATAATTTTCATTTCACATGGATTTCTGAAGCTTTTATCTTTATAAATATTCCACGTGGGTTTACTCTTTTTGAATAAAGTCACCTTAAAAAGTTAAGTTTGAAAGAAGCCTCTAAAAATATATACAATTTCTTGACTGCATGGTTATTGAGTCCTTGGGTAACAATATTTTACTGACTAAATGCTTTATTTCCATAAGCACACAAGCATGAGATCAACCAATGAATGAGTAATCTAAGATTTTCCGAAATAAAGAAGAGCCAAGTCCCTAACACTCTTCATTCTACAAAGGTCTCCCTGCCTCTGTCTACAGGTATTTACAGAGCATTTGCTTCCTCCCTATCTGTGGGAACTACTCTTTCTTGGCAGTTCAACCCAGTGGTGTGCTGGAGTTAGGCCAGCACTGCTCGGGGGAGCCAAGTGTGAGCCTCTTTTTCCAAGTCAGAGTTCAGTGATGTCACACTGGTAGCTTGAAAATGGCCATGTGAGACACAGAAACCGGCTCATGCTACAAATCAAGGTTTTTCTTCCAGAAAGATGGTTGTTAAGCCTGTAGCAGCACACTGCTGGTTCCTCCCAGCTTGTGGCAAGTTTTATTGCATGCCAATTCTCATCTGTGGTGGCCAGGTAAGTTTTATTATACTTCTTGGCTTAAAAAAAAAAAAAAAAAAAAAAAAGATGGGACATTTTGAAAATGCAAAGTACAAAGAATAACATAACACACTCATATACACATTACTCAGATTTCTCACTGTTAAGTACAATGTTCCTGATAATCTCTCTAAACAAGTATTAATGCTTCCTTTATAGCATTTTTGTGTGTGTGTCTCTAAAACAGGACAGACTTGAGGTTGTGAGGTTGTTGAGCTTGTGACAGACATTTGTAGGAAAGCCCTTGAGATTCTTTTTCTGGAAAGGTGTAAACTGTTAGGGGACCAAGCCTCTGAGGGCTAGGCAAAAGCGGTGTTTTCTAAGGGGGTTTAGTCCCAAGGACAGTGATGCCAGAAGATGGAATGCTACTTTTCCTAGGGAAAAAGATAGAGAGTTTTAATGCCTGCTTTTTTTAAACTTTCATTTACTACAATTCAAAATCAAGGTTTATCACAAATGAGATTTCTGTTGCACTGGAAACCAGTAGTCTCTGTGGAACGGAGATGCCCAGCACAAACCTGAACAAAGGGAGGAACTGCAGAGGCACAACGGTGTAAAAATGAGTGTTCCCTGCTGGAAGAGCAGGGATGAGGGGTGAGTCTGCCCTCCGCACCCCATTTTTCTCCCCACCCTAGATGATTATGATGGGAGTATTTGGGGAAAGACCTTTTGTAAATCACTTTTTAAAAATTACAACCTGATTTAAATTGCTGTTTTCTCAAGAGTGGCTTCCTTCTTTCACTGTGAAATTTCAAATAAAAACATAATGACAGGGCATCTGTCTATCACAACAGGGAAGAAGAAAATCCAACCCCCACCCTTGGTGTGAGTTGATGAACACAGTTGATGCACTTGGGCAGAACAGGTGGCCACAGTACTCCAAGTCACATCTTTGTGTTCTGACTGTTGGGGGAAACCTAATGGCTTTAGCATCCACCGGGGAAGACCAAAGACATGAAACATGGTTTCTGAAGTCTTTCACTGCTTTTAGTGACTTAATTCCTTTGTCATCCTTATCTGTCTTACAGAAACCAAGCCTCATTGCCCAAAGGAGCAGAGATCTTGAGCAGGACAAATGCCGAATAATTTGTAGTAGTATTCATTAATTGCTACTATCTGGTCCGGAAACTTAGAAAGAGCCCTGAAATACCTGAAAAACTGAAGACCATAACCAGATTTCATCCTTTAACTATAATTTCAGAAGTATCTAGTACATATATAATGCGTACACATCATCCAGCCTTGGAAAACACAAGAGATGGGTTTTGTTTCTCCATTTTACAGATGGAAAATGAAGTACAGAAAAATGTTAGTTTTTTTCCCTATTTTCCCACTTTTGGAGAAAATTACAGTTGACGGCTATTTCGTTGAAATGGCAACTAACAGCTAAAAATATACTTGCCTCTTCATCACCTATCAAGAGCCAAGGATGTCTTTAATTGATGGAAAAAATTAAAAGTTTGTTCTTGGAAAAGATCAACAAAATTGACAAACATTTAGCTAGCTGAACTAGAAAAAAAAACAGAAAAGACACAAATTACTAAAATCAGAAATAAAAAGTGGGGATATTCATTCTGATCTACACAAGTAAACAACATTATTAAGAGAGTACTATGAACAACTGCACAACAATGAATTGTATAACCTAAATAAATGGACAAACTCTTAGAAACACAAAACCTACCAAGACTAACTCACAAAGAAATAGAAAATCTAAACACACCTATCATTAGTAAGAAGATTGAATCAGTAATCAAAAATCTCCCAACAAAGACAAGCCTAGGATCTGATGGCTTCACCAGTGACTTCTACCAAATATTTGAAGAACTAACACCAACCCTCCTCAAACTTTTCCAAAAAATTGAAGAAGGAAAACTTCCTGCTCATTCTATGAGGACCGCATTATCTTGACAGCAAAGCCAGACAAAGACACTACAAGACAACTAGAGACCAATATCTCTTATGACCATTGTTGTGAAAATTCTCAACAAAATGCTAGCAAAGCAAATTCAACAGCATATTTTAAAAATTATACCCCATGACCAAGTGGTATTTGTTCCTGAAATACAAGCATATGGTTCAATATACAAAAAATGGGTCCATCTAATACCACACATTGACAAAATAGAGTAAAAAAAAAAAAAACCACACACACATGATCATCTCAATTGATGCAGGAATAAGTGTTGACTAAGTTCAACACCTTTTCATGATACAAACAATAAGCTAGGAATAGGAAGAAATTACCTCAACATGGTAAAAGTCATATATGAAAACCTCACAATGAACATTATACTAAATGGTGAAAGACTGAAAGCTTTTACTCTAAGATCTGTAACAAGACAATGATGCCCACTGTGACCACATCTATTCAACACAGTACTGAAAGTTCTGGCCAGGGCAATTTGGTAAGAAAAAGGAATCCAAATTGGATCTAAACAACTAAAATTATGTATTTTCAGATGATATGATCTTACACACAGAAAACTCTAAAGATTTCCCACAAAAAGCTGTCAGAACTAACAAATGAATTCAACAAAGTAGCAGGACACAAAGTCAACACACAAAAATCAGTTGCATTTCTATACACTGACAACGAACAATCTGAAAAGGAAATTAAAAGGTTAATTCCATTTACAATAGTATCCAAAAGAATAAAATACTCAGGAATTAATTTAACCAAGGAGGTAAAAGACTTCAACAATGAAAACTAACCAAACACTGCTGAAAGAAATTTTAAAAGACATATATAAATGGAAATACATCCCATGTTCATGAACTCGAAGACTTAATATTATTAAGACGTCAGTATTATTCAAAGCAATCTACAGATTCAATGCAATCCCTATCAAAGTCTCAGTAACATTTTTTGTAGAAATGGAAATCCCATCCTAAGATTCATATGGAATCTCAAGGGACTCCAAATAGCAAAAAAGAATCTTAAAAAAACAAAGCTAGAAGACTCACAGTTCCTGACTTGAAAACTCACTACAAAGCTATGGTAATACAAAGTGGTACTGTCATAAAGACAGACATGTAGGCCAAGGGAATAGAGTAGAGAGCCCAGAAATAAACACTTGCATACATGGTCAAATGATTTTTGACAAAGGTACCAAGACCACTCATGAGAAATAATAGTCTTTTCAACCAATGGTGCTGGGAAAAACGGATCTATATGCAAAAAAATGAATTTGGACCTTTTTCTAATACTATATACAAAAATTAACTCCAAATACATTAAAGAGCTAGCTGTAAGATCTAAAACTCCAGAACTCTTAGAAGAAAACACAGGCAAAAGCTTCATGACATTGGATGTGGCAATGAATTTCTGGATATGATATCAAAGGCATACGCAACAACAAAAAAATTACACAATTGGACTTCATGAAAGTTAAGAAATTGTGTGCATCAAAAGACACTATAAACTGAGTAAAAAGGCAACCCACAGAATGGGAGAAAATATTTGTAAATCATATCTGATATGTACAGAACTCCTAAAACTCAACAAAAAACCCAAACAACTGGATTAATAAATGAGCGAAGCCTTGAATCGACATTTCTCCAAAGAAGATATACAAACGGCTAAAAAGCACATAAAAAGGTACTCAACATCACTAATCATTAGGTCATTACAAATCAAAACTACAATGAGATACCACCTCAAACTCATAAGGATGGTAAACATCAAAAAACCAAACCAGAAAATAACAAGTGTTAGCAAAGATGTAGAGTAACTCGAACCCTTGTGCACTGTTGGTGAGAAAGTAAAATGGTGTGGAAAGGAGCACAGTGGTACCTCAGAAATAAACAATAGAATTTCCTTAAGTTCCAGCAATTCCATTTCTGGATATTTAAGCAAAATAATTGAAAGCAGAGTTTCAGAGAGATATTTGTATACTCATGGTCATAGAAGCATTATTCACAATAGCTAAAATGTGAAAGCAACTCAGTTGTCCATCAACAGGTGAACCTATATAAAAATTGCACTATTTACACACAATGGAATATTATTCAGCCTTCAAAAGGAAGGCAATTCTTATATACACTATTACATAAGTAAACCTTGGGATGTTATGCCAAGTGAAATAAACCCGTCACAAAGAAGACAAATGCTATGTGATTCCACTTATATGAAGTAATTAGAATAATTAAAATCATAGAGCTAGAAAGTAGAATGGTGGTAGCCAGGGGCTGAAGTAGGAAAGGGGGAGTTACTACTTAATGGGGACAGAGTTTCACTTTTACAAGACAAAAAGAGTTATGGACATGGATGGTGGTGGTGATTACACAACATTATGAATGTATTTAATACCAGGGAAATGTATACTTAAAAATAGTTAAGATAATTTCATGTTATGCATGTTTTACTATGAAAAATAAGAAAAATTAATTCTAAATTATTTTAACTAAATTTGTGAAGTCTAATATAGCGATTACAATTGTAATATGAGTATAAATCCTCAAATCACACTAAATAAGATTTGGGGCTTAATACTTGCAACAAAATTTATCTAATAAACAGCATCTTAGCACGCATTTCATTTTGGCAACATGTGATTATTGCATATTACGGCCTGGTTTTCTTAGGTGAAGTCTCAGAGCATCTACAAGTCTGAAACATGGCCCTCTGATGCTTCCTGCACTGATACCAATGTGCTCTGCTGTTTTGCACACTAACAATTACTAAATGACAGAAAGAGTTATATTGTAATGAGAACTTAGGTAAATATACTCACATCTATGTTGTTTCTTTTGTAGTTAACTATTAGAAGAGACCGAGAAAAGGGAAGAGGAAGATTTGCCTACTGACTTACACAAATAGACAACCCTAGCACTGGATCATGCTACTCTCAACCTAAATAATGGTATTTATATAACACCTCTCTCCAAGGTGACAAAGCTCTTTTATGCCTCAAGTAGGAAACAGCAGGGAGGGATATTAAGACCCTGTGCTGTAGCACACAGTCAGCAGCCCTAAGAACTTGTGACATGGGGCAGCAAACATCTCCCACCTCAAGATGGGGTGCTGCAAGGTGCCAACACAGGTCTCACAGAATGCCCTGGCAAAGTAGGCAACTGTCCCCCTCAGGGGCATAAAGCAGTTTGTGAAATTTGAAAAATACACAACCCTCAGTGTACTAACATCATCAGCCTTTGCTTTCTCAGGTTTTCAGAGCAAATAGAGGGTGGTGGTAAGTAATATATCCTTATTGTAAGAAGGGTCCTGCAGTGGGATTTCTAAAGAACTTGCCCAGGGAAGAATTGCTGGGTTAGCATCTGAGATGCCCTAGGTTGAGCTGCAGTACCCCAGGAAAGGAAGGTGCATAATATTTCTTGAGTCCCTACTAAGTGTCAGGCACTGTGCCAAGTGTTCTTTGCTATCATGTTTCAAAACACAAAGATATCTTCAGTCTTTGCTGGAACGGGACTGACCTATACTCCCTGGGGGATTCAGGAAACCTCATCCTAAGCTGAAAAGACAGGGACAGGTGTTCCCAATCTACCTCCTGCTTCAATGTAAGGTATCCAAGGAGCCTAAAGCCACTGGGCAAATAGCCTGATGGCCCAAGCAGACAGTTGTATGCTTGAAATAGGAGCTCTGGCTGGGAACAACCACACTATTAGTTTTCTACATAGAATAACAAAGTAACACAAACTCAGTGCCTTCAAACAACACACATTGCCTCACAGTTTCCGCAGGTAAGTCTGGGCATGCCTAAATTGAGTCCTAGGCTCAGGGTCTCGCCAGCTGCAAACAATGTGGAGTCAGGCTGCTTTGCCATCTGGAGGCCGGAGAGGGGAGAAGTCTGCATCCAGGCTCACGTGGGTTGCTGTCTTCCTGAGTCCGGGCTGTTCACTTCTCTGTGGCAGTGTGATGGAGAGCTCTGGCTTCCCACTGGCTGTTGGCTAGTGTCCACCCTTAGGTTCTAGAGACCACCCCCAGTTCCTTGACATGTGGTCCTCTCCTTGGGCTGTCATAACATGGCAGTGTGCTTCTTCTAGACAAGGAAGGGAATGTCTCTCGTATTAGTCTGCTAAGACTGTCTCACATAATGTGACATGATCATGGGAGTGATGCAACATCGATTTTGCCATATAATGGAATCACATCAAGGGAGTGGTGAGTAGTTGATTCCATTACCTTTGCCATATTTACTGGTTAGCAGCAAGTCACAGGTTCCATCTACACCCAACGGGAAGGGATTATACAAGGGTGTGAATTTGTACGAGTCACCCTAGAGTATACTTGCCACACATACCAAGCCTGGAGGTATCTTTGTAGTTTAAGACTTTGTAGCACAAGACATTTGACAAAACATTTTGTTTTGAAAACAGAATGTGCTTTGGAGACAGTAATATCTGAATAAAGATTCTGGCTCTTCTGTTGTATACTTCGGGCAAATTGCAAATCACCTTGCAGCTTCAGTTTTCTCATCCAAAAATAGATACAACTATTATCTATGTATATAAACATAAATGTCTATTAATAGCTTCAGCCCAGTGATTTTATACATGAGAGTATGCACATCCACACTTTTCCCAAAGCAATTGTGAAATACATTGTGAAATATATTAATTGTGCATGACACCAAATAGATATTACACAGAGAACAGCTCTGATCCTGATCTGTAAAAGTCTGCAGACCACGACTCTTACCTGAAAAGTTAGCTACTCCTATAAGATGGAGCTTATATGTGCTTCACATGATTTGATTCATGCATTAAGCAAATTAATCAATTGCTAGCACCAAACTCTGTGCTAGGAACTGGGTATATATAAAGGAGTAAAAGAGACATAGTCCTTGTCTTCAATGACTGTGTTTACAATATACTGGAAGAGATGAAAAGCATTCATTCAATAAATATTTACTGAGGGCACTGCTTCCATTATTACGAATAGTAAACAAGATAGACAAGACTCTACCCTTCTGGAGATTGTGTTCTATATGAGAAATGGGAGCGATGTGAAAACAATAAACAAAAAGATAAATTAGAAGATAATTCCAAATGTTGATAGGAAATAATATAAGGGATCCCTCATAAGAGGGATGAGGAGAAACTATTTTCAATAGGGGTGGAGGCAGGAAAGGACTGTACAGGGAGATGGCATCTGACTGAAGGTGCAGTGATGAGAAGCAGCAGACATTAACAGGAGCTGGAGAAGAGTGTTCCAGGCAGAAGAAACACCTGTGCAAAGACCCCAAGGCAGGAACAAGGCTGAGGATAATTCTCAGTACAATGGAAGCCAGTGGAGAGTTACAAGCAGAGGAGTGACAAGATGTGATTTACATCTTTAATGGATGGAACTGGCTGCTATGTGAAGAATGTAAAATAGGAAAGTAATAATGGAAAAAGGCAGTATAGTGAACAAATCATAAGTTGCATAAAGTAAATATTATGAAAAGTGCAATAAAAGAATAGAATTGGGCTCTTTGCAGTGTACAAACAATCCTATGCTCAAGTCACTACATTTCGGTGGCAGTGACAAGCAACACTTTAACAAGCAAATGTACATCTGAAGTGGTGCTAAATGCTCTGAAGAAAAGTAAAACAAGAAAAGGCTTAGGAAGTTAGAAGGACTGATGTTTTAAACAAGATGGTCAGGAAAGCTGCACAAATTAGGTGACATTTGAGCAGAGACCCCAGCGAAGGCTTTGAGAAGACATGGAGAGGAAGTGATTGAGGCAAAGTGGCTGGCCAGGCCCCATGAACAACGTGTCTGTGTGTTTGAGGAAGGCTAGCTCAGAAGGAGCGAGATGGAGATGGCCAGGAACATAGGGAATGAGTTCAGATCCTCAGGACTTTGTAACCCACATAAGTGCTTTCAATTTTATTCTAAGTGAGGAACCTCTCAAGAGATTTGTGGAGGGCAACTCATGTGATGTGAAGGTAGCATGAGAATATAAAACTGGAGTAAAAATGATTTCGACTTGGCCCTCAGGAGACACCACTCAGAGTCGAGATATATAAGCTGAGACAGGAGGGATGGTGCAAAGACAGTTGTCGAAGAAGGGGCAGATGAGGGCCCATATTCCACCAGAAGGGGAAACAGCCGCTGCAAACTCCTGATACAACAAAGAACTTGAGGAACTGAAGAAACTAAAGGCCACAGAGTGAACAAGAGGGAGAAGGAACCAGGAGAGACAGAAAGCACAGGGGCCACCACATGCTGGATCTTGAAGGCCATGCTGAGGATTTAGGGATGGTATTTATTTATAGTATTTAGGGACTATTCACGTGAGGTGCCATTAGCTTAATTCTCAATATATATGTACACACGCATTTTAAATGTATACTATATTTGTTATGATTAAGAATCTTTTTTTTTTTTTTTTTTTGAGACAGAGTCCCGCTCTGTCGCCCAGGCTGGAGTGCAGTGGCATGATCCTGACTCACTGCAAGCTCCACCTCCCGGGTTCACGCCATTCTCCTGCCTCGGCCTCCCAAGTAGCTGGGATTACAGGTGCCCACCACCAAGAGCGGCTAATTTTTTGTATTTTTAGTAGAGACGGGGTTTCACTGTGTTAGCCAGGATGGTCTCTATCCCCTGACTTCGTGATCCGCCCACCTTGGCCTCCCAAAGTGCTGGGATTATAGGCGTGAGCTACCGTGCCCAGCCCTGATTAAGAATCTTTTAAATAAGATCTGGCTTTAGCATTCATTGTTTAGACACACAAGTAAAGAATATCATTATTCCATCAGTTCTAGCTGACTTAAAACTCTGAATCACTTACAGTGTCTCAAATATTTTAGGAACCTATTAATTTTCAATATTTTCCCCAAAGATGTAGAAGTAGAAACCCTCCAGCCTTTCAATACATTAGTATATGAATTATATCACCCATCACCTGACTTACATTTTCTTTCTTAATATATTTATCCTTGAAATACCCTATTCCTTTGAAGCTTAAGAACATTTTCCTCACAACTGCTTTTGTAATCTGTCCTTTATGCATTTTGATTATTTTTCATTGCCAGGATGTGGAAATGGAAAAGCTCTGGCTACTAGACTCAGCACACATCCCTTATTCTTTAAGTGAAGGATGGATATATTCATTCATACACCTATTCACCAGACATATTGACAGCAAACAATGTACCAGGCATAATGCTAAGGACTCTAAAAGATGCAAAGATGAATACAAGTTATCCTGTCCTCCAGGAAAAACAGCAAATTCAGTGTGTTGTGAGACCAAGGATTTGGCTACATGAATGCCAAGTAATACATGTATTCATTTTCAGTTCCACAGTCAACAAATATAATCAGTGTATTTATTCATCTTTGGAAGGAGATGATTAAGAGCACAGCCTGTGGGAAAAGAAGTACACTAATTTTAATAGAGTATCTTTCCAGGGACTAATGGGACATTTTGAAACTAATACAGCTAGCTTTTATTTCCACAGGAAGTATTTCACGAATGAGATTTGAAATTATTAAAAAATTCTAAATAGACATCGAATGACCCCAATTTGATACCCAAATCTCAGAAATGCTGGAAAAATCTAGACCATATAGGCATTCGAGGGAAAAGCATTTCCATAGAGAAACAAACCCCTGCTGTGTACAACATTTTTCACATTCAAGCTGCTTTTTATGTAAGCAGTTTGGAAATTTGTATTAGATTATCACATCAGGGTAAGAGCAACTTCTCAGTGCAAACTGAAAAGGCCTCTCTCATAACAAGGATGCTAAGTCTGGAAAGGGTCCACAGTCCAACTGTCTACAATTCCATTCAAGTGTCATGAAACAGACTTTCAGAATCTTTTTTAAAAAATCCAGAGCCTAAAGATATCTTTTTTTTTTTTTTTTTTTTTTAACTTTTTTTTTTTTTTTTTCTTTTATTATTATTATTATTATTATTATTATTATTATTATACTTTAGGTTTTATGGTACATGTGCGCAATGTGCAGGTAAGTTACATATGTATACATGTGCCATGCTGGTGCGCTGCACCCACCAACTCGTCATCTAGCATTAGGTATATCTCCCAATGCTATCCCTCCCCCTTCCCCCCACCCCACAACAGTCCCCGAAGTGTGATGTTCCCCTTCCTGTGTCCATGTGTTCTCATTGTTCAATTCCCACCTATGAGTGAGAATATGCGGTGTTTTGTTTTTTGTTCTTGCGATAGTTTACTGAGAATGATGATTTCCAATTTCATCCATGTCCCTACAAAGGACGTGAACTCATCATTTTTTTATGGCTGCATAGTATTCCATGGTGTATATGTGCCACATTTTCTTAATCCAGTCTATCATTGTTGGACATTTGGGTTGGTTCCAAGTCTTTGCTATTGTGAATAATGCAGCAATAAACATACATGTGCATGTGTCTTTATAGCAGCATGATTTATTCTAAATCAAGAGTCCATTTCTCTGTTGAAAAAAAAACCCCACTGATAAAACATAAAACCAAGGAGGTAAACATGAAACATATATCGAACAGAAAGGCAAACTATCTAGTGCTGTACTGTCTATTATGGGCACCACTGGCCACAGCAGGCTGCTGAGCACCTGAAATGTGGCTAGTCCAAATTGAAACGTGCTGTAAGTATAAAATACAGACCGAAATTCAGAGTATGAAAAAAACATAAAATATCTCAATAATTGTTAATAGTGGTTAATATTTTGGCTATAATGGGTTAAATAAAATATATTATTAAAGACAATTTCATCTTTCTTTTTACTTTTATAATGTGGTTTCTAGAAAATTCAAAATTACATATGTGGCTTGCATCTTATTTCTATTGGACAACACTGATTTAGTTTTTGCTTCCCCATAAGGCATCAGAATATGTAAAGAAAACTGACTTATATCTTCTTCAGTGATTTTTGCTCAAAGATATCGTAAGAATAGGCACTTACAACCAGTAGAATGGAATTTGTGCACAGTACTTTTTATATTCAAATTATTTCTTATTTAAGCAGTTTAGGAATGTGTACTGGTTATGCTATTCCAGTTCAAGTTTGGATGACTTTACAGCTGTCTGTCCTGCGTTCTTGAAAGCCCACCCTCACAGGGCAGACTTTTAAGCCTGTGATCCCACTCACACTTCCACATCTCATCAGTTAGCTGGATTTTCCAGGAGGAATTAGCTGTGAAGCCTTCTGGGCTCCTTCTCCTCAGACTGTGTGTAACACACTAAGACTGTGAGGTTCCAGAGGACAAGCCTCCAGTCTTGGTCTCATTTCTGCCTGACAGCATCTAGAATTGCTCTTTGCATAAAAGTAAATGCATGTGACAAATGTTGGTTACATATGAATATCTGATGATTTAGGGAAAAGGAAGAATTTTTCCTCCTACTTTATTAGAGAAGTTTTAGTACATTAGACGCTGACAGTCAACTGTGCCTCATAATTCATTTATTCCAATATCCAAGTGCCTGCTGGCTGCCTGGAACTGAGCTGGGGGCTGGGGATGTGGTGGTGAATAAGACAGGCACAGCGCTGAACTCACAGGGGATGAAAAACAAAATCACAAGTGTGGCATGTGCCCCACTGAAAAGCAGCTGGGATTACAAGAGGGACAGTGACAGGGGAACCTAATGTGGTTGGAGCCAAGGAAGGCCAATAAGTGACCTTTACGCTGGACCTGAGGGAGCTGTTAGCCTAGCAAGGTGTTGGGGAAAGGGCAGGATGACCATGCAGGGAGGGCCCCTTAAGCCATGTTAAAAATGAAAGTTAATCCTCAAGGCATGAAAAGCCAAGGAAGGGTTTTACATAATACGACCAAATTTGCTTTTTAAAATATCATTCTGGAGATGGGCAAGAGTGGATGTAGGTCCTTCACAGAGCATAGCCATGTATTCTTAAAAGGTAAACAAAATCACTTTGGTCATCACTTCAATAGGAACTGAGTTTTAAGAATAGAAAACATGTGTAAGCTCCATACCCCCAAGATGTGAAAGTCAGCAAGCACCCTGGAGCAGTAATCTAATACAGATGTACTCCCAAAGTACCCTCAAAGCATCAAATCCTACTGATTCCCCTGGCCTGTCCATGTAAATTTGTTACTTGGCATCAGGCCCTGTCCTAACCCAAGCCACATCTTGCTTATTCAGAACCAGCATTCAGTATCCACACTGGTTGGCCCAGCTCTAGGGTTCACTGAAAGGCTGAGTGGGCAAAGTATTTAGCAAACTGCATGAGTTTGGGAATATTCTTTCTGCTCTCTTGTGCCCAAGGACTGTCTCTCTGGGTGTTTGCCTAACTCTGAACTTTACCAGTTACCTGGTCTGGCTCTATGGCCAGTGTCTACTCTCAGGGCAAGAAGCTGGTGGAGGGATGAAATTGTACCTGTTGTAAACAATTAAATGCAGGTTGTTTAAATTCTGTGGAATGATTACACAAAATTTTGTTTTGTTCTGGACTCTTCTGGGTAGTACTTACTCATATATGTATGTGGCCTGCCCATACATAACTGTTTTTCTGAAACCAACCTCGAATTGCCTGTAATGGCCTTCATTGTTCTTAGTGGCAGATGTCCATTCAACTCTCAAATAGTCACAAAAGCATTATATTGGCAGCCAATCAGCACATGCAATATTGTATTAAAAATGTCATTTCTAAACATTCAGATCTTCTCAATTACCTCCTCCTTTGATGTTTTTTATGAAAATAAAAATAAGCCTTAATCCCACAATTTCCTTTCTGAATTTCTCTGGTACTCACTTTGAAAGGGAAGGACCCTTCACACCTAAACGAAATGGCGCCTACCCTTCTCAGAGGCAGGATCGTGCAACGTGAAGTTCAGAGACTTAGGAGGTAGTCAGACCTGAGTTCCAATCTTGTCTTCATCCCTTCCTAGGTGTATGAATGGGAAAGTTCCTTAAATTCTCTGACCCTTGTTTTTTCCTGAATAAAATGAGGCTAGCCTACTGGATTAGTTTTCTAGAGCTGTCATTTCAAATGACCACAAACTGGGTGGCCTGAAAGAAAAGAATTGATTCCCTCACAGTTCAGCATGCCGGAAGTCTGAAATCAAGGTGTCGGCAAAGTTGGTTCCCTCTGGAGGCTCTGAGAGAATTCTTCCTTATGTCTTCCAGCTTGTGGTGGTGGCTCCTGGCATTCCTTTGCTCGTGACGTGTAACTTCAACCTCTTCTCATTCTTCATGTGGCCTTCTTTCCTGTGTTTCTCTGTGTCCTCTCCTCTTTTCATAAAGACACCCATCATTGGTTCTAGGGGCCACCCTAAATCTAGGAAGAGTTCATCTCAAGATCCTACATCACTACTTACATCTGCAAGGATTATTTCCAAATAAGGTCACATTCCTTATAAGTTTAGTTCTGGATGGACCTGAATTTGGGGAGACGCACTATTCAACCCACCACACCTACCCACAACAGAATACAGTTCCATTATACGCAGGAAAACTGATGAGCTCCCACTGATAATTTGTGTTACATTGAATTTTTAGTCTATTTTCATACTAGAAATTCTTCAACTGTTTTTACTTTACATGGAGAAAAATAGTTACTTTTAAAGATGAGACAGTGCCTCATATACCTAGCACTGCACTGAAAATGCATCAGTGCTCAATAAATACTATATTCCTCCTCCCATTGCCTTTCTCTTAGCCCTACAACCATGAGTTACAAGTACAACTCATGTGAAAATCCCAGGAAATCATGGAGTACTTCAAGGTTCTAGGCAAAGATAAAGACCAAAACTTCTTGTCCCTATATAATGATTTCTTGCGGGGAAGCAGGGCGAGCAGTTCTCTTTCAGAACTTGACCTATGACAGTGGTTTAAACACTAAGGAATAAATGTGCATCCAAGAGATCTTTGCATCTCTGTGAAAAACAGTGGTTACCAAGAAGGTTCTGGGTAAAAATAAGAAACTTGATTTTTGCAGTTCTTTGACAAATTTGCTAACCATTTGAAAATCTATCTAGATCACTGTCAGTTAAATTCCTGGTTCCTATAGCTTACCACATTTTCTTCCATATTTTCCTCCCTCACATAAGCTCATTTCTAATGTGTTTTATGAACAAAAACAACAGCAACAAAAATCCAGAAAGTTATTCCTACATAGTCTGCTCATCCTCAGAATAGCAGCTGGGCTGGCCATAGGTGAATAAGGATGGAAGGAAGCTGCAGCCAGCAGCAGGGGGCATAGAGAAGGAGCCAGCACTTACTACAGCACACACCTGCTTCCTCTCATCCCACACCTGCCCCCCCCTTTTTTTATCACTTGTCCACTATTGCTCAGTATCCAAACTCATCGGGGCTGAAGCAGTTGTCTGCACCATCCTCTCTAGGACCATAAAATACATGGAACCCCAACCTGAAACTTGCAAAGAAACTAGCCTCAAGATTAAGGGGTCTTCAAAATATTCACACATCTCACTTAAATACAACCAGCCTCGCTTCCCGTTTCCATGCCCTGTGGTTAGAAACTGACACACAGGAATGGTAATGAGGAGGTCTATCAGGTAGGCTGCTTTGCTTTGCTATACCTAGTGCCTACTGAAACTTCCCCAACTCTGCCTGGTCCTCTTATCAACATATAGCTCCATTATCTCTATTTACCACTTCTTTTTCTTAGAGTATAACAAGTTAGCAGGAACAAATGCTGATCTGTGATGTGCCTGGAGAAGAATCAGAATCAAATTCAACTCTCTGAAGACTTTGGTGATGCCCTGTGAAGAAACTCTCTGTGTTTCATGAAAACGATTCACCTCCCTACTTTTTCACATCTTCTGGGAATCATTATATCTTATCTTAAACTATCCTAACTTTCCTTCTTACCATCTCTTGAAAGTTCAAGGTCAACCGATAACAGTTTATAGCCACTCTGATATTCTGTGTCACCTGAACTGTTTGCATACATTATTTGTTAAATATACCACAGTCAGATAAAATACCACAGATCTTCCAGTTACTTCAATGTGAGCTTTAAAAAGCCCTTCTCCCCATTTAAAATGTGCTATCCATGAAGTCGCTAACCTCTCAGAAAAGTGGACTGAGGAAGCAACACCAAAAGAATAAACACACCAAACTTAAAATGTCTATCAAAGAGAAACTAAAAGTTACCTAGAGGGACCCTTTAAACATATAAGATGATGCCTTACCTGGATTGGGTTGAAGGTATTCAATTGTTTTAGTCATTATTTCCATCACAGCCCTGCTGGTGACATCCACTTTCTGAAATGAGAAAATAAGTGCTCTAAATGACAAAAATGATGAGCTTTAGAATGTCGGTTTTTGGTTGAGTCTGTATACAACGGCGGGGTATGCAACAGAGCCCCGGACAAGTCCCGCAGTAGGTGAGGGAGGCTGAGACGGGGCTGGAAGTCATGCTGACACTGTACTCAGCAGTGGTCTGCCAAGATGTGGAAAGCCTGTTTATCCAAAGAAGCTCATAGTTTCCTAAAATTTGTTTCAAAATATAATTCATTACCTTCTGGTAAAAATAAGGTGAATAAAATGAAACATATTTTGTCCCAGAGGCATTTAATGAATGCCTAGAGTGGGTCAGACATGGAGGCAGATTTTGCTGCCCTCAAGAAAGAATAATGCAGCATCAACTCTGCTTATTCAAGAAGTGGGGAGCTTTTTATTTAACTTCTAAGAACATCCTAAAAATATAAAATCTTGAACAAAGACTTCTAGTCTGTCCTTGAACTTTTGGTTAATGCTAAACAAAAATCTTGATGCTGGATCTATCCTCTAAATTTTTTCTATCCTCTAAATTTCTAAATTTGGAATGGTCAGTGTTTGCCTTCAGCATCTCGCCGTGTTCTCTTTGTCAGGCCCCTCTCCCCACTTGAAAGAGGTCATGGAAGGTGCTCACTGCGGTGCTCTGTCTTTCTCCAAGAAATCCTTTTCTTATCAGCATGTGTGGGCCTCCTATTCACCCTACACGGTAAATGACTAGTGAGAATAAATGCATCCTCCTATTCAAGGTATGTACATGTAATATATGACATAGGTATAAATGAAAGTGATGAAATTTTAATGTAGAAATTTAGGTATCAATTAAGTCCACTGGAGAAATTTTCGTTTGTTAAAAGGCTCCGCCTCTTCAACTATTAGAAACTTTTCCATAACCTGCTGTACCTAGTGGTATATAATATATACCACTATATAATATCAGTATATACCAGTAAAATATCAGTATATACCAATATATACCGGTATATAATATATACCGGTATATAACATCAGCCTTGCATAAAGTAAGCCTCCTCCTTTTCCATAATCCAAGCATTAAAAGATTTTATCTTTCAGTTCAGTTTTTCAATACTTAATAATTTTCCATTCCATGGCAGTCATATTACTGTGTGTGTTTGCTATTACTAGGATCAACAGAGGAAAACGAATGTTTTCTTGTGATGTTATAATGATATAAAATTATCTTTAGAAGGATGCAATTTCAAATGTGCCTGTCTACATATAAACCTTGTATAAATATCCTTTTGATTGATTCAAATTTCAAAGATCTTTAAGATTGAGTGTGTACTAGGTAGTGATTAGCTTTAAAGTGCTCAGTGGCCCCCTGGAGTTGTGCAGTACACAACTTGTGAAGCCATATGTGAAGGTCCTAGTATTAACAAAATTTCAAACAACCACTAGGTACTGAAGTCATGGAATGTCTTATGCCAGGGAAATGGATCAAAGGTGTGTATGGAATAAATATGCTGAAACTCCATGGTACGTGTGTGATAGGAGTACAAATGTAGATCTCCTGCTGGCTATGTGATGGGAATTAAGGAATTAGATGACAAATGTGCCTAAATATCCTGTAGTTATGATGAGAAGGAAAATCACTAAAAAAGCCAAGGTTTCTAAAAAAGAGTGCCATAGGAATTAAATTTTCCAATGGCTGTTTGATATCCTGATGTCATCTGCTGTTAGGGGGCTGACCAATTTCTAAGGTTCCCCCATCTCTGTCCTTAATAATTATAATGATCATCACCATAAGCTGTCTTCTGTTTGTCAGAAACTGTTCTAAGGACTATAAATATCTTTACACACTCAATGCTCACAAACTCTGTAATGTATATGAGAAAACAGATACAGAGGGGTTAAGAAACTTCCCCAGTTCTAGTTCCAGGGTGTGTGTTCTTAATGACCATCCTATACTCCTTGAAAGCAAAAGCCCTTCCTAAAAAGACAGGCAACAGAGGCATCTCCCAATCTGAAAGAGAGGCCAAGTCAGAGCTGGAATATGCTTCGTTCCCTCCCCAAGATGGGGCTGGGGACCTGGCAGTAGCCGGCGAAACAGGATCAGCAGGGAGGTACCTGCCATCCCATATTCTGTTTTTGTTTTGAAACTTCTCAAAGTCTGTGGGAGCTTCATCCACGAGACTATTCCATCCTGGGCCTCTCTGGAAGGGAGGCTCTGCCATGCTGACCTGCTGAACCACAGGCCCTCAGTTTCATGGGTTTCCCTACAGAGACTGGTACCTGCAGTGTCTATCCCACCTGGCCCACAGGGAGGTGAGCAAGGAAGGCTGTGAAAGCTAGTTTCTCATTTTGGCTACAGAACCCCCTTCCCTTTTAAGCTCTGTGTAGGCAGCCCAACCACTCATGTAGTGTAAACAGACGCCACTAGCTTGGCTAAAGCCAGTGGTCTCACGGAAGACCCAGAGACCCTGGGGATACCAATATTAGATTATTACATTTGGTCCCCGGGGCAGGATTCCATCTTAAAAGAGAAGTAGGAATAAAAACTATTCCAGTGTCCCTTCTGACTTGTCTAAAGAAAGAGCTCATCCCACCCAGATGTTTACTGACTTTGTGCCCATTGAGGCAGACTCCTTCAACACTTTTGGTTACCTAGTCCAGGCATCATTACAGAGCAAGTTCTACCAAAACCCTTTTGACTACAGCATAAAATAACCTTCGCTTGAAATCCACCACCTCTGAAAACAACTTTATTCAATATAGTTACATTTGTATTTCATTATCAGGAATTATACTAAACAGGGACCCACTTTTGGCAAATCCATTCCTAGGCCCTTGCTACTGACTGCAATTTTTTTTTTTTTTTTTTTTTTTTTTTTTTTTGAGACAGGGTCTTACTCTCTCCCCCAGGCTGGAGTGCAGTAGAGCAATCTCAGCTCACCGCAACCTCCGCCTCCCGGGTTCAAGCGATTCTCCCTCCTCAGCTTCCCAAGTAGCTGGGACTAGAGGCACGCACCACCACGCCTGGCTAATTTTTGTATTTTTTGGTAGAGATGGGGTTTTGCCATGTTGGTCAGGCTGGTCTCGAACTCCTGGCCTCAAGTGATCCACCTGCCTTGGCCTTCCAAAGTGCTGGAATTACAGGCGTGAGTCACTGCACCAGGCATGGCTGCATTCTTACAGATAATTACTTGATAGACTCCATGGACATAAGAGGAAGAGACCAGGAGAGCATTCTGTTTAATGCTTTAATTTATTAAATGTCCACATCTGTGGCCTAGAGAAGGGAAAGGAGCTCTTTAAGTGTGTTATGAGGAGAAAAGTAGTTCCCAAGGCCATGAATCAGAGGCTTTCTTTAAAAAAGTACCAGAAGAACTGAATGGTCCAATGATGAGTCACATTCTGAAGTCATCTGCCAGTAGGAGGCTGACTAATTGCTAACTTCTCTCCACCTCTGTCCTCCATAATAATGCCCAGGACTCTTTTGCTAAACTACACTGTGTCAGCCAGAGACAAGCTGAGGGCCATAACCCCACGAGACTCCTGAATGTGCCTTGTTATGCACTTGCCAGAAGAGTTATTTATATACCTAAGCTGGTAATATCCAAGTACATATTCTCTTAGTAACAGTCCTGATTAACTTAGCATAAAGAAGATTTCCACTTAAGTAATTTATTATAACTAGCAATTCCCATAAGCTCCCAGAACTGAGCTTATTGCCATTTGAGAACAGCACCGTTTAACTTTGAACTTATGACATGTAACTGTTATTTTTCTCAATGTCCAAAATTTCCAATTACTATTTGAAAGTAAGTTTTGATGCATCCTAAATTATAAGAATTTCTCATCTTATAAGCTCCTGAGCCTCCATCTTCAACTAACCTTGCCTGGGATTGGTGTGAGAAGCCATTAGGGAAGGCTGCTTAAAGAAAGTGAAACTGTTCATATCCTTTGCCCACTTTTTGATGGGGTTGTTTTTTTCTTGTAAATTTGTTTGAGTTCTTTGTAGATTCTGTATATTAGCCCTTTGTCAGATGAACAGATTGCAAAAATTTTCCCCCATTCTGTAGGCTGCCTGTTCACTCTGATGGTAGTTTCTTTTGCTGTGCAGAAGCTCTTTATTTTAATTAGATCCCATTTGTCAATTTTGGCTTTTGTTGCCATTGCTTTTGGTGTTTTAGACATGAAGTCTAATGCCTTGCCCATGCCTATGTCCTGAATGGTATTGTCTAGGTTTTCTTCTAGGGTTTTTATGGTCTTAGGTCTAACATTTAAGTCTTCAAAAAGGGGGTGAAGGATATGAACAGACACTTCTCAAAAGAAGACATTTATGCAGCCAACAGACACATGAAAAAATGCTCATCCATCACTGGCCATCAGAGAAATGCAAATTAAAACCACAATGAGACACCATCTCACACCAGTTAGAATGGCGATCATTAAAAAGTCAGGAAACAACAGGTGCTGGAGAGGATGTGGAGAAATAGGAACACTTTTATGCTGTTGGTGGGACTGTAAACTGGTTCAACCATTGTGGAAGACAGTGTGGCGATTCCTCAGGGATCTAGAACTAGAAATACCATTTGACCCAGCCATCCCATTACTGGGTATATACCCAAAGGATTATAAATCATGCTGCTATAAACACATATGCACATGTATGTTTACTGCGGCACTATTCACAATAGCAAAGGCTTGGAACCAACCCAAATGTCCAACAATGATAGTAGACTGGATTAAGAAAATGTGGCACATATACACCATGGAATACTATGCAGCCATAAAAAAGGATGAGTTCATGTCCTTTGTAGGGACGTGGATGAAGCTGGAAACCATCATTCTCAGCAAACTATCGCAAGGAGAAAAAACCAAACGCTGCATGTTCTCACTCATAGGTGGAAACTGAACAATGAGAACACATGGACACAGGAAGGGGAACATCACACACGGGGGCCTGTCGTGGGGTGGGGGTGGGGGGAGGGATAGCATTAGGAAATATACCTAATGTAAGTGACGAGTTAATGGGTACAGCACACCAACATGGCACATGTATACATACGTAACAAACCTGCACGCTGTGCACATGTACCCCAGAACTTAAAGTATAATAAAAAATAAACATAAAAAAAGAAAGTGAAACTGTAAATATATATAGACACAGGCATGTTTTTTAGGTAATAAAAACTTCCATTTCTACTTCTTTAAATGGTTGAAAAAATTTGAAATGAGACTACTATTTTACTGCACAAAATAATTATTCAAATTTCAAATTCACATTTCAGCATCCTTAGATAAAGTTTTGTTGGAAAACAGCCACACTCATTCATTTAAACGCTGTCAATGGATGCTTCTGTGTTTCAACAGCATTGGCAAGGAGTTGTAAGAGACCGCAGAGACCTTCTGGCCCCAAAAACCTAAAGCACTTACAAAAAAATCTTGATCCCTGTGCTAGGTGCTAGCTTCACTAATAATAATGCCATGCTGAATCTATAGATGATACTGATTATTTCACCAGCTGTCTCAGTCTTTAGAGACAAGATACTAAAGAACAGACGGCATGGAAATGACTAGAATGGGGTTACTCTTCCAGAGACATGTGAATATTACCTTTCTTCCCTGAAGAAAAGAAAAGTTGGTGTTTCCCAAACTTAGGTGTAAGGACTCGTGAACAGCATGGCGCTATTTGTGGAGCAACAAAAGGACTGAAAGATATGATTTCATACTATTAGATACCACATTATACCAGATGCTGTAGCAGAGCAAAAGTTTAAGGAAAACATAGACACCTTAAAGGGAGCACCAACACTTTGTGAGTTTAGTGATCATTAATATATAAATAAATTAAGTCAGTCATGGTGGCCCATGTCTGTTACCTCAGTGCTTTGGGAGGCCAAGATAGGAGGATTGCTTAAGGCCAGGAGTTCAAGACTAGCCTGGGAAAAAGTGAGACCCCATCTATACGAAAGATTTTAAAATTAGCCACAAAGATACAACAAAAAAGAAAACTTCAGGCCAAGGTCCTTGATGAACACTGATGCAAATCCTCAATAAAATGCTGGCAAACCAAATCCAGAGGCATGTCAAGAAGCTTATCCACCATCATCAAGTAGGCTTTATCCTTGGGATGCAAGGTTGGTTCAACATATGCAAATCAATAAATATGATCACATAAACAGAACTACAGAAAAAAAAACACATGATTATCTCAATAGATGCACAAAAGGTTTTCAATAAAATTCAACATTCATTCATGTTAAAAAGTCCCAATGAGCTAGGTATTAAAGGAATGCACCTCAAAATAATAAGTGCCATATATGACAAACCCATATCCAACATCATACTGAATGGGCAAAAGCTGGAAGCATTTCCCTTGAAAACCTGCACAAGACAAGGATGCCCTCTCTCACCACTCCTATTTAACATAGTATTGGAAGTCCTCACCAGGCCAACTAGGCAAGAGAAAGAAATAAAGCGCATCCAAGTAGGAAGAGAGGAAGTCAAACTATCCATGTTTGCAGACGGCATGATCCTATGTCCAGAAAACCCCACAGTCTCAGCCAAAAAGATTCTTAAGCTGATAAAGAACTTCAGCAAAGTCTCAGGATACAAAATCAATGTTCAAAAATCACTAGCATTCCTATACACCAAGAACAGTCAAGCCAAGAGCCAAATCAGGAACAATCTCCTTCACAATTGCCACAAAAATAATAAAATACCTAGGAATACAGCTAACCAGGGAGGTGAAAGTTATTTATTTATTTTATTTTTTTGAGACAGAGTCTCACTCTGTCGCCCAGGCTGGAGTGCAGTGGAGTGATCTCGGCTCACCGCAAGCTCCGCCTCTTGGGTTCAAGCCATTCTCCTGCCTCAGCCTCCCGAGTAGCTGGGACTACAGGCGCCTGCCACCATACCCAGCTAATTTTTTGTATATTTAGTAGAGTCGGGGTTTCACCATGTTAGCCAGGATGGTCTCGATCTCCTGACCTCGTGATCCACCCACCTCACCCTCCCAAAGTGCTGGGATTACAGGCGTGAGTCACTGCACCCGGCCAAAAGTTCTTTACAAGAAGAACTACAAACACTGCTGAAAGAAATCAGAGATGATACAAACAAATAGAAAAACATTCCATGCTCATGGATAGGAAGACTCAATATCATTAAAATGGCCATGTTGCTCAAAGCAGTTTATGAATTCAATGCTATTCCTATTAGAATACCATTAAGATTCTTAGCAGAACCAGGAAAAAGTATTTTAAAATTCATATGGAATCAGAAAAGATCCTGAATAGCCAAGGCAATCCTATGCAAAAAGAACAAAGCTGGAGTCATCATGCTATCCAACTTCAAACTATACTACAGGGCTACAATAACCAAAACAGCATGGTACTGGTACAAAAACAGACACATAAACCAACAGAATAGAATAGAGATCTCAGAAATAAAACTGCACACCTACAGTTATCTGGTCTTTGACAAATCTGACAAAAATCAAACAATGGGGAAAAGATTTCCTATTCAATAAATTGTGCTAGGATACCTGGCTAGCCATATGCAGAAGATTGAAACTGGACCCCTTCCTTACACCATATACAAAAATTAACTCAAGATGGATTAAAGACTTAAATGTATAAACTCCAAATCATAAAAACCCTGAAAGACAACCTAGGCAAAATACCATTCAGGACACAGGCATGGGCAAAAATTTCATGAGGAAGACACCAAAAGCAATTGCAACAGAGGCAAAAATTAACAAATGGGATCTAATTATACCAAAGAGCTTTTGCACAGCAAAAGAAACTACCAACAGAGTAAACAGACAAGCTACAGAATGAGAGAAAATTTTTGCAAGCTATGTATCCAACAAAGGTCTAATATCCAGCATCTATAAGGAACTTAAACAAATTTACAAGAAAAAAAGCAAACAACCCCATTAAAAAGTGGACAAAGGACATGAATACTTTTCAAAAGACATTTATGTGGCCAAGAAACATATGAGAAAATACTCAACATCACTGATCATTACAGAAACACAAATCAAAACCACAATGAGATAAAAAGTCAAAAAATAACAGATGCTGACAAGGTTGTGGAGAAAAAGGAATGCTTATACACTGTTGGTAGGAGTGTAAATTAGTTCAATCATTATGGAAGACAGTGTGGTGATTCCTCAAAGTCCTAAAGACAGAAATACCATTTGACCCAGCAATCCCATTACTGGATATACACCCAAAGGAATATAAATTGTTCTATTATAAAGACATGCACACATGTGTTCACTGCAGCACTATTCATAATAGCAAAGACATGGAATCAACCGAAATGCCCATCAATGAGAGACTGGATAAAGAAAATGTGGTACCTATACACCATGGAATACTATGCAGCCATAAAAAAGAGAGAGCAGGTTCTTTGCAGGGATATGGATGGACCTGGAGGCCATTATCTTTAGCAAACTAATGCAGGAAGAGACAACCAAATACCACATGTTCTCACTTATAGGTGGGACAAAAATGATGGAACACATGGACACACAGAGGGGAACAACACACACTGGGACCTATTGGAAGGTGGAGGGCGGGAGGAGGGAGACAATCAGGAAAAATAACTAATGAGTACTAGGCTTAATACCTGGGTGATGAAATCATCTGTACAATAAACTCCCATGACACGTGTCTACCTATGTAAAAAACCTGCACATGTACCCCTGAAGTTAAGATAAAAGTTTAAAAAAAGACATAAATTGGACCTCAAATATCAAATAAATAATAAAAATTAAGCAGGCATGGTGGTGTGTGCTGGTAGTGCTAGCTACTTGAGAGGCTGAGGCAGGAGAATCACTTGAGCCCAGAAGTTTGAGGTGATAGTGAGCTATGACTGAGCTATTACACTCCAGCCTGGACAACAGAGTGAGACCTCAATCTCCAAATAAGTAAGTAAATAAATAAATTAGATAAATAAGTAGATGAATTACACACCCACTTGAAAATGGGTAACTCACAGTGGTAACATAAAAGAAATATTTAAAAAGCACATGAAAAACTGAAATATTTTCAAATTCTTAACTTTTCTGTCACTGAAGTTAAGAAAATACAACTATTAATAATGCATACACACCCACTTAAAATACTGAGACTCCTGAACAAGAACAGCTAAATAAACAATCACAGAGACATGATGAAAACCGTGTCCTGGGAAGGTCTGTCTGGCAGCGAGATACAGGCAGGTCCAAGAGTGATGTTTTTAATAGTCCCCTACTGACTCAGAAGAGTTAATGCATCTGTCCCCAAGCTGCTTTGATTTAAAGCATTATCTTATGTATTCAGAAAGCCCAACTGACAACGTGTTAAAAAACAAAAATAAACAAGGTTATTACAATGCTGTGATTGCTCCAATGTATTTTTGTTGTTGTTGTTAATCTTCCTGGTCATTACCTTTAATGAATATAAGCTTGGAACTATATTGCAAACACGTAGCTCAGAGGAAGCTTGTCATCACTGAATTTCAGACTAAGGAAAAAGATGTCTTTAAAGCTCATCTTGTTTGGAGCTCTGGCCCTTCTTACATCCCCACACCAGGGGGTGTGTGTCTTAGCACAATGCTCCACACCTCCTCCTTTCCCATCACACCATGAAGGAGACATTATGGGTGCACTCGGGGACATGTGTTGCTCAGAGCATTCTAGCTGAAACTCTACTCCTTTCTCTCCCCACTTGAGAGACATCACTGGAATCCAAGTAAGAGGGACATCATTAAAAAGTAACATTATTAGTAACAAATTACTAACCACAAAACTCACAAGAGATGACTGGTGTGCCTCACATGATGGAAGGGAACTAGCGGGTCAGTCTGTGTTCCAACATGGGCAGTGGGAAAGACGGGGTCAAACATGAGCAGTGATAGGGAATTCAGTCATTCCTGAGGCAAAACACACACACACACACACAAACAAACAAACAAAAACACACACACCAAAAACCCAGCTTTGACAGCCAAAAGTTTTTCTTATATTGAGCCAGAATCTATCTCCCCATGGTTTCTACTCATTAATTCTAGCTCTACCACTTGGGCTGGATAGAAAAATTGAACCCCTCTCCACCCAATGACTCAGTGTATGAAGATAATGACCATGGACATTTTCCTATTGGACTTTCTCCACACCTGAACCTGCCAATAATCCTCTCTCACTCTCACATGAAATGGCATTCTTTCTCAACAACTTGCTCTTTTTAAAACTCAAGGCTG
Source organism: Pongo abelii (assembly GCF_028885655.2). Taxonomy (NCBI): domain Eukaryota; kingdom Metazoa; phylum Chordata; class Mammalia; order Primates; family Hominidae; genus Pongo; species Pongo abelii. The sequence continues at coordinate 40,440,127 of NC_071998.2, forward strand.
CTCCTTAAAAAGAACCCCATTTTTATTAAAGGGCCTATAGACATGTTTCTATCCCTAGGACATCTTCTGGGTTCAACAGAAGGGATTTCCCAGGATAGTTTTCAGGCTGCAAAAGAGATACTATATTCCTCAGCTTAGAATTCTGAATTAACCATGTAATCAGGGACAAGAGACATGTTCAGGATTTAGCTCAGACGCCCTCTCTCTTCTAGGAAGCCTGATACACCCAGCCTGAAGATTCCATGGGAATCCTCCCCAGGACACCAAGCACTATGTTCTGTAAGGTACTGATTTACGTACAATTTTTTAAAAATCAAAACTGGAAGCCCCTTGAAGGCAGGGATACTACCTTAACATGGAGGAACTTTCCAAGTAAATTAATGAATGTAACTGTACACCCAACAAAAAACTACATAATCATTGCAGCAACTGAGGAAAATTTGAGAAGGAACCAGAGGTTCTTCAAATTTCAGAACTTCCTCTTAACAAAAAACCTATAGCTTTTCAAAGAACAAATCCTCCAATGTTGCACCAGAGTAAGACATTTAGCCTGTGTTTAACAAAGCTTGTAAGCAACAGACAGCATTTAAAATGAAAACAAAAAGAATTCCGTGCAAGGCACTTAAGAGGAGAGAAATAATGATGGGCAGGGATCCTACAGAGACAGCACAGCCGCAGGATTCTATCCAATCAGCTCAGGGAGAGGAGGGCTGCAGAGCTAAGGGACACACATGATGATTTTACTGCATCTCAGCCACAGAGTGGCTGGGGCGGCTGATTAGAGAAACACCCCTAGGAAAACCCACTTCTCTCTCCCAGTAATGCTGCTTGAAGCAAACCTCTAATTTATTTCATTTTGTTATCTAATTGCACCTCCGAGAATACAGATGAGCAAAGGTCTCTCTACCCCAAATGCCTGACGAGCAGAAAACAAACTATGGAAAGGCAATTCTTCTGTCTGCTTGCGAACACTGAGCTCAAACATTTGTGTGAATAATCAATTAACAGGTGAGAAAAGATTTGAGAGTCTAAATCCACAGCAAGTGCTTTTCAATTACCACAGAAATCTTACACTATTCATGTAAATTTAGCATGGGTGGAGGGTACAAAATTTGCAATAGAGACACAGATGAAACAAAAGATATACGGAATTAAAAAGAGTAAAACAATTGCCACACTGCACTGAAACCTAAATCTCTCAATTTATTCAGGTATAAACCCAAGTAAAGAGACATGAGTGTGTTCTTCAGTCAATCAGAAGTTTACTTTGCTGCAGGAATATCTGTATTTTGAAATAAAAGTTTCAGAAACATTTCTATAAATTAGGAGAAATAATCATTACACCTTACTTTCATACTCAGAGGAAGGTCTGTTGGTATTTGCCTAAAGTAAAATCCTTAGAGGATTCTCTTTTATTTCAATTAGTTTGCAAAACTGGCATTATTTCTCACCAAAATAAATCTCCAAAGGTCTAATTAGTTGCTCAGTGATAAATTCTACTCAGTTCTCCAAATTTCCTGTTCTTTTTAGTCTCATTTAAGAAACAGAAAGTTAGTTTGTCTCAGTTTAGACAGTGAGCTGCCTAGCTTATTCCCTTTAGTCCTGGCAGATGCTAAAAGGAAGTATCAAATTCTGATTCCTGGTACTTAGTTCCAAATTCCTAAATACCTGCCTAATCTCTCATTAATTACACGACATTGGCCACGTGGCATACTATAAATGCTCTCCAGGGGTGCGGGGAAGGAGGAGCATCAAAGCACAAGGAGGGATCAAGCAAGATTGGGTGAAGACTGAGGCTGATTAACCCATGGGCTGCTCAAATGAAGCGTGAGGAACTCCAATTTTATGGGCAGTAGAAGAGTCAAAGACAAGACATTTCTGGAAATGTGTGTCAGTTCCTGGAGTCTCAGATGCTGTAGAAGATGGATGGGTAAAATACTATTTCCAGAACTATGGATATTAGTGGCTACCAGCTTTGGTTGAGGATCAGGTGGTATTTAGAACCATCCAGAGATGAGAAATAGGAACCAATGCAGACTTTGGTCCAGTTGGAGCAAGTGGGTGCCAGGCCTCAGCTGTAAGAGTCTGGTTTTCCAGACTTCTGAAGGCTGGGACTCAGAATTCCAGTATAAAATCTCCTCACCAGTGGGTACCCATCAGTGAGGCCTATCTCAAGAACTTAGCCAGAATGACCAGCTGGGTCAATACTATGCAGTCTGATTTCACAAGACCCTGTCTCTTGGCAACTTATCTTTTTTTTTCAGGAACTCAACCATTCCCTCTTGCCTGCTTGCATGCTTGCATGCTGTTTCCTTTACCAGGCTCTGCTAACTCTTTCCCATCTTCACTTAACTATTCTCCTTGACAATGCAGTATAGGTGAGTTTCCTCTGTGCTGGGCTTCTGTAGCTCCATGAGTTTTCCTCCTTGCCACGCTGGTCATTACTTGCCCCAAGTTTGCCCTCCCCACTAGACTATGAACTTCATGCACTCAGGAACCTTGTCTATATCCTACCTCCTGGTTCATGGAAGACACAAAGAAAATATTTATTGAATTCATCAATAAACTCACCAAGAGAAAAACTAAAAAAGACAAGGTAGAAAGTACCTAGGATTTTTTTTTTTAATTTCCCACACTACACTAATGTATACCCAGGAATTTTTTGTTTGACTCTTCATGCCAACATAGCAAAAACAGCAAAACTGAGGCAGCCTGTTGGATCTGATGTAGACTAAAACAATATCCAGTCCCTAAAAAACTTCTGGTAGAATCAAAATCAGAATATTAAAAAATTGCTCTGTTACAATGAAGTACAAAAGCAATATTCTTAACAATGTTTAAATGTGGTTTCTAGGTACCATAGGTTTGCAACATCCTCTTCTGTTCAAGTACAGGATTGCTACTCTCAGATCCATTACCCACCACCCACTTAAGACCTAAAATGTTTCTGTGCACAATGTAACACACACTTTTAATCATAAGCCTAAATATCACCTGCTCTGAAGAGCGTTAAAGTAAAAGAAAAGTAAAAGTGAAAATATGGCTCATGTCCCAAGAAAAATAAAATGAGATGTTTTATTCATCACTTCTACCCTCACTTGCTGAGAACCTACCTTTTAAGCGGAAAGCTAAATAATCTACATTATTTTTAAGCCTTAACTAAAATCCCCCAAATGAGTATTAGTCTTCTCATTTTACATTCACTTAAAAAGGGGCTCTGCTGGGTGCAGAGGCTCACGCCTGTAACCTCAGCACTTTGGGAGGCTGAGGCAGGAGGATCACCTGAGGTTAGGAGTTCGAGACCAGCCTGGCCAGCATGGTAAAACCCCATCTCTACAAAAAATACAATAATTACCGAGACGTGGTGGTGCGTGCCTATAATCCCAGATACTCAGGGAGCTGAGGCAGGAGATCGCTTGAACCCAGGAGATGAAGGTTGCAGTGAGCCAAGATCATGCCACTGCACTCCAGCTTGGGCAACAGAGCAAGACTCCATCCCAAAAAATAATAACAATAATAATAATAAAATTTTAAAAACAGGCTCTGATCAATAGATGGACTTTTGCGACACATGGTAGGAAGGGGAGTTTGGGCCAAGGTTGGACAGGCTCTAAAACTGTATTCTCTCCACTACACATGGCTGCCTCTGGCCAATCAACCAGTAAGGAAGGTCCTTAAAGCCAGAAAGTGACTTAAACTCTTCCGAAAACATTTGGGATGTCATTCTGCAGCTTCTTTTCTACCCATCTCAACCTAATTCAAACATCAGCTCAACACTGTCCTTATTTTTTTAAAATGATGATGAAACCCACCCACCAGAAAAAGTTCATCGTGACCTTTCACCTTCACTAAGGTTTTGTCCTCAGGACAATACAAAGGGAAGACAGAATATTTTACATTTTATGTTTTAAAATATACACGAAAAGTAGTTTTAAATAACAAAATGTATTCTCAGAGACCAGTGGAAAACAGTTGCCCTCTCCCATTTTCTCTTCTCCTCTAATTATGGTAGATATTTTTATGTCAAAGGGAACACTAGGCAGTAGTGAAGGCTTACCCTTTCCATCTCTTTGAAGTCATCATCTAGCTTGGTTCCTTCAGCTCCTCCAACCTTCTCACTCACTTTCTGTAGAAAATAACCACAAAGGAGAATTATTATAAACAGTTTCTTTAAAAAATGTGTTAGAAATTTTAAGCACTTTCACAAATGTCATCTAATGTAATCTCACAACCATTCCCTGACTTAGGTGGAGAGTCTCATTTTTATAGGAGCAAACTGTGGCTCTGAGGGTCTGAACAACTTACTAAAGGTTATGCATCTGGTGGGTATAGAAGCAAGCATTCAAATTTGTATCTTCTGATTTCAACCTCAGTGCTCCTTCTATCAAACAAATCATTATATAACTACCTAATCCTAACATTTTCCTCTTGAAAGTTCTAAGGGACAACAGCATCATACAATAATCATTTCCCTCTGATAATGGATCTCAAATGCTACCTATGCAGAAAATTGCTGCTTCTTCAACGTAGTCCTAAATGGGCTATTGAACAGATAATCACAAACATCTATCAAACTGTTATGAAAAGAAAAAAAGTCTCAGCCCAGCTAATCTTCAGACAAAAGTACTTGTATAGTATAGTCTGTCTCATAAAGCTGTCTACATCCTTATGTACATGAGACAAAACATATAGAAAGCTGTTGAAGGCATTTCTTTGCTACTTGATCATTTTCCATTATGACACATTTTATATTTGTCAAATAACAACTGCAAACAGTCACTAACCACACGTAAAATTCATGTTCATAAAAAATTAGGGCCAGGCACGGTGGCTCACGCCTGTAATCCCAGTACTTTGGGAGGCCGAGGCAGGTGGATCACGAGGTCAGGAGATCAAGACCATCCTGGCTAACACGGTGAAACCCGGTCTCTACTAAAAATACAAAAAAATTAGTCGGGCGTGGTGGCAGGCGCCTGTAGTCCCAGCTACTCGGGAGGCTGAGGCAGGAGAATGGCGTGAACCCGGGGGGCAGAGCCTGCAGTGAGCGGAGATCCCGCCACTGCACTATAGCCTGGGCGACAGCGAGACTCTGACTCAAAAAAAAAAAAAAATTATATACACTTTTATATTCTGAAATAATGGTTCAAATTAAATACAAACGGATCACACAAAAGATACTCTGGTTTTATGAAAAACACAAATACTAAATGTTAATGGCACAAGACCTTTTCTTTCCCTTTAAAATACCCTAATTGTATAGATAGATGCTTTTCCCTAAGCTGTCACTGTATTACATAAAGTTACCGCACACAGATATCAAAGTATGGTTTTTCATTTCCTTCAATAGCAGCTAGGTTGAGGGTCTTTGAGAAGATTCCTACCACGACTAACCCGCAGTAAGCTCAGCAACAACCTGGTTCACCTCATTCCAAAGGGCCCCTGGATACCCTGCTCCATCTCCTGGCCAGGAATGCTCTGATATCTCCTTGTTGGGGAACCTGAGCTGTGCTGCTTACCCCCTCTATCTGTCCTTCACTCCCACTTCCTGCCATCAGGAAAACACTCAGAAGAGACCACTCTTAAGACAGCCACGAGTTGGAATTCTATCATCACTCTGGCCCTGCATACCAGATGTCACCCATTCCATCCCATCAGTACAAATAGGAGAAATATGGCGCAGTGGAAGAACATGACATGGACTGACCCCTCCATTCCTTGATAGGTACACAGAGTGGTTATGAAAATTAAATGTCATAAGAATTATAAGAGCATATGTCTGAACCTACATGGTATACAATAAAACCTAGTTCCTATCTCTCACCAATAAAATGTAGATATCTATTTACCATATCACGGTTTCTCCCATCAGTTTATTTAAGTGTTATTTGATACTTTGAGAAGAAGCTGGCAAATTTCCTTGACATAATACAATCTTAGGTAGATAAAGGGCAATGATTCAAAGTGAAAAGTTATTAAATTTGTATCACTGACACATACTTTCACTTTCAATTTATCATTTAATATGTGTACCCGGAGAACTATATAGAACATTTATTATTACTACATTGCAGATGAGAAAACTGAGGGTTGCATAAAGTACGATACTTGTGTATAGTAGACATCTTTAGCTAGGAAGAAGTAGAAGTTTTTCCAGGAAAAACCCCTAGGAGTTTTTACATCCACCCAACAGCTCTGAAGAGCTGTCCGTGGTGCTGGATGTCTCTGTCTCACATTCCATTAGACTCAGAAGGCTAGAGGTGTACCCACTGCCTTAACTCTTAATCCTTGATATCAGCCGTCTCACTTAACTTGTGCCCTGAGTGATGCTCACTGATGATCCCCTATTTCAGCAGTCTTCAAAGATTTAGGATTTGTCTGACATCAATACCACCTAACCTGAAGCCTGTACCAACTGTGATCTTGTTTGGCAGCCAGCTTCTTGGTCTGCATTCTTAAGGGTTTTTAGCAAACTAGAAATTGGGTGCGGGGGTTAGAATTCAGTTAAGAACCTACTAGGCCAGGCACAGTGGCTCACACCTGTAATCCTAGCATTTTGGGAGCCTGAGGCAGGAGGATCGCTTGAGCCCAGGATTTCCGAGACCAGCCTGGGCAACATAGTAAGACTCTGTCTCTACAAAAATAAAAATAAATTAGTTGAACATGGTAGTGTGCATCTGTGGTCCCAGATACTCTGGAGGCTGAGGTTAAAGAATTGCATGAGCTCAGGAGGTTGAGGCCACAGTGAGCCGTGATTGTGCCACTGCACTCCAGCCTGGGTGACAGGTGAGACTCAGACTCAAAAAAAATTTTTTTTTCAAGTGCCAGTGAGTTGACCAGCATATTCAGGTTTAAGTAACAGAAAGTCATGAATAGAGGGGGTCTTAAAGGTTATTAATATTGTCCCTATCATCAAACCAATTTTTACTGTCACACTGATTCCCTATCTCTCATTTTGCTCAGTGACAACAGTTTTAGCTCACATGTCAGTCCCCTCTTGTGTCTTATTTTTCAAGTACATGGTTTACCATTAAATTTGGGCTAGGAAACTCTAATCTAGTTGCATTCCCACACAATAAAGAAATATTTTCTACAAAACCCCAAATCAATTGTTGTCTCCATTCTACACGGCTGTCTCCAATGTCAGGAAACTCACTATATTCCAAGATTCCATTTGTTGTCAAAGAGAATCATTATAGACAGACCCCTCATGTGACCTGTGACCTGTGATATTTAATTTCATTTAGAAAACAGATACACAAGGAAATATATAGCTGAGAGATGCTTTCATTAATAGAGAATCCTGGTAACCCTGTGTTAATCACATTTTGACCAACTCTAAAGAATAAACCATTTCCCTTATCAAAAGCACAAGGGCCTACATCACACTTTCAATCCTATACTGTTAAATATAGAGTGATTTTAATTTCCCCTCTTCTTGCATCCATCAACAGCGTAGCACCACAGTAGCTGCATCACTCTATCAAATGAGATACTTGGATCCCACTGGCCATTAGTAATTCAGAACTAGTCTTGATAACACACTGAGGTCAAGTCATCAATCCATTGGCTTTAACTATCTATTTGGGGTGTGTGTGTGTGTGTGTGTGTGTGTGTGTGTGTGTGTGTGTGTGTGTGTGTGTGTGTGTGTGTGTTCAAAAAAGAGAGAGGGAAGAAGAGATGGAAAGGAAGGAGGAGGGAGGAGTGCCTCAATGAGAATGAGAACAAGAGAGAGCTTTTCTCTTCTCTATAAAAACTGACATTTGAGCTGCTGAGAGAGACAGTTCACCAAATATAGCGAATGATGTTAGCAGTTAGGCACTGATACACTGATACTGGCCTGAATGGTTGGTTGATATAAAAAATTTCTTACGTAATTAGATTCCTGGGGGAAAAAGTAATATTAAAAATAACATCTATATTATTCTCTGGGCTATTTTTCCAAGTCACAAACGAGCTAAATATATCAAGGCCCTGAATTTAACAGTGGACTATGTAACAACTGACTCATTCCTCAGGAGTATGGCAAACATTTTTTCTTCCTTTTCTTTAAATAATGTTATTAAAACTTCCTTTTGTTTTATGCATAACGATCAAGGTGGGGAACACAGGCTTGCTGAGTCCATCTGGCCAATAATGAAAAGCTCTGTTTTTCCTTACCTGGTACTATTTATTTGATGCTATTATTTTTCCAGTGAGGTGATATCTAAAACTGACACTTCACAGTACTGAATATTATCTGATGCCACTTAGTATACTTTGACTAACATATTTGCCATTTGAGAAACTGTTCACCTATTTAAAAGCAAAAGATATGCGAATCAAACAGAACAAGTGAACCAATATGTCCCCCTATATCATCCAAAAAACTAAAAACAACTCCTAAAAACAACTCTCCTGTACCCTTTAAAAACCTAAAAACTTTGATGGTTCAAAACCTTTAATGGTGCCCATTTAGTACAACATTGAGACTTTATACTTCTAATCTATTATACTTCCCATACACTCTGTATTCCAAACAAACTAAAAATCTCATTTTCCTCTTATTCTTTATCGTCTTCCTCATAAGAGATATTCAGTAAAGATTTGTTGAATTTCACTGCAATGTAGTTTTGTGAATACTAATGTTAAGATGACTTAGAGGTGGCATAAACCGAGGCAAGTAAGACTGCCCACCTCATTCTGGGATGGTATTTCAAACAGCTCAACTTTCAAAAAAGAAAATAAATAATACAATCAACTCATGTTTTAAATTAAAAGTCTTAATTTTAAACCTGCAGTAGTGGATGTCTCATGCTATATTTTTTCCATATACCAAATAAGAAAAATGTCAAAGAGGACCACCAGCCAGAGACAGCTTAAATAAATGGCCACTGTTCTCAGCCCAAAGGATGTTGTCCTGCTTTCCAATAATGACTCATCCTCCCCCAGTTAGCTGTCACCTCTAAGCAGAAGACATTCCATCCTCTAGGGGTGGCTCTGATTCTTCCCAGCATTGCATTTCATTTACTAAATGCTTAAGAGCCAACTACTGTGCCTCCAAAATGCCATTTAAAAAGGTCTCCTTGAAAACCGCATCATCAGTGAAATTCAATAGACTTAAGACCAAATTTATTCATACCTCCCATATTGCCAGTTTATTTACCTCTTAATTTCCCTGATTTTGTTCAGTCACTATTCATGATGCAAAGCCAGGTTTCCTTACCATCCACCAAATGTGCTGTTTGTTCCCTTTGCTTTGTACCTGAAACTATTTCCTTTCCTACTCTTCAAATTCTACCAATTGCCAAAAATGCTCACCCAGATGACACCTTCTCCATCACCTGTGACTCCCCATCTGAGCTGGGAGTTATTGGACTTCCTCTGTACTCTTAATGAGACATCATCTGTTGGATTACCTGTAAAGAACTATTCGTTGAGTAAAACTGCTGAGCATATTTGCTTATCTGAATTGTAAGCTGCTAATGGAAGAGATCATATATCACAGGTTCTTTTATTTGAAAATGTCTGAGACTTCAGTAATTAACATAGCGCTTGAAGAGCAGAGCAGAAAATATATATCTCAATGAATTATTCTAAAACCAAAAATTGAATGTAAATTAAATAAGGACCCTCAACTATGAATCAGCATTGGTCTGTATCTCTTAAGAGTTTAATCTCCACTCCAAAGTATATCTTTTACTCTATCAAAAACAGGGAAAGAGTACGAAAATTCAACAAACTATGATGTATTACATTTTACTTACAGCCAAGGCTAAAGAAAATTCTATCTTCATTTTAATTACTCTGCATTCATCCACTATACAACTTTCATTACAACTGCAATTAGTATTAATGACCTAATTATTTTCTTAATCTTGCTGCCATCTAAATACATGTATTTTAGTTTATATGCATATGCACATATTTGCATATATAAACACACATATATGTAGGCAAATGTGTTTTTGTGTGTATACCCACATACATTTGATAGAAAATAAACACAATACTTTTCCAAAATACTTTTTTGAAAAATCACCATAATTTTAAGTATAGCACCATTTGTTTACTCATATTAAAACAGAATTACTTTAATTAACATTCTATAAATTAAGTATGCATAGGTTTTAAGAGTAGAAATCAGAATTCATAAATTATCCCACCTAATCTGCATTATGGGGCAATCCATAAAATTATTTATATGTACAAAGAAATACCGTTGACAATTCAGTAAATGAGAGCCACTTTAGGCAAGGGTTTTTAAAAATTGGATTTAGAGTCAAGAGACATGAATTCCAGTCTTGGAAATGTCGCCTAATAGTTGCGTGAAAAAGAAAATGCCTAACCTCTTGTTGCCTCAATTTCTTCACCTCAGGAATGAAAACCAACATCATCTAACACTAGATCTGTTTTTAGAATTAGATGAGAAAATATGTGTAAAAGCACTTTGTCAACTATCAAAAATCATAATTTAAATAAGGGATTATTATTCCTTAATAAGCAGTCTTAAATGAAAGATGGAATTTTAAACTGATTTCACACATTTAGCAAAAAAATCTAAATGTAATTTAAGTGCATTATTAAAGAACAACATTACTTAATGCACAAGCTCTTTAGAAAAACGAAATAGCTATTCCTGTAGGACACTACTGTATTCTCAATATTTATAGAAAGGCATCACCTCTGATAATAAACAAAAGACCACCCTCTGACTCTGTGCGAAAGTTCTTTGTTATTCTGTGTTATTCAGTAAAGTGCCAAAACATTTAAAAAATACAATACAATACTTGATGACATATCAAATATTTAGAGGGAAACAGGAGAGTGAAATTTCAGCAGTCTTCTTTTGGTATTTGGCTAAATATACATGGATCTTGTTTTTCCAGATGGTGGTATCCCCATGTATAATAGACAGGGTGGATTCACTTTACGCAGTATATGTCTCACACCAGCCTTTCTCAGCTGTCATTAAGTTGGAATGCTTAAATGCCATGATATTCTGAAAATGGATTTCAAAAAATATATATTTATTTTCCTATCCAGAAATTTAAGATTTTCTTAGAAAATGAGTAAAGGCATTTTGTCTATCTAAATTGAGATAATTTTATTTCTCACTATCAAAAAATTGTATATTTAAGAAAATTGGAAAGTTTCCTTTTATATAATATAAAAAACAGTGATGTTCCCATGAATTCAACAGGATGAAGACTGATTTTCTTTGAATATCTAGAGCTAAAAACTTTAAAATGAGTTTGAGTGAGTTAAGTACTCGGCCTTTTTCCCAGCTTCCAGCCTATTTTGTTCCTTGCCAAACACTTCATGGAAAATGCAGAAATTGATTTGTATGATGCTGTAATTGTTTCTGGTGTGGTTCACTGGGGTTAAAAGTAATAACTTTCTCAGCCCCATTTCCCCAAAGTGAAAAATTCCCACAGACTATGGGGCAAATTACTTACATCCTTCAAAAGGAGTTGGAAAAATTTATAAAAGAGGGATCATGCAGAGCTTTCAGCTCCTTCCTGGAAAGATGGTTTATAACTACATATTACCCATAGTTTCATTTGCAAGGTTTCCTGTTTTTGTCTTACAGAAAATGTTTTGAGTATATACAATGTGCTGAATAAAAAATAACTGGCATTTCTCTATTTTTCAACTCCCCCAAATAATTTAGTTCATCATCAGATAAGGGGCAATTTAAGAGGGCAGTTCTGTAAGCAGGGATGACATTTCCATAGTTTCCCATCCCTGGCAATAGGAAAAAATTTTATACATTTTCATAGTCCACTGCAATAAGCCATTGAAGTTACAGAAAATATAAAAAGACAGTATCTGCTAATAACAGACTCTAAGACTTGAGGTCAGATTTATGCCATGTAGTAGTTTTTCGAATTCTATTTAAAGCTAGTCATAAATCCCCTTGAGAAAAAAAAAAGCAACTCATAAAGAGAAGAAAAAAGTGCTAATAATTACTTTGGGATTTCTGAGCTGGTTAATAAGTGGTCTAGAACCTAATGCTTGATGACTCTGTTGATAAGGCCAAAGCAAGTCAATCAGGACTTCTCATTTGTTAAGAGAAAATTTCTGGCTAGCCCCTTTCTACTAACCAGTTTTGTGAATCGAAACTACAAACTACCCTGGGCCTGTTTCCTCATCCACAAAATGGAGCCACAACAGGGTAGACCTGGGTAATCAGAAGAGTTCTAAGATACGTTACAACTACAAATTTCATGCTTACTTCTGTGATGGGGAGTTGCATGCATCAACTTCGCAAGTCTACAGTATCCACTTATTCAACCAAACTAATGCAATAGCTGTGAAGCTGTTCTGTGGAAATGGTTAACATCTACAATCTGTTGACTTCAAGTAAAGAAGATTATCCTTCATAATGTGGGTGGGCCTCATCCAATCAATGGAAAAGCCCTAAGAACAAAGCTGAGCTGACTCTGAGGAAGAAGGAATTCTGCCTCAAGACTGAAGCATCAAGCTTCTGACCAAGAGTTTCCAAGCCTGCAGACCTGACCTGCAAATTTCTGGCTTTTCAAACATAATCACCTGAGGCAATTCCTTGAAATAAAATTCTCTCTCTCTCTCTCTCTCTCTCTCTCTCTCTCTATATATATATATATATATATATATGAAATCACGCGAGGCAATTCCTTGAATTCTCTCTCTCTCTCTCTCTCTATATATATATAAAATCACGTGAGGCAATTCCTTGAAATAAAATTCTCTCTATATATATATATATATATGTATACACACACACATACAATTCCTTGAAATAAAATTCTCTCTCTATATATATGTATATACACACACACATACATATATATGTATGTATATGTGTGCATGTATATATATGTATGTATGTATGTATGTATGTATGTATGTATGTATGTATATCCATGTCTCACCATTCTGTTTCACTGGAGAACCCTAACTGCTACAATTTCTACCTGCTGCAGTACTATTTATAGTACAACACAGGCAGACCATATATTAGGAAAGGGAGGAAAAGAGAAAGTACTATGCAAGGTGCTTAAAAAGAAAATGCTATAACACATTTTTTTTTCAGATTAGGAAGGTTATTTTGGTGCAAGTTCCATTCTTTAGAAAAAAAGAGACAAAAACATCTTAAGATTAAATCCACCAAATGGAATGAATATAGCAGCACTCAAATTGAATGCCTTCTATATACCTGGGACTTTGCAAGCACTGAAGGTTTTAAATGCAAATAAAACAAGCACATGCTGTCTGGGAACCTGCAGTTTTGTTTAGATGACTGTATATATAAACAAATTATTTCAATACAACGGTGTACATACATTAACAAAAGTACAGAATACCCTCATGGACAATTAGAACACAGTTGAGAGAGAAGAGTAGGCTGGGAAAAGCTTCCTGTAGGCTGGGCTGATTCTGAAAGGAGTAAGTAAGCCAGATGAACAGACATGGGATTAGGGAAGAAGCTTTATTACACAGAAGTTCCTACATGACAAAAAGCAAACAAGCAACAAATGTGGCATATGCACAGGAGAGTGCATATATTTCAGTGTTGCCAGAGCTCAAAGGCGACTGCTCAGGGAGAACTTGCATCCAGAGTACAGCTATGAGTCAAGGAAGGAACCCTGAGCATCACCAACAATTAAAGACGAGGCAGGGAAAGAACCAATGAAAACGACCAAAACCAAAAAACAGAAAGTAAAGGGATAATCAGGAAAGAAAGAGGTCATAACAGTCAAAGAAGTTTCCCTAATGAGTATAAGCAAGCCCAGAGGATGGGCAAAGAGGTAGCAGTAGGGTGCGGCTGAAACAATCATTTCAGAGTCATTAGAATTACAGAGTCTGATAGCTTCCAGCAGTGCAAACTGCATATATGTGATGTAGGTTAATACAATGGGCTCAGAGACAAAATAAGCATGATGCAAAGGACACTAGGAATCAGATAATAGGAACTAAATCCTCATTTTTTTCCTCAGATAAATTTTATTTATTTATTCATTTACTTTTTTTCATATTTTTAAAAATTATATTTTAAGTTCTGGGATACATGTGCAGAACATGCAGGTTTGTTACATAGGTATACATGTGCCATGGTGCTTTGCTGCACCCATCAACCTGTCATCTACATTAGGTATTTCTCCTAATGCTATCCCTCCCCTAGCCCCCCACCCCGTGACAGGCGCCAGTGTGTGATGTTCCCCTCTCTGTGTCCATGTGTTCTCATCGTTCAACTCCCACTTATGAGCGAGAACATGTGGTGCTTTGTTTTCTGTTCCTGTGTTAGTTTGCTGAGAATGATGGTTTCCACCTTCAGCTATGTCCCTGCAAAGGACATGAACTCATCCTTTTTTATGGCTGCATAGTATTCCATGGTGTATATGTGCCACATTTTCTTTACCCAATCTATCATTGATGGGCATTTGGGTTGGTTCCAAGTCTTTGCTATTGTGAACAGTGCTGCTCTGTTCACATCCTCATATTTTTGTGTACAATACTTCCCTCTTCCATCTCACTTTCTGCCTATAGATATATCATTTGGAACCACAGGAAATGCTCATGAAAAGTACAGTAATTGATGGCTGCAGGGCACAAAGACTTGGACAGTTTTTTTCCATCCATTCAAGGTAGGCACTTCAGCTTCGCAGAAAGCCAACATCAGGGACAAACTGCAAGCTGATGGATATCTGAATATATTTGAGAGACTTCCTACATGTATTTCACACCTCAGTATAGTCAGTTCTCCATATAGCATTTTATGTCACCAAATGTGGCAGTGAAGCTCTATCCTGAGATAAATGTTCTTCCTTCCTAAGCCAAAGGAAGCTACTGGCACCATGCGCACAGATGCAATAATAAATCATAAGCTTTACCTTAGGTAACAATAAGGAAGAGATATGAAGAGACTGCAGAGGTAGTCATGAAAGTGGATGGACAACCAGGGGGCATGCAAGAAGAGACCCCAGACAGAAAAATCACTGACTTCTCTATGGAGGAAATAAAAGTCTTGTTTACTGACAAATTAGGACCAAAAATATAACCACACAAAACTCAGAAAGATGGATTCCTCAGGTATGAAATTTGAAAATTAATATCTCTAGAAATTCTATGCTCTAAATCAAAAAATTTAAAAAGCCTCCTAGTGACAGGGCAGACATACATATCCATACATACATACACACACATACAAACACACAAACACATTTCATTTATAATCTTGGGCTGAATGTCCTGAATGCTAAGCAGCTCATCACTGCTTAAGAAGGCTATGCGCTGACAGATGCTCCACTTTGCTTCCACCCTAAGCCGTGAGGTCTGCTGCCTGCACTGCTGCTGACTTCCTAGAGATACTCAAACAATGCAGGCTTATGCTGAATCAGGCAACAAATTGTGGAGGCTCCCCTATCACACAAATTCCTGGCTTGCTTTCTTCGCACAGTCTCAGATATCAGAACTGTACTTGTCCTCTGCCCCCACAGGGTATAAGTATGTAACAGGAAAGGCTGCTGCAATAGATGAAACATATACGCAGAGTAATGTCCCTGAATCCCACACCACCTACCTGCTAACTTAAGCCCTTCTTTCCTGTTACACTTTCCATGTGTGGAAAGAGCTGCCAGCTTTATCTTCCCATTTCCTACTGCCTCAATCAACTCTGTGCCAATAGAGTTGTCCCTCAGTGTATACAGGGGATTGGTTCTAGAACCTAGAACCCCTGTGTCTACCAAAATCTTACATGCTCAAGTCCCTCAGTTGGCCCTGTAGAACCCACATGTACAAAAAGTTGGTCCTCTGCATAGGCAGGGCTCGCATCCCATGAATATTCTACATTCCATCCACGTTTGGTTGAAAAAAAAAATCCATGTATAAGTGGACCCCACAGTTCAAATCGGTATTGTTCAAGGGTCAACTGTAGCTCTATGTCATACTCTTACATAAATACAAATCTCACACATGCACAAACACAAATATATAGGGAGCATTTTATAAATAACGGACATTTCTGGATTTTCTATAGATTCAGGGTGCTTATACTCATACATTAAACTGAGGACAGGTGCTAAGTGCTATTGCAGGATTCCAACCTGGCACTAATGGCTTCCTTTTCTCTTAATTCTGCTTAGGCTTAGTAATGTGCTAATGTCAACATCTGCCAGTGAGTGGTAGGTAGTGAATACCAGGATTCTAGCTGGCTGCCCCTTTAGTTGATCAAGTGAGACCTGAGAGGAAGAGACAGAGGAATATTTAGAAAGAAAAGACTTTAAGAGACTGCGTACCCCTTCTCATGATGTGGCAAAAGTGAAGCAGAATATGTACCAGGAAAGGAGCCCAGAGGCAGCACTTTTGAAGTTACTTGTCCTTTAGCTCTGGAATGTAGGGGAAAGAAGAATGCATTACTTTGTAAAGATATCATTTATATCCCATAAAGTTCACCCATTTAAAGTATACAATCCAGTGATTTTTAGTGTATTTACAGAGTTATGTAATCATCACCATACTTTAATATTAGATTGCTTTCATCATACCAAAAAGAATTTTTTTTTACAGCCTTCACTGCCCAGGCTCCTTCCCCCAACTCCATTCCACCCTTGGTAACCACACATATACTTCTGTCTCTGTGGATTTACCTACTATGGACATTTTATATAAATGAAATAATATAATTATGTGGTGTTTTGTCTCTGGCTTGTTTCACATAGCATTATGTTTTCAAGGTTCCTCATGTTGTGACATGTATCACTGCTTCATTCCTTTTATGGCTGAATAATATTTCATTGTAGGAATAATCCATATTTTGTTTATTCATTCAACTGTTAATGGACACTGTGTGCTACTTACTAGGTTGATAACTGTGGGCAAAATGTCTTCCCTCTTAACTTTTCTAATATGTGGATAACTAAAAGCTACCTCACAGGACAGTTATACATGAAATTATGTGAAGACTGTACAGTATAATTGAGTAAGTGCTTTGTCAACTGTAAAGTACTTCACCAATGCAAGAGATTAGTGTCAATATATGAGCACCAATATATGTCCTGTTACCTAAGAACAAGGTGACATCATATGAAAACTCATGGATATGGTGACTATAAACTTCCAAAATGCTTCTACCTCAGACAAACATGTGGCTGAACGAGGAAACACAGATACTTTCCAAAAATCCAGGTAAATTAAAAGGTTGAGGGCAATTAGTCTAAATGGCATCATTCCAGATGATCTTGAAAAGCAAAATAATGTGCCTGTGGGCACCTGTTATGGAGTGATGAACTGGAGTGATGAACTTGAAATTTATATTTCAAAATGCAATTCTCTACTGAGAGTGCATTTTCTAGAAGGGACCTATATTAACTTTGCTTATCAAATCAACTCATGTTACCAGAGTTCTTTAGTACACTGGTTCACTGAGCTGGCAAGCAGAGGTTAAGTAAGAGAATGTGAGAGGGAAATAAACACATTCATTAGCCTATGCAGTCTAACTTTGTTTTGTTTTCGCAAAATGAAGGATTATATTCCTGACATGGGGTGAGGGTTGTAGGAAAGAGGAGGTCTGACCAACCATCAAAAAAGAATCACTGCAGAATTAAACTTATGATTTGATGGGAAGATATCATCCCACGGGTACACACTTGTGCTGAAGAGTGGGGAAGGCAGCAGCAGTAAGAACTGCCAAGGACGTGGGTAGTGAAGTGACCAGGTATGCTATGGTCAGATAGCCAGGTGTTACAGAGAGAGGATTGAAACCCAGGTCCCCTGATTCCAAACCCAATCAAACTTCTGTTCCCAGGAAAGGATCTATTTGGGTTGGCTATAATCAATATGCAACTTCAGTGTGCAAAAAGCTTTTAAATTTTTTAAAATTTGCTTCTCATAACTTTATATTGCTAAAAGCTGTTGGTGAACATTTTCTTGGAAATGAACAAGAATTGATTAAAATCAATTAGGTTTTACTGTCCTTCAATAATAAATCCATAATCTCCTTCCTTTGCCTATAGGCCTATTGAATCATATTATCACTAGGCCAATCATACCATTCCCCATGAAGACTTCCAAACCCCTCTGGGCTCCCATGGCCCCTGTGCCTAACTATTCAGCACTTGTTAAACAGTATTTTAAACTATCATTGTTTATATGAATGCCTCTACAAACTTTTTGAGTTCCTGCAAGGCAGTGATTTTGATCTTGTTCATCCCTCTTTCCCAGTGCCTAATGTAGGCCTGATATATGCTCCAGAATATATTAACAGACAAGGAGGCAGTGGAACACTATACCAACCTCTATACTAACTTGATCTGCTTATCCTTCCTTTAACTTCCAATTTCTAATTAATTCTCTTTGATATCATTCCCCTGAACCACCATGTATTTGTCTTTTCCTCTTTCCCACCAGATATGACTCTTCCAGTGGCAAACCTTGATGGCAAAAGGCAGTTACAGAAAAAAGAGTAATTAGCAACAACTCCGGTCACCATCTCCAACAGTACTACCTTAAACAGGTTATTTTTTAAAGGGTAATATTAATGTGCTGGTATGATTGTTGTTGAGAATATGATGAAGTCCAAAAAAAGAGTGAAAGTAAGTTGGCCTACTCGACACTCATGTCATTTAAAACAGTCGTGATCAGACACAACAGTCAAATGTGTTGCCTTTTTTATATGCTTGTTTCCCTATCACAGTATCTCCTCCTCTTCCATCACAGGTCAGAACCTGACTACCTTCTAATTTCTGCCACTTGTTCATTTAAAAATAGTCACTGAATGTCTTTTGTATGTCCAGCACTGAGGATACTGTGAGGAGGATGTCCAAAAGCCCGGGGGTAAATAGGGAAAGCATAGCTCCTCCAAGAGACCAGCACCGATGAAAATCAGAGAGGGAGGGACAGAGCACTTGAGATGAAGCTGAAGACACTGGCAAAAGCCAGAACCCGCAAGCCCCTTTGGACTAAACAAAGGCTTCCATCCTAATAGTGATCAGGGAGTCTATCAGTCAGCTTGGGCTGTCATAACAAAATACCAGAGACCGGGTAAGCTTAAACAACAGAATTTTACCTTCTTGTGGTTCTAGAACTAGAAGCCCAAGATAAGAGTGCCAACATGGTTGGTTTTTGGTGAAGGCCCAATTCCTGGCTTGCACGCGGCTGCCTTGGCCTTCTCACTGTGTCCTCACATAAACCTTCCTCTGTGGTTGTGTGGAGAGAGAAAGATGCTCGCTCTCTCTCTCTGTCTCTGTCTCTCTCTTTCTCCCTCTCTCTCTTCCCCACCTCCCCCCACCTCCCTCCCTTTTCCTCTTCCTCTTCTTATAAGGGCACAAATTCCATCAGCAGGGTCCTACCCTCATGAACTCATATAACCTTAAACACCTCCCAAGGGCCCCATCTCCAAATACCATCACATTAGGGGTTAGGGCTTCAACATATATTTGGGGGAACACAAACATTCAGTCCGTAGCACGGAGAAACATAAGATTTATAATTTTAAAACATCACTCTAGATATACTTAGTGCAAAGCTACTCAGCCAAATAACAGCTTGGCATAACCAAAGGACGCTGCTTTAGGAAAAGGTATCATTCCTGCCACAAGGGCTATACAACGTTTTGCTTTCATCTGCAGAACCACAGAATCGTGACTGTCGCAAGGCTGGCATGCACAAGAACATATGGCTCTCTCTGAAAGTTTTGCATGCCTCGAGTCCCAAATCTGCTAATAAAAACATCCTGTTCTCTAAGTAAGCCTAAGTGTGCACTTATTTAAAAAATTGTTTTTGTCCTTTTGTTTTGGTTCCTCTCCTTACACAGCATATTAAAATCTTCAGTGAGATTTAATTTTCTGAAGTCCAACAGAAATTTTCCCAACGAATTATAGTTTCCTGAAAATTTTGCCACTTTGTTGAATTACCATCAATTCACATCATATTTAGAGCAACTTAGATCCTGTTTGACCTGTTACTTAAAATTCAGGAGAGTATCTTCAATAGATGCAGAAAAGGCCTCTGATAAAATCCAACACTCCTTCATGCTAAAACACTTAATAAACCAGGTATTGATTGAATGTATCTCAAAATAATAAGAGCTATTTATGACAAACCCACAGCCAATAACATACTGAATGGGCAAAAAGCTGGCAGCACTCACTTTGAAAACTGGCACAAGATAAGGATGCCCTCTCTCACCACTCCTATTCAACACAGTATTGGAAGTGTTGGCCAAGACAATCAGGCAAGAGAAAGAAAGTGTATTCAAACAGGAAGAGAGGAAGTCAAACTGTCTCTGCCTGCAAATGACATGACTGGATATTTAGAAAACCCCATCATCTCAGCCCAAAAACTCCTTAAGCTGATAAGCAACTTCAGCAGTCTCAGGATTAAAAAAATCAATGTGCAAAAAATCAAAAACATTCCCATACACCAATAATAGACAGAGAGTCCAATCATGAGTAAATTTCCATTCACAATTGCTACAAAGAGAATAAAAAGCCTAGGAATCCAACTTACAAGGGATGTGAAGGACCTCTTCAAAGAGAACTACATGCCACTGCTCAAGGAAATAAGAGAGGACAAAAACAAATGGAAAAACATTCCATGCTCATGGATAGGAAGAATCAATATCATGAAAATGGCCATACTGCCCAAAGTAATTTACAGATTCAGCGCTATTCCCATCAAGCTACCATTGACTTTCTTCACAGAATTAGAAAAAACTACTTTAAATTTCATATGGAACCAAAAAAGAGCCCGTATAGCCAAGACAATCCTAAGCAAAAACAACAAAGCTGGAGGCATCATGCCACATGACTTCAAACTATACTACAAGGCTACCATAACCAAAACAGCATGGTACTCATACCAAAACAGATACATAGACCAATGAACAGAATAGAGACCTCAGAAACAACACCACACATCTACAACAATCTGATCTTTGACAAACCTGACAAAAATAAGCAATGGGGAAAGAATTACCTATTTAGTCAATGGTGTTGGGAAAACTGGCTAGCCATATGCAGAAAACTGAAACTGGACCCCTTCCTTACACCTTACACAAAAATTAACTCAAGATGGATTAAAGATTTAAACGTCAGACCTAAAACCATAAAAATCCTAGAAGAAAACCTAGGCAATACCATTCAGGACATAGGCATGGGCAAAGACTTCATGACTAAAACACCAAAAGCAATGGCAACAAAAGCCAAAATTGACAAATGGGATCTAATTAAACTGAAGAGCTTCTGCACAGCAAAAGAAACTATCAGAGTGAACAGGCAACCTACAGAATGGGGGAAAATTTTTGCAATCTATGCATCTGACAAAGGGCTAATATCCAGAATCTACAAGGAACTTAAACAAATTTACAAGAAAAAAAAAATCTCCATCAAAAAGTGGGCGAAGGATTTAAACAGACACTTTTCAAAAGACGACATTTATGCAACCAACAAACATATGAAAAAAAGCTCATCATCACTGGTCATTAGAGAAATGCAAATCAAAACCACAGTGAGATACCAGCTCATGCCAGTTACAATGATGATCATTAAAAGTCAGGAAACAACAGATGCTGGAGAGGATATGGAGACACAAGAACACTTTTACACTATTAGTGGGAGTGTAAATTTGTCATTGTGGAAGACAGTGTGGCAATTCCCCAAGGATCCAGAAGTAAAAATACTATTTGACCCAGCAATCCCATTACTGAGTATATACCAAAAGTATTATAAATCATTCTACTATAAAGACACATGCACATGTATATTTATTGCCACACTATTCACAGTAACAAAGACTTGGAACCAACCCAAATGCCCATCAATGATAGACTGGATATAGAAAATGTGGCACATATACACCATGGAATACTATGCAGCCATAAAAAATAATGAGTTCATGTCCTTTGCAGGGACATGGATGAGGATGGAAACCATCATTCTCAGCAAACCAACATTAGAACAGAAAACCAAACACCGCATGTTCTCACTCATAAGTGGGAGCTGAACAGTGAGAACATATGGGCACAGGGAGGGGAACATCACACACCGGGGCCTGTCAGGGGTTGGGGGCAAGGGGAGGGATAGCATTAGGAGAAATATCTAATGTAGATGACAGGTTGATGGGTGCAGCAGACCACCATGGCACATGTATACCTATGTAACAAACCCACACGTTCTGCACATGTATCCCAGAACTTAAAGTATAATAAAAATAAATACATACATAAATAATTTTAAAAATTTAAAAATGAAATTCAGAAGAGTATCTGTAAGTAGAAGGTTTTAGATACCACCACCATTCTGCTGGAAGAGTAAGTTATATTACGAAGCACAAAATAATGGAGGAAAAGCCACTTTTGATTTAATTGCTGTGGTACTTCATCTTTTCTATTAGTTAAATACATACACCCTTCCTTTATTCTCATAGTGAATCAATTTTCCTCAGGATATGATGAATGTGCCAAGGTAGAAACCAGATTTTAAGCACCACAAGAGTCAGGTTCCTGAAGAATGAAAAGTCAAAGAGGAAGACTAGTTTCATGTAGAAATCTGTTACATTATTTCAAACTCAAAAATGTAAATACCCAGCTTTTAAAAAGCAAACATTTTGCCATATTTATTGCAGATATTTTCAAATAAAGAAATAACATGTAACAAATACAATGAAAGCCCCTTTTATGCTTCCTGTCTTCCCTGAGATAACCAGTCTCCTTCCCAATGGCAGTCTTATTCTTTTACTGCCCACATGTCTGTCTTAGTCTGGAGTCCTCCAAAGCAGAGCCTAGAATGAGGACGAAGGGACAGCAGATTATCTGGGTGATGGTTCCAGCAAACAGAGGGAAGGAGCCAGAAGAGAGGGGTGGGGCAGGGAAAGGGAAGGTCAGTAAACGGCATGTTCTGGAGCCGGTCACCAGGTTAGGCAAAATGGCTCAATTCTGCTGGGTCCCTGTGAGGGACCATGAAGAACATGCCTCAGCACTGCTCCTTGGTTGAAGAGGAAGATATGGAAATCATCATCCACTGATTCACATTCCCAGTGGTCGTGGGTGCCTCCAGTGTGTCAATCCCTGATGTTTCAGGCTGCCCCCAGGAAGAGCTGAAGTTCCAAGACATAGGAATAACTCCTGGGGCAGGAAAGTCAGAGGTGGCCTTCAGGGAGCTGTCCACCAAGCTTGGGCTGGAGGGCATGGCCCTGGGCACACAGATCATCTGTACTGCAGAAACCAGAAAACTTTTTTAGTAAAAAGGAGCAAATAGAAATATTTTGAAACTTGAGGGTCAGGTGGAGTCTATGTAACATGTTTTGGTTGTTTTTACACTTTTAAAATGTAAACATCATTCTTAGCTTGTAAGCTGTTCAAAAACAGCCTACATACTTTACATAGCTGACACCTGTGCTATGGTATCCATAAACAACAAAAACTTATTTGCTGTTTTTTAACTTACATAAACAGTATAAAATATACCGTATACAACCTTACACAACCTTCTGTAACTTGTTACCCATCAAACTTATATATGTTGCTCTCTGTAGAGGCAGATTATTCATCTTAACTGCTGCATCGTGTTCCAATTTAAGACTATATTAACATTTACTTCTCCATTTCCCCACTGATATATATTTGGGTTGTTTTATGATTTTCACCATTACAAAAAGTGCAGCAACAAGCATCTCTCTATTAATGTCTCCTGCTGCTCATGAGTGACAGTTTTCCCTGGAATCTATGCCTTGTAGTACAATTACTGTGTCTAGTGTGTGACTATATAATATTCAACCTATTTTGTTACTGCTACATTCCTCCCCGAAGGAGTTATACCAACTTATAGTCCTACCTGCAGTTTACCAAAATTTCTGTTTCTCCACATCTTCCCCAATACTTTGTCAGACTTTTTAATTTTTGCAAATCTGATGATTATAAGTTTATGTTACATCATTGTTTTAAATGTCATATTCCTGACAGGTGGAATATCTTTAATGCTAATTGATCTTCTCTGCTTCCTATTTTATAGCCTGCCTAGGCATATCATGCATCTATTTTTTGTTGTTGCTGCTACTGTTGTTTGTTCTGCTATTGGGTTGTCTCTTCTTATTCTTGTGTTGTGTAGTACTTCTTCATACCCCTTCTATTTTTAAACATTCGAGCTCACTATGATTATGCTGGGTCAGTAGAGTCAAAACCTACTTCCACAGCCAGCAAAGCCCCAGAGCACCCAAAGTCCACACTGTTTGCATCACTCCTTTTGAATAAAAATCAACACATCACTTGAAAAATGTAGTATCTATTCATTCATTCAGACATTTATTGAGTACTTACTATGAAGTAGCATTCATAATACTGGAGACAGGGAACACAAAGACATAAGAGGTCACAGCCTGATGAAAACATTCAACAACAATGAAGGATTAGCCCATCAGATAAGCTAAATGTTACTCTGCTGGAGAAAAGCCCTAATAAACCATGCCAAGAAGGGGAGCCTTCTGGAACAGCAGTGTGAGATTAGCAGATCCTCTCTTGGTGCAACCACCATTTATTTAACTGGTAAAAATTACTTAAAACAAACTAAAGAAACATTTAAAGTTTCTGGAAATTTTCCTAAGGGCATACAGCAAGTGAAGAAACATCTCTTCAGGAAAATGTACTAAATCTTGGTAAGAAAGGTAAGAAACGCAAGAATCTGTGGCACTGGAGCAATGACTTGCTCCCATACCCTCCCTACACCCCTACTGCCAGCTCTGTGATGGAAACTTTGCTATGGGAAGATATGGCCAAGAACACAGGGGTTCCCACTCTCCCCAGCTCCTAGTCTAGGGCTAGAGTTTCACCTGAAAGGGGCAGGCTGCCAGTGCCTCTGGCTGCCTATTCAACCCCCAGCCATGTGTTGTGGAAGCACAATTCTTGGGAGGTGCTGCTAAGAGGACTCTGTCTCCTTTCCCCATTCAGTTCCCACTTGTGCAGCAAAGCTGTATGCCAAGAGCAAAGTCTGAGAATATTGGGGCCCTTAATACCCCAACTCCAGCTCACTCATAGGGTAGACATTCCACACCAAGAGAGGCAGGCTACAAAGACCAGAGCCACCATCACCAAAACTCTGGCTCAGTGCCACAGAGATTCCGTGCAGGAGAAATGGCATGCCCTGAGGACAGAAGGAGCGCCCCTCTGCCTTGCTGCCTGAGGAGACCGACTTTATTTGGAACAAAGAGGGGAGAAGTTCACGCCTAAGAGCATTGTCAAAAACGATGGAGATTTTGGTGGCACGCAGTTATGCAGGGCCTGGTAGCTTCAGGATAACAGTAACAATAAGTGAAACAGTGGACCAAGGAAACTGAGAGACACCAAAGAAGAGTGCTCTTGGAATCATACTCACCCCTAGGGGCTCAGAAGGCTAAGCACATGCCCTGGAATGCACACCTCTTTTATTTCTACTCAGGAGTAAATCAAGTGGAATGTGGAACAGACTCAAAAAAAATTCCCAAGTCGTACACAGATCCATCAGCAAAATGCAAAAGCCTTACTAACTTGAGGGGCTTAAGCACAACCTTTGACCAAATACTTGCTGAACATTAAGCTACTCTATCCCAGGGGTGACTCCTAGGAAGGGAGTTAAAATAAAATAAAATCTCATTCACCTATCATGGTCTGGAAGACTGTATGGATGTCCATGCTGCACCCTCTCAGGAGAGAATGGAGAAAGAACCACTTATCTACTAGAGCCTGGTGGAACTCAGGACAAAAGTATAAATTCCCTGAACTGTGAAAGCCACACATACATCCAACTGGCTAAGCCAGCTTAAGCACAAATATTGATCAATAAATGATTTAGGCAGACCAAGGGGTGACTCCTAGGGACCCACACTAACAGATAAACACAAAGAAACAAATTTGAGCAGGGACATCAGGGGCCACACAGAGTGAGAAAAATATTCTTCGAATAATTAGTACAGCCAAGTCACTAAACAAATAAACAAATGAGCAAACAACAACTTCAAGAAACTTTCCCTAGAAGAGGGAGAGGATCAATATCCAGAGTAACCATAGTATCTAAAATGTACAGGTTTCAACAAGGAATTATGAGACATTCAAAGACATACATACACATGCATGTGCATGTACACACACATCCACACACACACCCCCCCAGGAAAATGTGACACATACACGGGGGGAGGGAGGATGTGCAAAACAAGCAACAGACACTTCCTTTTCAGGGCCCAGATGTTGGAATTAGCAGATATGGCTCGGCAGTAGTCATTTTAAATATGTCCAAAGAACTAAGGGAAAACCATGCCTACGGAAGTAAAGTAAGGCATGATGACAATGTCTTATCAAATAGAGGATATAAATAAAAAGACAAATTATTTTTTAAAAGAGTCAAATGGGACTCTTGAAGAGTATAAAAATTTGCATGAAAAATTCACAAGAAGGGCTAAGCACTTCATTTGCATGGGCAAAAGAATGAATCAGCAAACCTGATGATGCATGAAGGCAGATGAAATGATCCAAAGAAAAGAGAGAAAATAAAGAAGAAAAAGTAAACAGGGCTTCAGAAATGGGGGACAGTGGTTAGCAAACCAACACATAATCAAAATACAAGAAGGAGATGAGAGACAGAAAGAAGTAGAAAGAATATTCAAAGAAATTATAGCTAAAAATTTTCCAAACTGATGAAAAATGCTAATCTACACTTCAGAGAAGCTCAATGAACTACAAGTAGGAAAAACTCAAAGAGAACCACACCAGACACTTCAAAATGTTGAAAGATAAACTCTTGAAATCAATAAGAGAAAAATTACAAATTTCATTATGTAATGATGGCATCACAATAAGATGAACAGATGACTTCTTATCTTTAACAATGGAGGCCAGATGACACTAGGATGACACGTTCAAAGTGCTGAAAGAAATCAGGAAAGGCATGTACCTTTTCATTTTGGGAGAGAGAAAAAAACCACAAAAATCAATGGAGGCAAGTCTTCATAGGTAGCAGAAATCCTCAGGCAAATAGAGGAAAAAGATGAAAGTGGTAGCAAGGAAATTCTGAGACAGAGTCTTGATGAAAAAGTTGTTGTTTGTCAAAAGACTTTATCGGAAACTGACCTTTCCATTAAAGGTTAAATAGAGGCAATCCCTCCTGTTACACAGTTTGAAAGTTTAGGAGAAGTTAACAGATTTCATCTCAACAAATTATTGAGATACATTTCTCAACCACACCTGGCAGTGAACTGCTCTGTATTTAGGTTCATATATGAAAGATGTATAAAATCATTTGTTTAGAAAGAAGTTGCTAAATTATTAATAACAGCTCATAAACATGTATCATGTACATGATACTGAAGGCAAAAATAATGTGATATTAATTACATAAAACAACCGGAGAACTTATTCATTCTAATTTTTAATTGAAAATATAATATATTGAAGTTTGGTAAAAATAGTGAACATAGAAGAAATGTTAGAAGGCTCCCTGAACACTAATTTAAAAAACATAAAAAATACTTAAGGTGAGAATGTGACAGTACATTATCAAAGCTTTGTAAAAATATGAAGCAAATAAAATTCACAAAGACCATTTATCTACACCAATGCAATAAGCTTGCACTGGCATCTGGAAAACATTTTTCTGTTCTGTTTTCTGTCACAGAAAACAAACTGTGAGTGTGTTTTAAATGTGCTTTGACTGTATAGTACTATTCATCTTTTACAATTTAAGTAAAATTACTAAGCAGGCACTGTGATTTAGATTCAAGGCATCTGTGAGAGAAAGGATCAGCAGTGAAGCTGAGATAATGAGCTGACACAGAGAACCAGCTAATTCCATTTAGGGCACCCTGGATATGCATCTCTCACCTGTATCTGCCACATCCTACTGGAATTCTAGTTGTTATAGTCAGATATGGACATAAATTACTGACAGAAGAAAATGGCTAATTTATGAAGAAAATAAGTGACAACGTATGCATAAGCCTTATCAGATGCTGAAGGGAAGTGGTCCAGAGGTATGTAAACTCCGATGAGCTATTTGGTAAATAGAGGAATTCTTTAAAAAAAAAAAAAAATTTTACTGCACACTCACTGCCACACTCAATCACGAAAGGTTTAGAGTGCAAACATGCAACAACTATTTCCAACAGTAAATGAATGTTCATGATTGCATGGAGAAAATATTTTCTCTTGAGTATTGAGACATTAACTATATGTCAGTATATGCAAGTTTTCTGTATATGCAATATATTGGTACTGCATATACAGACAACTGACATTTTGTCTAAAAGTAGAGACCAGTAAAGCTTACTAAATAGAAGATTTTCATAATCATATTTACCTTCTCTTGGCAGGCACAGAACAGATCTGAGGTTAACTTAAAGAGAGGAAGCCCAAAAAGCCACACTTCCTGGGTATGAGTCCTGCCACTTCCTGGGTATGTCACTTTGAGCAGGTCTTTCACTTCCTCACCACCTTCAGATTCCTCCAAAGTAGAGTCTACAAATTGTACTTACAAGTGGATATAACAACGTAGAGAGAGTGAATCCTTAGCTACTGTTATGAAAATCATACATGTGTCTCAGGCACCAGTGTAACTATCAACCTCACCTCATCTCACTACTGACACCTCCACTGGGTTCTCTCCAGAACTAACCCCCATCTCATTGTCCTAATTTTCCTATTAGTGGTTACATTAGGGTTCTCCAGAGAAACAGAACCAATAAGAGATATACACATACAGATAAATGAGAGGGTATTTATTAGGGGAATTGGCTCACGTGTTATGGAGGCTGGGAAGGCTTCTCTTCAAGCTGGAGAACCAGAAAAGCCAGTAGTATGGCTCAGTCCAACTCTTAAGGCCTGAGAACCAGGGATTCAAAGCTACAAATATATAGTGAGGAATATGTATGGTAAGCGCATGCATGGATAGCTGCCCATAAAAATACACTTTTTTTCTTTAGCTGGAATGGTAATGGGAAATTAAAGAGAAATTTTCCAAGAAATTACCAGAAGAACCATACTGGTTAAGTAAAATGTGGTATGGTACATTCATTTAATGGAACACACAGCAACCATTTAAAATGATGGAAAATATATTATATGTAGTAAAGTTAAAAGAAATCAGGCTTACAATAGTATGATCCTGTTAAAATATACATATATAAAAGATTAACAGAAAACTAAGTCCTTATATATCAAAACTATCTCTGGTGAGAGAATATAGATTGTTTAAATTTCCTTTTGTTTGTTTATACTTTTCCCAATAAATATACATTACTTTCGTAATCCTGAAATAAACCCTGAAATGGTCAAGTTCCATAAAAATCCCTGGATGTGGCCATTTCAATGTTAATTTTCTCAATCACATTGGAGTGGGTGGGTCCACTTCTAGGAGCCAAAACCAAAATCAAAAGCCAAGCAGTCAGTTTAACCAAGCTGCCAATCTAGAGGGCCACAAAGACACTCAGGACCAAGTAGGCAAGAACTAGCCAGAGGAGAGTGCGAGAGTTCAGAAACCAGAGCAGATGTGGCCTGAAACACTGACCTCATTTTGTTACCAGTCTATAAAGCTTCCCATGTCTTATGTGCCACAAGTCGTACCCTGCTCCACAACACACTACCACTCAATCCAAGCAAAATGTTTCCTCTGGAAAGCCACTGTAGTGACCACTGCAGCAAACGCTAATTGTTCACATTCATCAAATTTTGGTGGCTCACCTATGAAGAGGTCCTGGAAGAAAAGCACATCGTGGCTCATAAGTCAAGAACCACCAGTTTAGATAGGTATGCATCTTCAATACCAAGACCATTAGGCTTTTTGAAAAGTTAAATTTAGAAAACTGAGTGGTAAGTCCTTCATTTTTCTTACGTTTCCTTATATCTCATTTCACCTAGTTAAATTGAGCTTAGCCTAAAACTGCCTCCTTATATAATTTAGATTCAGCCTAAAGGTTTCTTAGCAGGTAGTGAACTGTAACCTAACTAGATGTGCAAACAGACTATAAGCAGCTCTTAGGCCAATCACCAGGGTTCAGCCAATAAGCGCTGCCAACTGTTCAAACCATGTCCAAATAAGGCAGATGCTGAGTTGTAACCAATCCAGCTGTCTCGGTACCTCATTTTTGTTTTCTGTACTTCACTTCCCCTTTTCTGTTCATAAATCTTCCTCAACCACAAGGCAGGCCAAAGCTCTTTCAACGTATTTTGGTTCAGGGGCTGCCTGATTCGCGAATCATTCTTTGCTCAATTAAACTCTGTTACATTTAATTTGTCTAAGGTTTTTCTTTTAACAATCTAAGTATCGAAAGCATGTTAGAAAGTAACTTTTTTCTTTTGTCCCCTCCTGTCTGTAAAGAGGCATAAGATAATGCAGTTAATTCTCTTTTGGGACAATTTCTTTGACGCATCATGTCTCCGGTACTAAATTTCTTTGGGAGAGGGGATGCTGCTAAAATTAAAATTTGAGAATCAAGCAAAATAAAGTAAACATCTTTCCTTCTATTGATAAAATTTAATACTACTTACTTTGTCACTGATGATTTTGTGTATTTGTTTTGGTCAACTACAACTTTATAAACAGGATATTCCTGTAAACTAGTTCAACCCTTGAAAATCATGCTGCTATAAAGACACATGCACACATATGTTTATTGTGGCATTATTCACAATAACAAAGACTTGGAACCAACCTAAATGTCCAACAATGATAGACTGGATTAAGAAAATGTGGCACATATACACCATGGAATACTATGCAGCCATAAAAAATGGTGAGTTCACGTCCTTTGTAGGGACATGGATGAAATTGGAAATCATCATTCTCAGTAAACTATCGCAAGAACAAAAAACCAAACACTGCATATTCTCACTCATAGGTGGAAACTGAACAATGAGAACACATGGACACAGGAAGGGGAACATCACACTTTGGGGACTGTTGTGGGGTAGGGGGAGGGGGGAGGGATAGCATTGGGAGATATACCTAATGCTAGATGACGAGTTAGTGGGTGCAGCGCACCAGCATGGCACATGTATACATATGTAACTTACCTGCACGTTGTGCACATGTACCATAAAACCTAAAGTATAATAATAATAATAAATAAATAAATAAATAAATAAGAAAAAAAAACAGGATATTCAACACATCAAAAATAAAGAGGAGTTTTTTTTAAATTAGTAAATAGAAATAAAAAGAAATTCTACTTATCACAAATAATATATAATTTACAGTTTATTATTATATATACACAGGTGATACATGAAATCAAATGTGGAAATGATTCTTCACACAGTATCATATTTTAAATACCAATAGCACAAGGGCATTACAACTTTTTTTTTTTTAAGACAGGGTCTCACTTTGTTACCCAGATTAGAGTACAGTGATGCAATCATAGCTCACTGCAGCTTCTAACTTCTGGGCTCAAGGGATCCTCCCACCTCAGCCTCCCAAATAGCCAGGACCACAGGTGCATGCCGCCACACCAAGCTAAATTTTTTTTATTTTTTGGTAGAGACAGGGTCTTGTTATGTTGCCCAGGCTGGGATCAAACTCCTGGGCTCAATCAAGCTATGCTCCCACCTTGGCCTCCCAAAGTGTTGGGATTACAGGCATGAGCCATTGTGCCCAGCCAAAAACTTTCAAATGTACTGAGAAGGACATGATGTACCTGACTCCAATAGCTTAACTTTATACTCTAGACAAGATTCTGTTCCTTCTTCATATTTATAAGCTGCTCTGAATTTGGCAGATCATGAAAACATTGACTGGAATTAGGCCTGGCAGTTCCTAGAAACAGTCTATAAATAGTTAACTCACATGTGTCACTTTACAATGTCTGAAGTTTTAGAGTTCAGAATCTTATTTAGATACCTGAATCGCTTTGGAAAGAAGTAATATTGGCACAATTAATGCTAAGAGAGGACTAAGTAGTATTTGCTATGACTACTGCAAGGCACTTGACATTCAAATGGTTTTCACAACAACCCTCCTGAAGATTAGGTAGACCATATTATTCCAATTATATGCAGTGAGCTTAAAAGTAACCCGTTCAAGATTAGGCAGCTACCCTGACTAAACCAGACAGGCCACATTGAAGATACTTCAAGAACAGAACCATTTTAACTCATCTTTATGACACCTTGGGATTTAAATTTCTGATAAAAAGTAAACCCTCAGAAGTTACAGTGGATGGCAGAATAAATACAAGGTCACAGGCAGAAGAAGGAAAATTGATTCTCCTTATATCACACAGTCACTCCCTCCACCAGTGTTCCTCAAAGCAGGACCCACCTGAACCAGAATCATCCAGAAACTAATTAAAAGTACAATGCAGCCCCCACTTTCTTGAACTGCTAAATAAGAATATTTGGAGGTGAGGCCTGGGAGTTAGCATTTTCTTTTCATTCAGGGTCTCACTCTGTCACCCAGGCTGGAGTGCAGTGGCATGATCACAACCAACTTCAGCCTTGACCTCCCCCAGGCTCAGGTGATCCTTCCACCTCAGCCCCCTGAGTCAGTGGGACTACAAGTGCGTGCCACCATGCCCAGCTAATTTTTGTGGGGTTGTTTTGGTAGAGATGGGATTTCACCATGTTGCCCAGGCTGATCTCGAACTCCTGGGCTCAAGCAATCCACCAGCCTTGGCCTCCTAAAGTGCGGCAATTACAGGAGTGAGCCACTGTACCTGGCCAGAATCTGCATTTTTAACATGGTCTCCAGGCCTTTAAGAAATGCTGCCACATTGTGTACTTTCCCAAAGCCTGACTTCAGCCCCATGCCAAACCAGTATACAGCAGTTCTTAATTTTGTTTTTCGTATTGTTGGCAATGTAATGAAATGCTTGATAAATCATGATAAGAAGTTCTAACACTGTGTGAGGGAGGATGGCATGAACTAGTGCTACAAAACCATGATATTGGAATTTTGTCACTGCTTTCTTCAGAAAATTGTTTTCTATTTCTCCGTATGGTAAATGCTAAAGTATTACAACTGCCATCTGGAGTTGTAAAGTCCTACTCAGTAAAGCATCAGTAGAGATTTACAGTGTTCCTAGCTTACAAGATTTGAATTCATGTGAGAATTCACTGAGTACAAGTTGTCTTTTACAAGAGCCAAGCCCAAATAACCTGCAACAGCAGGAGGAAAATGAACTCATTGTCACGTTTCCACCCCCTGTTGGCACACACTAAAACTTATTAATTATGTGGAACCCAGAGGATTCACACAGAATCTTAACACTGAAAAGGTCAAAGCATAGCAGACTCCAGAAAACAATAATGGGTATGGAGCAGCTGCTAGTACATCTTTGACTACTACTACTACTATCAAACATAATCAAACATACAGTCCTTTACAGCACACAGAGTACATTTCACATACTTGCATTAATTTCATCTATAAAATCCTATGAATTGCCCAGCATGCCTGGCATACTTCTATTAGCAATTTTATCTGTGTGCTGTATCATTTAACTTCTCTTCCCCCAGTTTGTCTGAGTCCCTGGAAGGCAGAGAGGGCATATTCTCTTCTACATCCTGAGCATCTGGCACGGTATCTGACTCAGTAAAGAAGGCACTCACAGATACAGGAATCCTTTTAAAATAAATAGCACATTTTATAGATGAGACAACTGAAGCTCACAGAGATCAAAAGGTTGTTACTCTGGGAGATGACTTGGGAAGGAAGAGGGCAAAACCCCTCAAACAAGAGTTGGGCTACTGTGTGGAAAAAAAAGATTAGACTAATTTCACATGACTTTGCTAGATAAATTTGGATGGAGGTTAGTAAAAGACCGATTTCAGCTAATATGAAAAAGATGTTTCGAATGATGAGAAATACCCAAAATAGGAAATGTGTTCTTCAAAAGGGAGAGCTGCCCAACATGTGACAGCATAAAAGAGAGACTGTACAGAAAGCGATTTATGCAGCACTGGATGATCAGCCACATGACCTTCCGAATAGGAGACTCCACAAGTCTGTCCCTTGAGACAGCTGGTAATTGGTAGAAATAGGATGAGACCTTCAGCTTTATATTGCTGTTCCCACTGGACCATAATGAACGCCTTTAAAGATATAGATAGCTACCAGGTTCTGACGAAACAAAAAGCAGGCCATCAGTTCTGGGCAAAATGGAGTGAGAGGGACTAGGTTTAACCTCCTGCCTGAAACCAACCAACCAATCAACCATATGTATGTATGAATCTATCTATATAAGAAACAACCATTTTCAAGAATGACTATCAAGACATGAAAGACAGAGATCCCTGACTGAGAGGAAACAAATGAGATGAGCCCTACAACTGTCCCAGTTTACTGCTTTGAGAGATTTTCCAGGTCACAATGCAAAGAGAGAGAACACAGGTGAATGGAGTGAAGAGAGATCAGAATCTGAGACCACCAAGGTGACTAGCATTTTCAGGACAGAGTACCAGAGTGAATACAGCTGCACTGAGAGAGAACCCAAGATATCTATAAAATGTTTCCCTTACTCAGCAGAGTTCTGATCAACACGTGCATGTGAGGAAACTAACCAAGACTGAGAAAAGAACCATCCAAAAACAGTAGAGGCAACAGCACTCAGCACACTGACATGGGGCCAGGAAGAGTGCCTATTCCCACTGGACATACTGGAAAACCTTATAATTGACCTGGAATTGAGCAGAGAATTCAGAGAGGTCTCATCTCAGTAGTGCAAGGCAAGGTGCTTTAGCTATAAACCAAATGATGCTCTGGTCCCTCCTAGCAAATATTAAACGCAAGACCCAAAAGAATAAAACTGTTTCCATGTAATTTAGCTGTGTCCCAGAACAAAGACCAAGAATTGTTACAGAAAAATTAAAATATCCAGCCCCCCAAGTCAAGTAAAATTCACAATATCGTACAACTAAAGATTATTAGGCATTGCAAAGAAGCAAAAAAAAAGATCCAAATGACAAAAAACAACCAATTAAGTCCAACTCAGAATGCCACAGATGATACAATTGTTTGACAAGGATATTAAAATAATTATAATTACTTTCCATTTGTTCAAAAAGTTAAATAGAGATGTAGAATACATACATACACACATACAAACATAGACAGTCCCCAATTTATGATAGTTCAACTTAAGATTTTTCAAATTTACAACAGTGCAAAGGTGATACACATTCAGTACAAATAATACTTTGAACACCCACACAACCAATCTTCTTTTCACTGTCAGTATTCAATAAACTGCACGAGATATTCATCACTTTCTTATAAAATAGGCTTTGTGTTAGATGATCTTGCTCATCTACAGGCTAACGTAAGGGTTCTGAGCATGTTCAAGGTAGGCTAGGCTAAGCTATGATGTTTGGTATATTAGGTGTATGAAATGCATTATCAATTTACGATATTTTCAACTTATGATAGGTTTATCTGGACATAATGTGGTGCCCATTATGAGTTGAGGAACAGCTGCTTATATATACACATAAATATGAGGTATAATTCCCAGACATAAAAAAATACAATGTCTGAGATAAATAATACGCTGGATGGTATTAATCACGGGAGGTCTTGCAGGAAAAATGATTACTGAAATTTAAAGCCTAGCAATAAAATCAATCCAAAGATGAAACACATGGAGAAAATGAATCAAAAAAAGAAAGAAAATAATCAGTGAGATATGGCACAATATCAAGTGAGTTAACAGAAGAGTAAGTGAAGTTCATGAGGGAGAGAAGAATTGGAGAGGGACCAAAAAAAATTTGAAAAATTAATGGCTGAAAATGTCCAAACTTGAGTAAAACAACAAACTGATGAATCCAAGCAGCTCAATGAATCCTAAACACAAGAAACACTAGGCAAATAACATCAAAGGAAATCATATTCACAACCAGCCTGGACAACAAAGCAAATTTGTGACAAGCCTGAGCAACAAAGTGAGAACCCATCTCAAAAAAAAAAAAAAAAAAAAAGAAAAGAAAAGAAAGAAAGAAATCATAATCAAACACTCAAAACCAGTGATAAGGAAAAAAATCTTAAATACCAGCTAGAGGAAAAAAGACATATACAAAGGATGAGAAATATGAATACTGCATATGCAATACAAAACAAAAAGATGGGTGATAACATCTTTAAAGCACTAAAAGAACAAAAAATGTCTACCAAGAATTCTATATCCTGTGAAAACACCTTCCAAAAACACAGGCAACATAAAAACTTACTTTCAGACATATAAAAGCTGGAATAATTCATCACTCAACAACCACTGAGAAAGAAATATCAAAGAAAGTCCTTCAAGCAAAAAGAAAATGATACCAAATGAAAATCTGGATCTACATGAGAAATTAAAAGCATAGAAAATGTTACAGGTTATATATGTGAGTTTTTTTGTTGTTAAAATTAATTAAAAGATAACTGACTATTCAAACAAAACCAACAACTATGTACTCACGGATTTATAATATAGCTAAAAGTAAAATATATATATGACAACAGTAACATAAAGGCCGAGAGAGAGAAATGAAGTATACTGCTCTAAGGTTTGTATGCAATAAGTGAAGTACTAAACATCACTTAAACTGTGATAAGTTAAAGATGAATGTTATAGACCATCTAGGCACTACCAACCACTAAAGTAGCAGAACAAATAGCTAAGAACAATATAAGATCAAGGAAGATAAATCAGAATCATTAAAATACTCAATCTAAAAAAAGGCAGGGAAAAACAAAGAAAATGAATAAATAGGAGGAGCCAAGATGGCCGAATAGGAACAACTCCGGTCTACAGCTCCCAGCGCGAGCGACACAGAAGACGGGTGATTTCTGCATTTCCATCTGAGGTACCGTGTTCATCTCACTAGGGAGTGCCAGACAGTGGGCGCAGGTCAGTCGGTGAGCGCACCGTGCGCCAGCCGAAGCAGGGGCGAGGCATTGCCTCACTCGGGAAGCGCAAGGGGTCAGGGAGTTCCCCTTCTAGGGGTGACAGACGGCACCTGGAAAATCGGGCCACTCCCACCCGAATACTGTGCTTTTCCGACGGGCTTAGGAAACGGTGCCCCAGGAGAGTATAGCCCGCACCTGGCTCAGAGGGTCCTACGCCCACGGAGTCTCGCTGATTGCTAGCACAGCAGTCTGAGATCAAACAGCAAGTCGGCAGCAAGGCTGGGGGAGGGGCGCCCGCCAATGCCCAGGCTCGCTTAGGGAAACAAAGCAGCCTGGAAGCTTGAACTGGGTGGAGCCCACCACAGCTCAAGGAGGCCTGCCTGCCTCTGTAGGCTCCACCTCTGGGGGCAGGACACAGACAAACAAAAAGACAGCAGTAACCTCTGCAGACTTAAATGTCCCTGTCTGACAGCTGTGAGGAGAGCAGTGGTTCTCCCAGCACACAGCTGGAGATCTGAGAACGGGCAGACTGCCTCCTCAAGTGGGTCCCTGACCCCTGACCCCCGAGCAGCCTAACTGGGAGGCGCCCCCCAGCAGGGGCAGACTGACACCTCACACGGCCGGCCAGCTACTCCAACAGACCTGCAGCTGAGGGTTCTGTCTGTTAGAAGGAAAACTAACAGAAAGGACATCCACACCAAAAACCCATCTGTACATCACCATCATCAAAGACCAAAAGTAGATAAAACCACAAAGATGGGGAAAAAACACAGCAGAAAAACTGGAAACTCTAAAAAGCAGAGTACCTCTCCTCCTCCAAAGGAACGCAGTTCCTCACCAGCAACGGAACAAAGCTGGACGGAGAATGACTTTGACGAGCTGAGAGAAGAAGGCTTCAGACGATCAAATTACTCTGAGCTACGGGAGGATATTCAAACCAAAGGCAAAGAAGTTGAAAACTTTGAAAAAAATTTAGAAGAATGTATAACTAGAATAACCAATACAGAGAAGTGCTTAAAGGAGCTGATGGAGCTGAAAACCAAGGCTCGAGAACTACGTGAAGAATGCAGAAGCCTCAGGAGCCGATGCGATCAAATGGAAGAAAGGGTATCAGCCCTGGAAGATGAAATGAATGAAATGAAGCGAGAAGGGAAGTTTAGAGAAAAAAGAATAAAAAGAAACGAGCAAAGCCTCCAAGAAATATGGGACTATGTGAAAAGACCAAATCTACGTCTGATTGGTGTACCTGAAAGTGACGGGGAGAATGGAAACAAGTTGGAAAACACTCTGCAGGATATTATCCAGGAGAACTTCCCCAATCTAGCAAGGCAGGCCAACATTCAGATTCAGGAAATACAGAGAACGCCACAAAGATACTCCTCGAGAAGAGCAACTCCAAGACACATAATTGTCAGATTCACCAAAGTTGAAATGAAGGAAAAAATGTTAAGGGCAGCCAGAGAGAAAGGTCGGGTTACCATCAAAGGGAAGCCCATCAGACTAACAGCGGATCTCTCGGCAGAAACCCTACAAGCCAGAAGAGAGTGGGGGCCAATATTCAACATTCTTAAAGAAAAGAATTTTCAACCCAGAATTTCATATCCTGCCAAACTAAGCTTCATAAGTGAAGGAGAAATAAAATACTTTACAGACAAGCAAATGCTGAGAGATTTTGTCACCACCAGGCCTGCCCTAAAAGAGCTCCTGAAGGAAGCACTAAACATGGAAAGGCACAACCGGTACCAGCCACTGCAAAATCATACCGAAATGTAAAGAACATCGAGACTAGGAAGAGACTGCATCAACTAACGAGAAAAATATCCAGCTAACATCATAATGACAGGATCAAATTCACACATAACAATATTAACCTTAAATGTAAATGGACTAAATGCTCCAATTAAAAGACACAGACTGGCAAACTGGATAAAGACTCAAGACCCATCAGTGTGCTGTATTCAGGAAACCCATCTCACGTGCAGAGACACACATAGGCTCAAAATAAAAGGATGGAGGAAGATCTACCAAGCAAATGGAAAACAAAAAAAGGCAGGGGTTGCAATCTTAGTCTCTGATAAAACAGACTTTAAACCAACAAAGATCAAAAGAGACAAAGAAGGCCATTACATAATGGTAAAGGGATTAATTCAACAAGAAGAGCTAACTATCCTAAATATATATGCACCCAATACAGGAGCACCCAGATTCATAAAGCAAGTCCTGAGTGACCTACAAAGAGACTTAGACTCCCACAAATTAATAATGGGAGACTTTAACACCCCACTATCAACATTAGACAGATCAACGAGACAGAAAGTCAACAAGGATACCCAGGAATTGAACTCAGCTCTGCACCAAGCGGACCTAATAAACATCTACAGAACTCTCCACCCCAAATCAACAGAATATACATTTTTTTCAGCACCACACCACACCTATTCCAAAATTGACCATATACTTGGAAGTAAAGCTCTCCTCAATAAATGTAAAAGAACAGAAATTGTAACAAACTGTCTCTCAGATCACAGTGCAATCAAGCTAGAACTCAGGATTAAGAATCTCACTCAAAACCGCTCACCTACGTGGAAACTGAACAACCTGCTCCTCAATGACTACTGGGTACATAACGAAATGAAGGCAGAAATAAAGATGTTCTTTGAAACCAACGAGAACCAAGACACAACATACCAGAATCTCTGGGATGCATTCAAAGCAGTGTGTAGAGGGAAATTTATAGCACTAAATGCCCACAAGAGAAAGCAGGAAAGATCCAAAATTGACACCCTAACATCACAATTAAAAGAACTAGAAAAGCAAGAGCAAACACATTCAAAAGCTAGCAGAAGGCAAGAAATAACTAAAATCAGAGCAGAACTGAAGGAAATAGAGACACAAAAAACCCTTCAAAAAATAAATGAATCCAGGAGCTGGTTTTTTGAAAGGATCAACAAAATTGATAGACCGCTAGCAAGATTAATAAAGAAAAAAAGAGAGAAGAATCAAATAGATGCAATAAAAAATGATAAAGGGGATATCACCACCGATCCCACAGAAATACAAACTACCATCAGAGAATATTACAAACACCTCTATGCAAATAAACTAGAAAATCTGGAAGAAATGGATAAATTCCTCAACACATACACCCTCCCAAGACTAAACCAGGAAGAAGTCGAATCTCTGAATAGACCAATAACAGGAGCTGAAATTGTGGCAATAATCAATAGCTTACCAACCAAAAAAAGTCCAGGACCAGATGGGTTCACAGCCGAATTCTACCAGAGGTACAAGGAGGAGCTGGTACCATTCCTTCTGAAACTATTCCAATCAATAGAAAAAGAGGGAATCCTCCCTAACTCATTTTATGAGGCCAGCATCATCCTGATACCAAAGCCTGGCAGAGACACAACAAAAAAAGAGAATTTTAGACCAATATCCTTGATGAACATTGATGCAAAAATCCTCAATAAAATACTGGCAAACAGAATCCAGCAGCACATCAAAAAGCTTATCCACCATGATCAAGTGGGCTTCATCCCTGGGATGCAAGGCTGGTTCAATATACGCAAATCAATAAATGTAATCCAGCATATAAACAGAACGAAAGACAAAAACCACATGATTATCTCAATAGATGCAGAAAAGGCCTTTGACAAAATTCAACAACCCTTCATGCTAAAAACTCTCAATAAATTAGGAATTGATGGGACGTATCTCAAAATAATAAGAGCTATTTATGACAAACCCACAGCCAATATCATACTGAATGGGCAAAAACTGGAAGCATTCCCTTTGAAAACTGGCACAAGACAGGGATGCCCTCTCTCACCACTTCTATTCAACATAGTGTTGGAAGTTCTGGCCAGGGCAATGAGGCAGGAGAAGGAAATCAAGGGTATTCAATTAGGAAAAGAGGAAGTCAAATTGTCCCTGTTTGCAGATGACATGATAGTATATCTAGAAAACCCCATTGTCTCAGCCCAAAAGCTCCTTAAGCTGATAAGCAACTTCAGCAAAGTCTCAGGATACAAAATCAATGTGCAAAAATCACAAGCATTCTTATACATCAATAACAGACAAACAGAGAGCCAAATCATGAGTGAACTCCCATTCACAATTGCTTCAAAGAGAATAAAATACCTAGGAATCCAACTTACAAGGGATGTGAAAGACCTCTTCAAGGAGAACTACAAACCACTGCTCAAGGAAATAAAAGAGGATACAAACAAATGGAAGAACATTCCATGCTCATGGGTAGGAAGAATCAATATCATGAAAATGGCCATCCTTCCCAAGGTAATTTACAGATTCAATGCCATCCCCATCAAGCTACCAATGACTTTCTTCACAGAATTGGAAAAAACTACTCTAAAGTTCATATGGAACCAAAAAAGAGCCCGCATCGCCAAGTCAATCCTAAGCCAAAAGAACAAAGCTGGAGGCATCACACTACCTGACTTCAAACTATACTACAAGGCTACAGTAACCAAAACAGCATGGTACTGGTACCAAAACAGAGATATAGATCAATGGAACAGAACAGAGCCGTCAGAAATAATGCCACATATCTACAAGTATCTGATCTTTGACAAACCTGACAAAAACAAGAAATGGGGAAAGGATTCCCTATTTAATAAATGGTGCTGGGAAAACTGGCTAGCCATATGTAGAAAGCTGAAACTGGATCCCTTCCTTACACCTTATACAAAAATCAATTCAAGATGGATTAAAGACTTAAATGTTAGACCTAAAACCATAAAAACCCTAGAAGAAAACCTAGGCATTACCATTCAGGACATAGGCA
The DNA here is from genome assembly GCF_028885655.2 of Pongo abelii. NCBI lineage: Eukaryota > Metazoa > Chordata > Mammalia > Primates > Hominidae > Pongo > Pongo abelii. The sequence continues at coordinate 40,481,728 of NC_071998.2, forward strand.
TGGGCAAGGACTTCATGTCTAAAACACCAAAAGCAATGGCAACAAAAGCCAAAATTGACAAATGGGATCTAATTAAACTCAAGAGCTTCTGCACAGCAAAAGAAACTACCATCAGAGTGAACAGGCAACCTACAAAATGGGAGAAAATTTTTGCAACCTACTCATCTGACAAAGGGCTAATATCCAGAATCTACAATGAACTCCAACAAATTTACAAGAAAAAAACAAACAACCCCATCAAAAAGTGGGCGAAGGACATGAACAGACACTTCTCAAAAGAAGACATTTATGCAGCCAAAAATCACATGAAAAAATGCTCACCATCACTGGCCATCAGAGAAATGCAAATCAAAACCACAATGAGATACCATCTCACACCAGTTAGAATGGCAATCATTAAAAAGTCAGGAAACAACAGGTGCTGGAGAGGATGTGGAGAAATAGGAACACTTTTACACTGTTGGTGGGACTGTAAACTAGTTCAACCCTTGTGGAAGTCAGTGTGGCGATTCCTCAGGGATCTAGAACTACAAATTCCATTCGACCCAGCCATCCCATTACTGGGTATATACCCAAAGGACTAGAAATCATGCTGCTATAAAGACACATGCACATGTATGTTTATTGTGGCATTATTCACAATAGCAAAGACTTGGAACCAACCCAAATGTCCAACAATGATAGACTGGATTAAGAAAATGTGGCACATATACACCATGGAATACTATGCAGCCATAAAAAATGATGAGTTCACGTCCTTTGTAGGGACATGGATGAAACTGGAAATCATCATTCTCAGTAAACTATCGCAAGAACAAAAAACCAAACACCGCATATTCTCACTCATAGGTGGGAATTGAACAATGAGAACACATGGACACAGGAAGGGGAACATCACACTCTGGGGACTGTTGTGGGGTGGGGGGAGGGGGGAGGGATAGCATTGGGAGATATACCTAATGCTAGATGACGAGTTGGTGGGTGCAGCGCACCAGCATGGCACATGTATACATATGTAACTTACCTGCACATTGCGCACATGTACCATAAAACCTAAAGTATAATAATAATAATAATAATAAAAGAAAAAAAAAGAAAAAAAGAAAAAAAGAAAAAAAAAAAAAAAAGAAAATGAATAAATAACAGATTAAACAAATAGAAAGCAAATAGCAAGATGACTGGTTTAAACCTAAAGATATGAATAATCATATTAAATGTAAATATTCTAAACATCCACAAAAAAGGCAGAGATTTTCAGATTGGATAAAAGATAAAGACACAACAATATTTGCTTACTACAAACCTACAAACACTTTAAACACAAAGACACTAATAGCTTAGGAAAAAAGGTAATAGAATAGAAAAAGACACACACAGTAACACAAGTCAACACAAGTAAAAAATACACCATAGTAAGGACTATTTCTAGGGATCAAAACCATCATTTCATACTAATAAAGGGCTCAATTAATCAAGATGATATAACAATCCTTAGTATTTACGTCCCAATATTATTTCTTCCAATGCATGAAGCAAAAACACAGAAATACAAGTAAAACAGACAAAATCCTAAATTAAAGTTGAGGATTTCAGTACCCTTTTCTCAATAATTAAAACAAATGGACAGCAAATTGTCAGATACATAGTAGACTAGAACTATCCTATCAACCACACTGACTTTATTAACATTTATAAAAGACTCCATCCAACGACGACAAAATATAAATTATTCTGAAGTATACATGAAACATGTATACAAGACAGGCAATGTTCTTGACCATAAAATCATTCTCAATACATTTAAAAGGATTCAAGTTCTATAACGTATTTTCTCTAACCATAATGGAATTACATCAGAAATAAAAAAGCAGATCTCTGGAAAATCTCCAAATATTTATAAAGTAAATAATGCGCTTCTAAATAATCTACCGGTTAATAAAGAAATAAAAAGAAAATTAGAATGCATTTTGAGCTGAATGAAAATACAACATAGAATTTGTGGGATGACACTACCATAGTACTCAAGAAGAAATTTATACTACCTAACATCTGTGTGTTAGAAAAGAAGAAGAGTCTCAAAACGAATGACCTTAACAAACTGAAAAGGAAAAGCAAATTAAACCAAAGTAAGCAGAAGAAAGGAAATAATAAAGCTCAAAGCCAAAAAATCAGTGAAATAAAAAATAGAAAAACAATAGAGAAAAGTCAATGATGCCAAAAGCATGTTATTTGAGAAGATCAATAAAATTGATAAATCTCTAGGAAAACTTATCACAGGAAAAGAATACATAAATTATCAATATTACAAATGATAGAGGATATCACTACAGATTCTACAAATTTTAAAGGGATAAGTGGAGTTTATCCGAGGAATATAGTTAGCTTAACACTCAAAACATCAATCAACACATTTAAAAAACTAAAAAGGAAAACTACATGATCATCTCAACAGCATGTGACAAAATCTAACATCTACTTTTGACTTAAAAAAAAAAACAAAAACCAGCACACTAAGAAGCGAAAGGAATGCCCTTAAACTTTAAAAAGGGCCTATAACAAAAATGTATAGCTAACATCATCCTTAATGGTGAAAGACTGAATGCTTCTTCTCTATGATCAGGAACACAGCAAGAATGTTCACAAGGATGTTCACACTTATTACTTCTATTGGACATTGTAATCAAGGTTATAGGTAGTGAGATGAATGAGTGGGTCGGTGGGTGGATGGATGGATGGATGGATACATAGATAGACAAATAGATTGATTAACTGATTCTAAATCCATCTGAAAACATTGTGAAGGACATAGATGGACAAAACAACTTAGATGGATGTGATTTCAAGACTTATCATAAAGCTACTGTAATCAAGGAGGTATTGGCATCAGAAAAGACAAATAGATCAATGCTACAGAATAAATAATCTAGAAACAAACAGACATGTAGGACAAATAATTGTTTGCAGAGATAGAAAGGCAATACAGTGAAGAAAGAACAGAGTTTTCAACAAATGATGCTAGAGAAATTGGATGTTCATATGCAGAAACAAACAATATTCAATCCACACCTTCAGTAATATACAAAATTAGCAAAAACTGATCACAGGTCTACCTATAATACCTAACTATGAAACTTCTGAAAGAAAAGATAGGAGAAAATCTTTGTAAACTTGGGTTAGGCAAAGATTTTTTTTAGAGATGACTCCAAGATTATAAATCATAAGTGAAAAATTAGATGAACTGGATTTTTATCAAAATTAAAATATTCTGCTCCCCAGAAGACACTGTTAGGAAAATAAAAAGTCAAGCCATAGATTTGGAGAAAATATTTACAAGCATATCTATGATAAAGAATTTGTATCCACAGTATGTAAATAATTCTCAAATCTAAAGAAATAATAAGAAAATAACCCAATAGAGAAATGAGCAACAGATTTGAACAGATACATCATCAAAGAAAACAGGAATAGCAAAAAAGCACATAAAAAGACGGTCAACATCACTGGTCATTAAGGAAATGCCAATTAAAACTACAACTACATACCACTGCACACCTATCAGGGTGGAAAAAATTAAAAAGTCTGCCATGCCAAGTATTAGTGAGGGTGTAGAGCAACAGAAACTCTTGTACACTTGCTGGCTTGTAAAATAGAACAACCACTTTGTAAAACTGTTGAGTACTGTTTTTAAAAGTTAAACATACATCTACTACATAATCCAGCTATTCCATTCTTAGATTTACCGTAAAGAAAACATACATCCATTAAAAGAATATGTCTTGTACAAGAATATTCATAGCAGGTTTATTTATAATTCTCTAAAACTGAAAACAACCCAATATCCATCAACAGGTGCTTATGGATAAACAAACTGTGGTATATTCATACAATGGAATACTATTTGGCAAGGTAAAGGAATTAACTTCATATACACAAAAACATGGAGTCTCAAAACAATTATGCTGATTGAAAGAAGTCAGACAAAAAGGAATACAATATTATATGATTACAGGTATCCAAAACTCTAAAAAACTCAAACTAATCTATGGTAAGAGAAAGACTAACATTGGTCATCTGGGGAAATGGAGGAATTACCAAGGGATTTGAGAAAGCATTGGGTTCTGTTGAGAAAGTAATGGATTCTGTTCGCTTTCTGGATTTCAGTGATCAATTCACAGATGTACATATATGTCAAAACTTATCATGCTATATGCTTTAAATAAGTACAGTTATTGTAGTGAAGAATGCCACAATAAAGCTATTAAAAATAAGACATCCCATCAAAGTCAAGGAAACAAGATTAATATGCCATATATTTAAGTTAGTTCTTCAAATAAAAAAACACTAATGGTAGTAGTGGTAACAAAAGTACTTCAGTAGCAGCTCACATTTACTGAGGAGTTACTGTGTCAGGCATCCTTTGAAGCACTTTACATGAGTTAGCCAATTTATTCCTCAGAGCCACCACCCTGTCGTTTTATTAAATAGATACAATTTTTCCCCATTATCTGTGATCTCACTTTCCATGGTTTCAGTTACCCATAGTTATTCTGAGAGAGCGAGAGACAGAGAATGAATGTGCACAATCATATATCTTGTATTAAGTACACTGTTATAATTGTTCTACTTTAGTTATTGTTGTGAATCTCCTACTGTATCTAATTTATAACTTAAACCTTACAGTATTGCAAGTATAGGAGAAAAACATAGTACAATACATACAGCATTCAGTAATACCCAGTTTCAGGCACACATTGGGGATTTTGGAACATATCCCTTGCAGATAACAGGGGAGAGCTGTACTATTATTATCACACTTCGAAGATGAGGATTGGCTTATTTCACTTGGTATAATGTCTATAAGGTTTATCCCTATTGTAGGATATGTCAAAATTTTATCCCTTGTTAAGGTTTTAACGATATGCCATTGCACATATATAAACCACATTTTGTTTATCCACATTTGGGTTTTTCCACCTTTTGACTATTATGAATAATGTTGCTGTGAACATGGATGTACAAATATCTGCTGAAGTCTGTGCTTTCAGTTCTTTTGAGTCTACATCTAGAAGTAGAATCCCTGCAACATATAGTAATTCATTGTTTTAATTTGTTGAAAAATTCCTCTAGCCTCTCATTCCTAAATTGCAGTCCACAGTATCAACTTTCTAGAAGGAATACCTGACCATATCACTCCAAGGCTTAAAATTCCTTAATGGTCCCTGTATTAGTCCGTTCTCATGCTGTTATACGGACATACCCAAGACTGGATAATTTATAAAGGAAAGAGGTTTAATTGACTGAGTTCTGCAGGGCTGGGGAGGCCTCAGGAAACTTACAATCATGACAGAAGGGGATGCAAACATGTCCATCTTCACATGGCAGCAGCAAGAAGAAATGCAGAGCAAAAGGGAGGAAAGCCTCTTTTTAAACCATGAGATCTTGTGAGAACTCACTCACAATTGAATGGTAACTACAATTCAAGATGAGATTTGGGTGGGGACACAACCAAACCATATCAGTTCCCTAACTGATTTTAGGGTGAAACTCAGACTCTTCAACATAGCAAGTCCTTCCCAGACAATTCCACTCCAACCATAAGTACCACTCCTTCCTCTAAGGATTCAAAGCACTTTGTACTTATAGGGCCCCTAGGAGTACTGCCCTCACTCTATTGTTAATGGTATGTATTTCCATCTCCCTCACTAGGCTTCAAACTACTTAAGAAAAGGATACATATTTTTATTCCTCTTTGTATCTTCAGCATCCTTCCACAGTGCCTGGAACATACTAGGAACTCAATATATTGAATAAATGTCAGTTCGGCTGTCCAAAATATTAAAATATTGCCATATTCTAAAATAAGCAAAGTAACAGGGGAGACAGAATACAGGTTAAATGTGTGTGTGTGTGTGTGTGTGTAATACAAATAGGTTAAACTATATATACACATATATATATAATATTTATGTTAACATGAGAAACGTTTTATTTATATGTAACACGTAATTATTCACATGATAGTTTCCATCTTCAGTTGTAAGCTCCTATAGGATGCTCTACTAGGCACATTGGAGGAAAAGAGACCAATGATACACAGCCCACTTGCATGTTAGAAACAGCACCAAAAACAGCCTAATAAATGGAGCATCTCTCTCTGCTGAGGGGTATCACACATTTATGTATGGATCAGCCCTTTGGTTTCATGGACTTGCCACACAAGAAATATGCTCTTACATCTGCGATTAGGAATTTGGTAGGATTTCTTGATTAAAGGCTTTAATACACTCTGTTTTCTATTCATGAGTGGTCTATTCCATCCATGACAGGATTTTGTAAAGGACTGACTTATCTTACAAGTAGTACACAACTAAACCAAGATTTTTTCAGGCCAAATGGATTCTTCATGGTCCCCAAATGAGCAAGCCCTGGGAAACACTTCAACCTGCAGAATCTAGAGAATCATAGATCAGCAGAACCTCTGGCCTAAACATTTTACCCACATTAGAAACAAAAACGAATGTCTTGATAGGAGTAAGAATCATGGCAGCAGGAAATAAACTGACAAAAGTATATCAAGGCAACAAAATCAATTGCTGAACAGGGAGAAAAATAACAGCTTGGTCACTTAGGACTCAGAATGAAAGGTAATAACACTGGTGCTGGAAATGGAATTCTTAAGTAAAACCTAACAAGCCTGAAACCCAGTGGTTTCATTCCAGTAAAATCTAAGATCGATGGTAACAAAGAACCTCAAATGCACTTTAAATTTCTTTAAACCTGAATCTCGTAATCAGGTTGGATTTGCATAGCCTAATTTCTTAAATGGGGCCATGCAAACAGCCTTTAAATAGAACATTTTAAACTAATCTCAGAAGTGGACTGCTTTCACATAACAAACCTGAAGCACAACAAGAGGCATTATCTTAGCCACATGAGGGTAAATGAAGTGGTCTTTACTTAAAGCCACTAGAGAGACCTGACAAGGTGTTCATGGCTAAAGAACATTTAATTTATAAATAGAATATAATGCAATCGTACATATTTGTTAAATATATACTTGACAAATTTCTAAGAAAGTCAAGCTCTAATGGTTTCATCCTCACACTTTACATGTTTTTAAAAGCCAAAATTAGAATATTTTCAAACTGGAATTGCTCTACTCTGGGGTCCCTAAATTACGCAAAGTAGAGTTTCTCTAGAAACATTTGACATGAAAGAATGCTAAGAGTCAAAATCAAAAAATGAAATATATAAAGTGTGATAATCATTTAAGCTGAAACAAAATTCAGTCTCACTATCAAAACCAAACACAAATACAAGTGAGACTGTAGAAAAATGAAGGGAAAAATGAAAGGAGTGGGGACAGTGATGAGGATGTCCAGAAACAGGCACAGAACCTAGGAACAGCAATGACCACGATGGGAAGAAAAGAAGCCAAGACCTTGGGAACAGTCCAGAATCTGGAGACAGACAGTTTCTCTACCCATCTCAGAGGCCCTAAGGGCAATACTGAATCAAAAACTATTCATAATTGAGACACTGAGAGATAAGGACTTGCTGAATTATCTTTGTACACTCCATTTACAATAATGGGGACATGCATAAAATCTACATGCTTCTAAGAGGACAAGTGTGAAAATGTGTCTCTCTAGGTCTCACCTTTTATTTGGATTTGGGAGACACGTGAAGAGTAAATACACAAGATGAGTGTGAAACAGAATATGCATATGAGGTTACTTTTTCACTTGTCTGTGTTAGGACAGAATTTTTATTATCGGTAGCAAATGAAATAGGCTTATGTAAAGGACCGTGCTTTAAATCTTAGACGTAAGGGTTTAGGTGTAAGGTCTAATAGCTGTAAAGTGTCTGGTATCAATATCAACTTTCGCTCTCCTTTGCCAAAACATATGTGTATTTTCATCCAGAAAAGGAAGAGTTTTTCACATCAGTTAATGACTGAAATGGAATATTTAATTTGAGCTCCTGTTCACAAATACCACAAGTTCACAAAGTGACTGTTGCATAGCACAAAGTTAGTACAGCACAGTAAAATACAGGTATATCACAGAGAATGCTAGAAGGTGACATCAGCTTACCAATGTTCTGTCTCCATTGTCCTTTGATTGCACAGCTTTCAAACACATAAAAGATAATGGACAGCCCTACAGAGAGTTGAGACTTGAAAATTAAACACACCTAGAAGATAGCTAGTGAGATTACAACCGTGTTCTGTATGACCCCAAGAGGAAGATTTAGAAGAAAGACATGAGAGCTAGTGGAAGATATTTCAGCTCAGATGTGATAGATGAGAATAATGGTAGTTGATAGGTCATTTAATTCTCTAATGAGACCACAATAAGGAAATGGAGAATCAGAGAGTCAAGGGTCTTGCCCAAGGTCACAACATGTGTGTGTTGCAGTCAGGATACAGAAATTTGCCTGATTAAAAGCACAAGTTCCCCCTATTACTGTAGGCTGCTCTCCTGATTTTCTGGTCTTCAGCATGGGTTAAGCAAGGACTGGCTGACCACTGGTTAGCAGTGTAAGGGCTTTATATGTCAAGTGCATATATATATATAAATTGCCTAAAAATCCCTTTTACTCTGAAATGCTACATTTCTCTGGCCAAAGCACACTGCTTGAATTTCCTTTCAAATGCTTTCTATTTTGTTGAGGCAAAACCCTACAGCAACTTTTTCTAGCCTCTCCTGACTCTCCTATGTGAGAAGCAGAATTCCATTTTTTTAAGGGTCATTATTCATTTTAATGGTATAAGATTAGTCTTAGATATCAGGAATAGAGGGACCTGCAAGGAAGATCCAAAACTCTAAGGGACTCACCTATAAGATGTCTAAAGCCAGGAGGAAAAAAATAAGATACAAATCTTTCTTCATAAACCAAAATGCCCATTTACATAAAAGAAACTAGAACAAAGATATAAACAGTATATGTCATATAATTTAAGACAGGAAAGATTACACGTACAACATTCATTTTTATGACAGAGATAAATGACCATAAAAGTTTACCATGGCAAGAAAAGATAAGAGGAAAATAAAGCCAACTATGGATTTCTTTAGGAAGAGCAATTGCTCTCCCGCTGCATCTGGCAGAAGCAAAAGCCTGGTACAAATGGAGGACAGGAAAGTTCATGAACAGGTGCTAGCATCACAGGCAATGTGGAGAAAAACAGCTTAAATTAAGAAAGCATCCCGGGAACCAAGATGGCCAAATAGGAACAGCTCCGGTCTACAGCTCCCAGCATGAGCGACGCAGAAGATGGGTGATTTCTGCATTTCCATCTGAGGTACCGGGTTCATCTCACTAGGGAGTGCCAGACAGTGGTCGAGGGACAATGGGTGCAGCACACTGTGCTCCAGCCAAAGCAGGGCAAGGCATTGCCTCACTCAGGAAGTGCAAGGGGTCAGGGAGTTCCCTTTCCTAGTCAAAGAAAGGGGTGACAGATGGCACCTAGAAAATTGGGTCACTCCCACCCTAATACTGCGCTTTTCCGACGGGCTTAAAAAACGGCGCACCAGGAGATTATATCCCGCACCTGGTTCGGAGGGTCCTACGCCCACGGAGTCTCGCTCACTGCTAGCACAGCAGTCTGAGATCAAACTGCAAGGTGGCAGCGAGGCTGGGGGAGGGGCGCCCGCCATTGCCCAGGCTTTCTTAGGTAAACAAAGCAGCCTGGAAGCTTGAACTGGGTGAAGCCCACCACAGCTCAAGGAGGCCTGCCTGCCTCTGTAGGCTCCACCTCTGGGGGCAGGGCACAGACAAACAAAAAGACAGCAGTAACCTCTACAGACCTAAATATCCCTGTCTGACAGCTTTGAAGAGAGCAGTGGTTCTCCCAGCACTCTCTCCTCAAGTGGGTCCCTGACCCCTGACCCCCGAGCAGCCTAACTGGGAGGCACCCCCCAGTAGGGGCAGACTGACACCTCACAGGGCCAGGTACTCCTCCGAGACAAAACTTCCAGAGGAACGATCAGACAGCAGCATTCGCGGTTCACGAAAATCCACTGTTCTGCAGCCACCACTGCTGGTACCCAGGCAAACAGGGTCTGCAGTGGACCTCTAGCAAATTCCAACAGACCTGCAGCTGAGGGTCCTGTCTGTTAGAAGGAAAACTAATAAACAGAAAGGACATCCACACCAAAAACCCATCTGTACATCACCATCATCAAAGACCAAAAGTAGATAAAACCACAAAGATGGGGAAAAAACACAGCAGAAAAACTGGAAACTCTAAAAAGCAGAGTGCCTCTCCTCCTCCAAAGGAACGCAGCTCTACACCAGCAACGGAACAAAGCTGGACGGAGAATGACTTTGCCGAGTTGAGAGAAGAAGGCTTCAGACGATCAAACTACTCTGAGCTACAGGAGGAAATTCAAACCAAAGGCAAAAAAGTTGAAAACTTTGAAAAAAATTTAGACGAATGTATAACTAGAATAACCAATACAGAGAAGTGCTTAAAGGAGCTGATGGAGCTGAAAGCCAAGGCTCGAGAACTACGTGAAGAATGCAGAAGCCTCAGGAGCCGATGCGATCAACTGGAAGAAGGGGTATCAGTGATGGAAGATGAAATGAATGAAATGAACCCAGAAGGGAAGTTTAGAGAACAAAGAATAAAAAGAAATGAACAAAGCCTCCAAGAAATATGGGACTATGTGAAAAGACCAAATCTACGTCTGATTGGTGTACCGGAAAGTGACGGGGAGAATGGAACCAAGTTGGAAAACACTCTGCAGGATATTATCCAGGAGAACTTCCCCAATCTAGCAAGGCAGGCCAACATTCAGATTCAGGAAATACAGAGAATGCCACAAAGACACTCCTCGAGAAGAGCAACTCCAACACACATAATTGTCAGATTGACCAAAGTTGAAAAGAAGGAAAAATATGTTAAGGGCAGCCAGAGAGAAAGGTCGGGTTACCCACAAAGGGAAGCCCATCAGACTAACAGCAGATCTCTTGGCAGAAACTCTATAAGCCAGAAGAGAGTGGGGGCCAATATTCAACATTCTTAAAGAAAAGAATTTTCAACCCAGAATTTCATATCCTGCCAAACTAAGCTTCGTAAGTGAAGAAGAAATAAAATGCTTTAGAGACAAGCAAATGCTGAGAGATTTTGTCACCACCAGGCCTGCCCTAAAAGAGCTCCTGAAGGAAGCACTAAACATGGAAAGGAACAACTGCTACCAGCCACTGCAAAATCATGCCAAATTGTAAAGACCATCGAGGCTAGGAAGAAACTGCATCAACTAACGAGCAAAATAACCAGCTAACATCATAATGACAGGATCAAATTCACACATAACAATATTAACTTTAAATGTAAATGGACTAAATGCTCCAATTAAAAGACACAGACTGGCAAATTGGATAGAGTCAAGACCCATCAGTGTCCTGTATTCAGGAAACCCATCTCACATGAAGAAATACACATAGGCTCAAAATAAAAGGATGGAGGAAGATCAACCAAACAAATGGAAAACAAAAAAAGGCAGGGGTTGCAATCCTAGTCTCTGATAAAACAGACTTTAAACCAACAAAGATCAAAAGAGACAAAGAAGGCCATTACATAATGGTAAAGGGATCAATTCAACAAGAAGAGCTAACTATCCTAAATATATATGCACCCAATACAGGAGCATCCAGATTCATAAAGCAAGTCCTGAGTGACCTACAAAGAGACTTAGACTCCCACACAATAATAATGGGAGACTTTAACACCCCACTGTCAACATTAGACAGATCAACGAGACAGAAAGTTAACAAGGATACCCAGGAATTGAACTCAGCTCTGCACCAAACGGACCTAATAGACATCTACAGAACTCTCCACCTCAAATCAACAGAACATACATTTTTTTCAGCACCACACCACACCTATTCCAAAATTGACCACATACTTGGAAGTAAAGCTCTCCTCAGCAAATGTAAAAGATCAGAAATTATAACAAACTCTCTCTCAGACCACAGTGCAATCAAACTAGAACTCAGGACTAAGAAACTCACTCAAAACCGCTCAACTACATGGAAACTGAACAACCTGCTCCTCAATGACTACTGGGTACATAACGAAACGAAGGCAGAAATAAAGATGTTCTTTGAAACCAACAAGAACAAAGACACAACATACCAGAATCTCTGGGACACATTCAAAGCAGTGTGTAGAGGGAAATTTATAGCACTAAATGCCCACAAGAGAAAGCAGGAAAGATCCAAAATTGACACCTTAACATCACAATTAAAACAACTAGAAAAGCAAGAGCAAACACATTCAAAAGCTAGCAGAAGGCAAGAAATAACTAAAATCAGAGCAGAACTGAAGGAAATAGAGACACAAAAAAACTCTTCAAAAAATTAATGAATCCAGGAGCTGGTTTTTTGAAAGGATCAACAAAATTGATAGACCGCAGGCAAGACTAATAAAGAAGAAAAGAGACAAGAATCAAATAGATGCAATAAAAAATGATAAAGGGGATATCACCACCAACCCCACAAAATTACAAACTACCATCAGAGAATATTACAAACACCTCTATGCAAATAAACTAGAAAATCTAGAAGAAACGGATAAATTCCTGGACACATACACCCTACCAAGACTAAACCAGGAAGAAGTTGAATCCCTGAATAGACCAATAACAGGCTCTGAAATTGTGGCAATAATCAATAGCTTACCAACCAAAAAGAGTCCAGGACCAGATGGATTCACAGCCGAATTCTACCAGAGGTACAAGGAGGAACTGGTACCATTCCTTCTGAAACTATTCCAATCAATAGAAAAAGAGGGAATCCTCCCTAACTCATTTTATGAGGTCAGCATCATCCTGATACCAAACCCAGGCAGAGACACAACAAAAAAAGAGAATTTTAGACCAATATCCTTGATGGACATTGATGCAAAAATCCTCAATAAAATACTGGGAAACCGAATCCAGCAGCACATCAAAAAGCTTATCCACCATGATCAACTGGGCTTCATCCCTGGGATGCAAGACTGGTTCAATATACGCAAATCAATAAATGTAATCCAGCATATAAACAGAACCAAAGACAAAAACCACATGAATATCTCAATAGATGCAGAAAGGGCCTTTGACAAAATTCAACAACCCTTCATGCTAAAAACTCTCAATAAATTAGGTATTCATGGGACGTATCTCAAAATAATAAGAGCTATCTATGACAAACCCACAGCCAATATCATACTGAATGGGCAAAAAACTGGAAGCATTCCCTTTGAAAACTGGCACAAGACAGGGATGCCCTCTCTCACCACTCCTATTCAACACAGTGTTGGAAGTCCTGGCCAGGGCAATTAGGCAGGAGAAGGAAATAAAGGGTATCCAGTTAGGAAAAGAGGAAGTCAAACTGTCCCTGTTTGCAGATGACATGATTATATATCTAGAAAACCCCATCATCTCAGCCCAAAATCTCCTTAAGCTGATAAGCAACTTCAGCAAAGTCTCAGGATACAAAATCAATGTACAAAAATTACAAGCATTCTTATACACCAATAACAGACAAACAGAGAGCCAAATCATGAGTGAATTCCCATTCACAATTGCTTCAAAGAGAATAAAATACCTAGGAATCCAACTTACAAGGGACGTGAAGGACCTCTTCAAGGTGAACTACAAACTACTGCTCAATGAAATAAAAGAGGACACAAACAAATGGAAGAACATTCCATGCTCATGGCTAGGAAGAATCAATATCATGAAAATGGCCATACTGCCCAAGGTAATTTATAGATTCAATGCCATCCCCATCAAGCTACCAATGACTTTCTTCACAGAATTGGAGAAAACTACTTTCAAGTTTATATGGAACCAAAAAAGAGCCCGCATTGCCAAGTCAATCCTAAGCCAAAAGAACAAAGCTGGAGGCATCACGCTACCTGACTTCAAACTATACTACAAGGCTACAGTCACCAAAACAGCATGGTACTGGTACCAAAATAGAGATATAGATCAATGGAACAGAACAGAGCCATCAGAAATAATGCCACATATCTACAACTATCTGATCTTTGACAAGCCTGACAAAAACAAGCAATGGGGAAAGGATTCCCTATTTAATAAATGGTGCTGGAAAAACTGGCTAGCCACATGTAGAAAGCTGAAACTGGATCCCTTCCTTACACCTTATACAAAAATTAATTCAAGATGGATTAAAGACTTAAATGTTAGACCTAAAACCATAAAAACCCTAGAAGAAAACCTAGGCATTACCATTCAGGACATAGGCATGGGCAAGGACTTCATGCCTAAAACACCAAAAGCAATGGCAACAAAAGCCAAAATTGACAAATGGGATCTAATTAAACTAAAGAGCTTCTGCACAGCAAAAGAAACTACCATCAGAGTGAATAGGCAACCTACAAAATGGGAGAAAATTTTCACAACCTACTCATCTGACAAAGGGCTAATATCCAGAATCTACAATGAACTCAAACAAATTGACAAGAAAAAAACAAACAACCCCATCAAAAAGTGGGCGAAGGACATGAACAGACACTTCTCAAAAGAAGACATTTATGCAGCCAAAAGACATGAAAAAATGCTCACCATCACTGGCCATCAGAGAAATGCAAATCAAAACCACGAGATACCATCTCACACCAGTTAGAATGGCAATCATTAAAAAGTCAGGAAACAACAGGTGCTGGAGAGGATGTGGAGAAATAGGAACACTTTTACACTGTTGGTGGGACTGTAAACTAGTTCAACCATTGTGGAAGTCAGTGTGATGATTCCTCAGGGATCTAGAACTAGAAATACCATTTGACCCAGCCATCCCATTACTGGGTATATACCCAAAGGACTAGAAATCATGCTGCTATAAAGACACATGCACACATATGTTTATAGCGGCATTATTCACAATAGCAAAGACTTGGAACCAACCCAAATGTCCAACAATGATAGACTGGATTAAGAAAATGTGGCACATATACACCATGGAATACTATGCAGCCATAAAAAATGATGAGTTCATGTCCTTTGTAGGGACATGGATGAAATTGGAAATCATCATTCTCAGTAAACTATCGCAAGAACAAAAAACCAAACACTGCATATTCTCACTCACAGGTGGGAACTGAACAATGAGAACACATGGACACAGGAAGGGGAACATCACACTTCGGGGACTGTTGTGGGGTAGGGGGAGGGGGGAGGGATAGCATTGGGAGATATACCTAATGCTAGATGACGAGTTAATGGGTGCAGCGCACCAGCATGGCACATGTATACATACGTAACTAACCTGCACATGGTGCACATGTACCCTAAAACTTGAAGTATTATAATAATAAAATTAAAAAAAAAGAAAGCATAAAAATACATTCATGTCCATTATGCTTTATTCAAAACTTCAACACACATCCTAAGGAAGGAAGATAATCAATTTAAAGGTATGAAAGGAAGAAGTATGATCACACGGAAAGGAAAAAGGCACTGGGATCATGACATGGGATTCAGGCCCTACTTAGTGGCCTTGGGCATGTCCCTTTGCCACTCCAGAATAACAGGAGTAAACTCTCAAATGACACAAATCTAAGTTTTACTTAGAATATATTACTTTGATCTCTTACATTAGATATATCGACATTACTTTGATATCATCAACTAATACTCTGTATATATTACTTTGATCAGTTTTTAGCCCTATGTCTCCAAAATTTTTTTTATTACACACTTTTAAAAACAAATCGGATGGAACTACCAAGTTCTTTATTTTTATTTTAGCACTATGGGGTACACATGCAGGTTTGTTACATGGGTAAACTGCATGTCATGAGCATTTGGTGTATTTTGTCACCCAGGTGATAGGCATAGTACATAACAGGTAGTTTTACGACCCTCACCCTCCTCCCACTCTCCACCCTCGAGTAGGTCCCAATGTCTATGGTTCCCTTCTTTGTGTCCATGTGTACTGAATGTTTAGCTCCCACTTATACCTGAACATACTGTATTTTGTTTTCTGTTCCTGTGTTAGTTCACTCAGAATAACGGCCTCCAGCTCCATGCATGTTGCTGCAAAGGACATGATTTCATTCTTTTTCACAGCTGCGTAGTGAAAAAGAATATAAACCACATTTTCTTTATCCAGTCCACTTAGGTTGAATCTACGTCAATTTAAGTGGCCTGAATAAGGTACATACGATACATATTTTCTATATCAAGTCCATTTAGGTTGATTCTATGTCTTTGCTGCTGTGAATACTGCTGTGCTGAACATATGCATACATGTGCCTTTATGGTAGAATTATTTATATTCCTTTAAGAATATACCCAATATGGGATTGCTGTGTTGAGTGGTAATTCTGTTTGAAGTTCTTCAAGAAATTGCCACACTGCTTTCCACAATGGCTAAACTAATTTACATTTCCAGCAGCAGTGTATAAGCATTCTCTTTTCTCTGCAATCTCACCAACATCTGCTATTGTTTGACTTTTTGATAACAGTCATTCTGACTGGTGTGAGATAGTATCTCATTGTCATTTTGATCTGCATTTTTCTAATGATCAGTGATGTTGAGCATGTTTTTATATGCTTGTTGGCCACATGTATGCCTTCTTTTGAAAAGTGTCTGCTTATGTTTTTTGCGCATTTTTTAATGGGATTTTTTTTGTTTGTAAATTTAAGTTCCTTATAAATTCTGGATATTAGACCTTTGTTGCATGCATAGTTCGCAAATATTTTCTCCCATTCTTTAGATTGTCTGTTTGCTGATAATTTCTTCTGCTGTGCAGGAGATCTCTATTTTGTCAATTTTTGTTTTTGTTGCAATTACTTTTGACGTTTTCGTCATGAAATCCTTGCCAAGTCCTATGTCCACAGCAGTATGTCCTAGGTTATCCTTCCAGGATTTTTACAGTTTTAGGTTTTACATTTAAGTCTTTAATCCATCTGGTGTTAATTTTTTACATGATGTAAGGAAGGGGTATAGTTTCAATCTTCTGCATGTTGGCTAGCCAGTTATCCCAGCAACATTTACTGAATAAGGAGTACCTTCCCCCATTGCTTCTTTTCGTCAGCTTTGTCAAAAATCAGATGACTGTAAGTGTGTGGCTTTATTTCTAGGCTCTTTATTCTGTTCCACTGGTACGTGTGTCTGTTTTGTACCAGTACCATACTGTTTTGGTTACCATAGCCTGTAGCACAATTTGAAGTCAGGTAATGCGATGCCTCCAGCTTTGTCTTTTTAGCTTAGCCTTGTCTATTCAGGCTTTTTGATTCCATAGGAGTTTTAATATTTTTTTTCTAATTCTGTGAAGAATGTCATTGGTAATTTGATAGGAATGGCATTAAATCTGTAAATTGCTTTGGAAAGTATAACCGTTTTAACAATATTGATTCTTCCTGTGAGCATAAAATATTTTCCATTTCTTTGTGTTATCTCTGATTTCTTTGAGCAGTGTTTTGTAATTCTCATTGTAGAGATCTTTCACCTCCCTGGTGAGCTGTTTTCCTGGTTGTTTTATTCTTTTTGTGACTATTGTGAATGGGAGTGTGTTCTTGGTTTGGCTCTCAGCTTGGATGATGTTGGTGTATAGAAATGCCACTGATTTTTGTACATTAATTTTGTATCCTGAAATTTCACTGAAGTTATTTATCAGATCAAGGAGCTTTTTGGCAGAGACTATGGGATTTTCTAGGTATAGAACCATATGGTCTAGAAAGACAGTTTGACTTCCTCTCTGCCTATTTGAATGCTTTTTATTTCTCTTGCTGACTGCTCTGACTAGGACTTCCAATACTATGTAGAATAGGCGTGATGAAAGAGGGCATCCTTGTCTTCTTCCAGTTTTCCAGGGGAATGCTTTCATCATTCAGTATGATGCTGGCTGTGGGCTTGTCATAAATGGCTCTTATTATTTTGAGGCTCTTATTATTTTGATGTCTAGTTTGTCGAGGGTTTTTAACATGAACAGATGCTGAACTGTATTAAAAGCCTTTTCTGCGTCTATTGAGATGATCATGTGGTTTTTGTCTTTAGTTCTGTTTATGTGATGAATCACATGTATTGATTTGCATATGTTGAACCAACCTTGCATCCCAGGGATAACGTCTACTTGATCATAGTGGATTAGCTTTTTGATGTGCTACTGGATTTGGTTTGCTAGTATTTTCCTGAGGATTTTTGCATCTATGTTCATCAAGGATACTGGACTGATGTTTTCTTTTTTCATTGTGACTCTGCCAGGCTTTGGTATCAGGATGATGCTGACCTCACAGAATGAGTTAAGGAGGAGTCCCTCCTCCTTAACTTTTGGAAATGAAACTGCCATGTTATTCTAAACACACTAATTTTAATATTCAAACTTGTGATTATTACACCAAAATTCAACATTTATCACTCATTATTGATGTCATATGCATCTTACATATTTTTATGAAAATAGATTCACTCAAGTTAGTTGTTTATAAAATATTCTTATTGTTTTTTCCCTGAGCCATACAATCTTTAAAATCGTTCCCTACCCAAATAAGGCAGCTCATTTTCATTTGATAAAGGGTGGGAAATTCTGGCTGCACCCAGGCTACTACTACCTCCACATTTCATCTCTGTTGAATCCTCCTTCAAGAGCTTGAGGGTCCTGAAAATGTCTGATGTGTCCCCATCTTGAGGGATTTATTAGAGACTGCTGGGCCTTCATCTGTCACAGTCCTAAGCAGTTTTTAAGGCAGGATAAAGTAATGGGCTTCATTCAGGTCAGAGCAAGATCCAGGATTAACAAAAGCATAATCAAGTGGCATAACCAGCTGACAGCAAGGCATTAACAGATTCAGGGCATTTGGAACACTGAAAGGGGGAAGCATGTCTGAATTTAGTTTAATAGAAATTTCTGCAGTATATTAATCTCTTTTAAAAAAATTTCTGAAATCACAGATTGTGCCTTTTAGATATTTCAGTGGACATTATTTACTTACTGGAAGACTCATTTTTCCTATGCCTTAAAAATCATCATGAATATTAGGGAATCACTAATTTACTAATTGTAATAATGGCATTTTAATGTGCTGAGGGAAAAAAGGACTCTTATGTTCACATGCAGATTGTTTCAGATGCAATGATATGATAAGCAAGGATTACCTTCAAAATAAAGAAATTCAGTCATGAGTTTGAAATGGTTGAAATTGGGAGATGGAAACAAGAGGGTTCACTATGTTTTGCTCCTTGCTTTTCCATCTGTTTAAATTTTTTCGTGACCCAGCTCATGGGTGTTTTTTTTTGCTGTGCAACATGATTTCTCTTTATATAGGTACATATATCCTGATTCTTTCCTTTATAGTTTCTGGGTTTGGGATCATAATTAGAAAAGCTTCCATCAGATCAAAACTACTTTCAAATTTCTTCAATGGTTTCAAGTGATTTTTACGATTTCATTCATTAACATTTAAATCTTTATTTATTGCACTGGAAACTTTTCCTCGTCCTGCCAGTGTGAATTATGGATCCAAGATGTGAATTATGGATCCAACCTTTTTTCCAAGCGGACTATCCATCTTTCCCAAAACCATTTATTATCTATTTTGTTTTAGTGATTTGAAATATACTTGTATCTTATGTTAAACTATTAATCTGTTTCTTCATGAACGAGTAATACACTGTTTTAAATATCAAAGATTTTTAAATGTTTTTAAATATATATTAGGGCTAGTTTTCCTTATTATCCTTCCTTATATTTTCCTGGGCTATACTTAACTATTTTTCCATAAATTTATAATAGGCTTATCTTTCTAAAAATAGTATCTTTTGTATAAGTATCACATTACATTTACAGTTTAACTTAAAGAAAGCTGACTCCCTTATGATCTTAAGTCTTTTCAATCATAAAAACAACATGGTATGCTTTTCTGTTTCTTATGTCTTTTTCTAGGAAAAAATATACATGTGGTATATTTATTTTTTAAATAGAAAAATTATATCATTTATAGCTAGGAATTTTATCTTTGTTTAATGCTACTGCAAATGAGATCTTTCCTTCCACAATATCTTCTAATTGGTGGCTGTTTGCATCTATGTAGGCTATTCCCATATGCTAATATTTCTGTATGTTAAAATGAACATGCTTATTGTTTGTCATGTTGTTTCAATTGCTTCCGTAAAGTTTTCTAGGTATACAATCATATCATCCAACAACAGTAATTATTTTACTACCTCTTCCCCAATTTCTATACTCATGCTTGTGACTCACTTCCAATCTCTCCCCACAAAGAGGCCCCAAATGATACATGATATACTCAAGTCCTACCCTCACCCCCTACCCGCTACCACCGCTCCCCTCACTACTCCTCCTGAAGCAGCTCAGGTCTTCAGTTTCCCTCTTCATTTTAGGCTCCTGATAACACTTTCTGGTTAGTTTTGCTACGAATGAAAACACATTTTTGTTTTGTTTTATCCATCATTTCTAAGTATTTTGTAGCAAGAGCTTTTCAACTTTTGTAGTCAGTCTGATTCCTCTGGGAAGGTTCTGCATATTGATTTCTTCTGTGTATACAATGTTTATTCAGAAACCAGAGGGAGGATTCTCTGCTGGGTTTGTGACTCCATTTTCACTCTCTACCCTCTCTTCTTCTGTGGGCCCACTTTAAGCTGAATCTATGGAATGATGAAAGGTTATAGTTCATTTTACCAATTGGGATTAAGGCCCAATATGAAATGAGTTGCCCAAAGGCAGGCACATTCCATATTAGCATGATGAAACACGGTGGACAGGTCCACCCACCTCTCTAAGACAGGCTTTGAGATGAGTTCTTCTGCTACTCTGATATGGTTCTACTTAGGTTGGTGCAAACGTAATTGCAGTTTTTGCCATTAAAATAACACAAAAAGCTATTAACTAGCATTCTTTATACCATATGTTTAAGTCCTCAGACTTTGATTAAAATATCAGAATAAGTGTTTCCTTTAGTCTGCAGAACATCTAGGAAACCATATGGCGTTATTGCTGACAGGATTTTAAAACAGGCCCTTTGTAACTTCTGGGAGACCTTAGAAATCAATCACAAGCACAGAATAGAGAAATATTTCTAAAGAATAAGGGTAAAATACAGAAAAATCATGAAAAAGTCAGAAAGACAAATGAATCTGGCTAAAGAACAAATGATAAGACAATAACTGGTTATCTTCAGAAAACAAGAAATATTCAGCAATTAGTTCCAGCTAACCTAACCACAGGAATCCAGGGAACCAAGAGGCCAAGCGGGAGATCTTCCGCTCCTCTAGACTCCCACAGATTTTTCAGTTCACAACTGAGTCTTAGGGTATTGCTTTAGGAAGTTTTAGCTTGAAGACCCTGAATTTATAGTTTTGATACTGGGTAAATCCTACATACACGACAAAACACAGTGAAAGGGTTGGAAGGCTGAGAAAAATCTGGCCATTCCTTCAAATATGGTAAGAGAACATGAGATAAATAAAATAGCTCATCGTCTGAATTTAAGTGGGTCAACATGACCAATTCAACACCAACTTAGAGAGGGGAAACAAGAAAAATAATAAATCCCTAGCAGATGGATCCTGAATACCAGAGGAACCCAAGTTCTCTAGAGATAATGTTGCCATGTGTATGACCATATGTTCTTTTTCTGAGATTGTGGTAGCCAGAACTATTTTCTTCTTGCACAGAGATCATCAGCAAGCGTGACAAGGAAGTGCACTCCAATGCACTCTCGGGAATATAAACTGGTGCATCTATTCCAGAATGCAAACTTGCAATAGGGGTCCAAACGTAACAGGTAAACCTTTTGATACAGCAACATGACTCCTGAGTGTTAGCTCTAAAAACACAGATAAGTGGCCAAAGATATAAGTAAAGTGTTCATCGTGACACTTTATAAATGATGCTGATCTAAGCATTCACCATGAGATGACTGGCTGAATAAATGATGGCACATGCCATCAATGATATATTATGTAACACAGAAAATGGATGATGCACCGAACTAATAGAGCTGCCCTTGTTCAAAGAGGCACGTGGTCTTTGCTGGGAGCTCAAACTCATGATATTTCACAGTATCAAAAGCAAGCACTACTGGACAGCCAAGAGGGGCTTGTGCTCAATAGCGCTGCCACATGGCAGTAAGGCTGAGGGCAGGCCAGGGATGGCAGCAGGAGATTGGTGGATGGTAAGGCTCTTCTCTGCTTGAAAGCAGATTTCAGCGAAATTCCTTTCTAGACTGTACACACTTGTGGGGACTGGGGTTAGGGGGCTGACAAACTAGGCACAGGAAAGAATATCCCTGGAGGGTGATATTGAAATTCCTGTCAATCTGGCAAGTATACATTTCAGCTGGATTTAATTTAGTTTGGAAAAATATAAGCTGTGACTGCTTGTTTCCTTCACCTTGAATGTTATGCAACAGTTCATGCTGCTTGCACAGAAGTCTAATAGTATCTTTACCAAATGACTGACAGTGACTGGTTTTATATAGAGAGGAATATCATGGTTTTATGTAGAGAGGAATATTTCAGAGACTTTTGGCTTTTCCTCCCCCATGTCTTTCTGTATTTGATTTTTTTTTTTTTTTTTTTTTTTTTTTTGAGATGGAGTCTCACTCTGTCGCCTAGCTGGAGTGCAGTGGCATGATCTCGGCTCACTGCAACCTCTGCCTCCGAGGTTCAAGTGATTCCCCTGCCTCAGCCTCCCAAGTAGCTGAGACTGCAGGCACGCACCACCTTGCCTGGCTAGTTTTTTGTATTTTAGTAGAGACGGGGTTTCACCATGTTGGCCAGGATGGTCTCAGTCTCCTGACCTCATGAGCCACCCGCCTTGGCCTCCCAGAGAGCTGGGATTACAGGCGTGAGCCATCGCGCCTGGCCTGTATTTGATTTTTTAATAATTTGCATATTCTATATCTTTAGGGAAAGAACAAAAACTAAAAGAAAAAAATAAATAAACATCTTACTTCAAGGTTAGAAACATCTGTACTCGTGACCTTCACAGAACAGAGGAGTTCAGGTATAATTTAGTTCAACACTTTTGCATAAGCAGAAACAAAGTCAGAGAATTTGTTAAATGGCCTGCCCAACATCATTTTTCTCTATCTCATTTAATCTCTTATTTCCTTTTCTCCTCTCTTAGTTGTATATTACTCATCAACTTCAGCTCATGGAATTTTATCTCTTGATATTACATCCAATTTTCTTAGTTTATCTAAAGTCTAGAATTCACAACCATCCCAATATAAACATATTCACACAGATTTTAAAAAATACTTTCCAAGGATTTTCTTCTGGCTCTCTCCCACTCACCATAACATGCCAGATATCGAGATATCCATCCATCAGCCACTCTATCTCTGTTATGTAATCCAAAAGTTAGAGCAGCCTGGAAAGCTACCTCTGTATGAAGCTGATATTAAAAGCACTAATCACTGACAATATGGCTTGGACAATTTTATGAGTCAGAAATTCAGAGGCAGAAGGTGCCTTGTTTTAGACAAGATAAATGAAGTCTCGAGGCCTTAAGATGTTGACCTAAGTGACAGGTGACTGCCTGCATCTGGACTTGAAGCCAGGACTGCAAAGTCTTCCTATCCAGGACTCCTTCTACTACCATATGTAATATTCACCTTCAGTTCTTCTAAAATCAGCAGGATCACCTCAGGGAGCACCCAGGCAATTATATGTAAGGTTGACACCAAAATCCTAAAAGACCAGCTACAGGAAAAAATTAGGAATGAATAAGAACAAGCACATAGACAAACGGAATGCAGAAAGTGAATACGCCATCTAAATCTTAGCCCATTTTCTAGTTCCCAAAGATTCAATGCCAGTCTGATTTTATTAATTCCCTTCAACCAACATCATGACAATAGAGCAAATGAGAAGACAAGAATTTAGTAGGCGCAACACAGGCCAAGTCATCAGGGAGAACTGGGTTACAATCCTAGCATTTTCTGCTTCTGCAAAACTATGAGACAGTTTAAATATTCCTCGGTCCATTCCAAGGTTAGGAGTCTAGAAGGCTATTCGGGAGGCAATGATATGGTTTCAGTGACAAAAGTTACATACTAGGGGATGTCTAATGAAGTTGCTAATAGAGGAATTATTAAGACAAAAGACTAAAAATGTTGCTTTGCATTCCTCAGGTTATATTTTGAACACATGAGTGGGACCGGCCACTACTCTGATTGGACCTTGTATAGAAATGCATTTGAGGCCAGGCACAGTGGCTCACACCTGTAATCCCAGCACTTTGGGAGGTCAAGGTGGGCGGATCATGAGGTCAGGAATTTGAGACCAGCCTGACCAACATCGTGAAACCCTGTCTCTACTAAAAATACAAAAATTAGCCAGGCATGGTGGCGTGCACCTGTAATCCCAGCTACTCAGGTGGCTGAGGCAGAAGAATCGCTTGAACCCGGGAGGCAGAGTTTGCAGTGAGCCGTGATCATGTCACTGCACTCCAGCTTGGGTGAAAGAGTGAGACTCCGCCTTAAAAAAAAAAAAAAAAAAGAAATGCATTTGAGCTCATGCTCAAGTCGAAGGTGCAAAGCCAGCTACTAATTCTGAAG
Organism: Pongo abelii; assembly: GCF_028885655.2. Taxonomy (NCBI): domain Eukaryota; kingdom Metazoa; phylum Chordata; class Mammalia; order Primates; family Hominidae; genus Pongo; species Pongo abelii. Next base: position 40,506,276 of record NC_071998.2, read on the forward strand.
AAAGCAGACTATCTATATGTTTGTTAGCAATCAATCTATCCAGCCCTGAGTGCCCGGTTTTCACAGCCCATGTGGCCTCTCTAATACCCTGGGGTGTGAGGGAGCTGATTCTTAAAGAGGAAATGTCAGCCCATGACAGTGTCAAGCTTCCAACACTGGACTTAGTACATCCTCCCAGAAGTGCATCCTTTATCTGTAAGAGGCAATGAGGCTTCTGCATGTTCAGTCTTTAAAAGTCACTCTAAAATAAGAACAAGTCCCAGAAAGTGATGGAAGGTAAGAGTATGGATATGCTATGCATGTGGAGAGCAATTTTGGTTTTAGCATCCACAAAAAATGGGCTATGAAAAATCAAAAAAAGGAAGGGATAATCCAAAGCCATGTGACATGGTTTGGCTGTGTCCCCACCCAAATCTCATCTTGAATTGTAGTTCCCATAATCCCCATGTGTCATGGGAGGGACCCAGTAGGAGGAAATGGAATCATGTGGGCAGTTCCCCCATGCTGTTTTCATTATAGTGAGTGAGTTTTCATGAGATCTGATGGTTTTTTAAGGGGTTTTTCCCCCTTTGCTCGGCACTTCTCCTTCCTGCCGCCCTGTGAAGAAGGTGCCTTTCTTCCCCTTCACCTTTTGCCAGGCCTGTAAGTTTCCTGAGACCTCCCCAGCCATGTGGAACTGTGAGTCAATTAAACCTCTTCTATTCATAAATTACTCCATCTCAGGTATTTCTTCATAGCAGTGTGAGAATAGACTAATATACCATAATAGTAAAGTGATGATTTGTCTGCTGTAATACATCCAGGCATACTTTCTCTTTGGCTTTGTTTATAAAACCGTTTTCTTCACAGTCAATTAGCTTCAAGGCACAAACATAAATCTGAAATATTCATTACAAAATACAAACGTAATAGTTATCTGCATTTAAAATATCCTTGAGTTATAAAGCCAGATTTTAAAAATGTTCTCTTCAAAAAAGGAAAAAAAAAAAGTCCTCTTTAGTGTGGACCTCCCTGAGTCCTCCAGCTGCCCCCACTTTGAACAGACTTCAGAACTGGAAAGGACTTGGGTATTATAGAGGGCCTTCACTGAAGAGATGAGAAAGGAGAGGCTCGGGGAAGTTGTGATTTGTATCAGCTTGCAGGACAACTCAGACAACAACACAGCCTTATCTAGAACTATCAGGTCTGCCTTCTTTTGGTCTACTATGTTTCTCCCATCATGTCAAGATGCCTTTTAAAAATGCAACATCAGTATAAAAAGGCCTCTATGACTTACTAAGGTCAGATCTAAGAAATGACCCCAACATTCCCTACCCATTTTCTTCAGATAAAATACCATCCTCCAATTTCAGAGACATCAAGATTTTTTTCACAATGTTTCCATTTTAAAAAAATCTGGATAGATTTTTCTGTGCTTATTCCTGCCAAGAAGTAATCCACTCCTAGCTCTCTGCATAATAGCTACCCTGACTGAAAAAAAGAGGTTGTGATTATGTAATGGCCATCCAACCCACTACCACCCCGGAGCATCAATACAGAAAGGGCTTTTCACAGAGAAGGTCAGAAGGCCCCAGGCAAGCACAGAGGGAGTGCAGATACCTCCTGGTTACCTCCTCAAAGCTGCCATCTGAGGAGTATATTGAGATCTAAGCAATTGCATTTGTTCCCCTGAGATTATGTGACACCGAAAACCTTACTGACTCAGGGAAAATAATCCAATTACTCCTTATGTGTGCAGAGCAGAGAAGCTACGTGAAGTTTCTAACCCCCTGGAAATAAAAATCTTCAATATTTGCTGACACCTCAGGCATCTACTCCACTGTGTATCAAGCAGAGGCTAGCTCGTGGGATCCCGAGTTCCTCTCTGATGCTTCCACACGTACCTGTCATCCTAAGAAGGTAAAGGGATCGCATTTCACTTTTAGAAAATGAAAATATCTTGATAAGATGTTGTGCTACAAGACACCAATAAACACTGCAGAATTTTCACCCACTGAACAAAGCCACAAAAAGCAGCCAGGGGAGAAAATGGGATGACATTTCTTATTGACTGTTTTCTAATTATTTTCTTCTCCTGTATTCCCTCCAGTAACTTCTGCAGTGTCTCTTTCCCCTTCCCCTCTAGTGATCTCTGGCTATTTTTATATTCTTTCCTAATTATTTATTCATGTCTAGTGAAAATTTTATAATTTTCACTAGATTTCTTCAAATTTCAACACTGTGATTGCTGTGCAAGGTATCACCTAAGTGTGCTGCTGCCTCCCCTACTCCATTCCCTACAGAAAAAATAAAAATAAAAATAAAACTCTAGTCTGTAAGCCCCAACTTGTGAAGGTTTTAGTAGGCTCTACAAATGAGAAGTTTGGCATTTAACTCAATTATTTAAATTCTCCAGAGCAATATCTTTCCCATTTTACTGGCACATGGAAAATTTAGAAAGAATAGTGGTTTCTCTCACTTTATTTAGAGGTGAATATGTTCATTTCCAACATTCACACCCTCAATTTATACGATTCACACTCTCAAATATTTGCTTGCTTTTCCCTGTCTTCAGCTCTACTATTGCAGTGGAAGGGGAAAAATAATGACATTTTATAAATTGAATTCTGAAAGCTAAATGACAGTCAATCCTGTTAGCAGCTTCAGATACATCAAGTCTAGTATATAGCAAATCCAGTGATCTGGGTATTATAAAAGGCAATTATAGTAGTTGTTTTTACAATAGAACAGTTAAGAAATCCCCCAGAGAAAAAGAACACTTACTTACTAGCATTAAAAAATAGGCAATCAACACCAGACTCTTGGTATATTCCAAGCTTTGCTCTCTCTTTCTCTCTCTCCTGCTCCGCCATTGTGATGATGTGCTTGCTTCCAGTTCACCTTCCGCCATGGTTTAAAGTTTCTTAAGGCACCCCCCAGACAAGCTTCCTGGACAGCCTGTGGAACTGTGAGTCAATTAAGCCTCTTTTCTTCATAAATTACCAGTCTCAGGTACTTCTTTATAGCAGTATAAGAACAGACTAATACAGAAAATTGGTCTCCAATTTCCTTACCAGGATTTTTTCTTTCTGAATAATATGAATGTTTCCAACTAGCAAAATGAGAGAAGCACTGCCACTAAAAATCTTGAAAAATATTATTAGGCATGGGAGAAAGTGGGAAAATAAAACATAGCGTACACTTCACATAAATTCAGATCATTAATAAGCTTCCTCTTCTCCACTATACATTCAGTAATAAATTCTTTTATCAATAGAAATTAAATTATTATCATGAAAGCTCTAACCAAGACAGGGGTGGTTACCACGATTACAAATGTACTGATGTTCAGTGTCTATCCTGAAAGCAAAATGACACTCCTCTCCCATCAACAGCCTTGCCAGGCATGTCGTTCACTGCTCGCTTGATTCATCCAGCAGAGAACTGGAGTTCTTAGCAACTTCGGTTCTTGAAAAATATCATCTAGGAAAAGAATTACAAATTTTCAGGTAGCAATTTTGCTGTCCAGTTTTATGTGTAGAAAGATTCTTGTATAAAATGGCAGAATAAAAGGCAGCCTTTCTTTTTATGTGTGTGTGTGTGTGTGTGTGTGTCTGTCCGTATTTGAAAAAGCTTTACACCATTCACATTTCTGCAAACAAAATAAAACAAAAACATTCTATCCCTATTTTACACAGAAGTAAACAAAATAAAACAAAAACTTTCTATCCCTATTTTACACAGAAGTAACGGCAACTCCTAGAAAGTGGAAGTTGGATATTTAGTTCATCTTTGTTTCTTCATCCATCTAATGCAACCAAAAGAGCATCCATTAAGCCTCCTAATGGTAGGGTTTCTGTTGCAGAAGAAATGCTCAAGTACTTGCCAATATGGAAAAAATCATCAGCAACCAAAAGTCTCAAAAGGAGGATCCTGATCCATGTGTCCAAACAGACACACATTTTCTGCTCAAAAACAGACATTCAGTAAATTTCCAAAACCTACTATCAATATTAGTATACATGCAAGTTCCCAATACTTAAAAAAAGTTTTATTTTCAATGGACAATACAGTGGCATGGCTCAAAAAACCAAAACACTATTGAATATGGTTTGCCTGTGTCCCCATCCAAATCTCAACTTGAATTTATCTCTCAGAATTCCCATGTGTTGTGGGAGGGACCCAGGGGGAAGTAACTGAATAGCTGGTCTCTCCCCTTGCTATTCTCATGATAGTGAATAAGTCTCAAGAGATCTGGTGGGTTTATCAGGGGTTTCCACTTTTGCTTCTTCCTCATTTTTCTCTTGCCACCACCATGTCAGAAGTGCCTTTTACCTCCCACCATGATTCTGGGGCCTCCCCAGCCAAGTGGAACCGTAAGTCCAATTAAACCTCTTTTTGTTCCGAATTTCAAGTATGTCTTTATCAGCAGCGTGAAAACGAACTAATACAGTAATAAAAAGTATACAGTGAAAAATATTTCTTATCCACCTCTGCCCCTCCTAGCTGCCCTACTTTCTCCAAGTAATTTTTTTTTTTTTGAGATGGAGTCTCCTCTGTTGCCCAGTCTAGAGGGCAGTGGCACAATCTCAGCTCACTGTAACCTCCATCTCTTGTCTTTAAGCTATTCTCCTGCCTCAGCCTCCCAGTAGCTGGGACTACAGGCATGCACCACCAGATCCAGCTAATTTTTGTATTTTTAGTAGAGATGGGGTTTTACCATATTGGCCAGGCTGGGCTCGAACTCTTGACCTCAAATGATCCACCCACCTTGGCCTCTCAAAATTGCTGAAATTACAGGTGTGAGTCACCACACCTGGCTTCTCCAAGTAATATTTACAAGCAAGCACATTTAACAGTTTCTTGAATATCTTTATAGGGTTTCTTCAGGCAAAAAAAAAAAAAAAAAAGCAAATAAGAATACCATTATATACCACTCCTTCTTACTCAAAAGCTCAGATAAGCATATTCTGCACCTTGCTGTCCCCCATATCCATACATAGCAAGCACCCTCTACTTTTTTAACACCTGCATATTCCACTATATAGATGTACCATCCCTTAGTCTATCTTCTATTAATATATACTTATTTGGTCTCTTTCCAGCACTTTACGATTTCAAAAATGTTGTATTTAATAAATGTGCACATAGGTCATGTCACACATAAGAAAGAATACTTCAGAAATGAATTCTGAGAAACAGACTGCATTTGTAATTTTTATAGATATTGTCAAATTAGGTCCTCCTCTTCCATTTCTTCTGTTGGCTGATAAAAACTTTTCAGTATGTACTCTCAAAGAACATCAGGCAGTTTATGTGGAATATATAGTACTTTGTAATAGCTGTCAAAAGTGTACAAAACCACTAATTTTAAAGTCCAAATCAAATACTGACAAGATAAAGAGCAATGTTCCAGGAAAAATAAGGAAATCTATAATCTATATTGTTACTGAATAGTACAAATTTGCTTTTAATAAAATACCAACTATGTTAGCGTAAAACCTTCTCTGACTGCAAATCCCATCAATTTTTTGAGAGCTAGAAGAAAGCAACTCAATCTGCAGATTTTTTAAAATCCAGTCTTATTTCATATGTTCAATAAACTGAGTGTTTTGGTTTCAACATGTGGGAGTCATATGCAAATCAACTAAAGATCAGGCTTAGAATGTTATAAACCCTGACAAAAATCAATTAGATAGGGATTTGTTTGTAGGCTGCCCAAAAAATTAAAGTTAGCAAGAAATGTCCTAAGTACATTTTTCTAAGCAATATATTACTATCTAATTTTCTATTATCTGTCCAACAAATTTAAAAAGAGACAAACAAAACACATCTTTCCCATGTTTTTATTGATAACTGTGGCAATATTTTCTGATAGGTAAAATAAAAGTAGAATTAGGGTTAGTAGGAATTAAAAGACCAATTTATATCTCTAAGAGAAAGAAGAAAACTGGCAAAAAGCTATAAAGCAATAACTGGAACAGGAAATAAACAATGAAAAATATTTAGTCACCCCTTGGCAAGTGAAAAACACAAAAATTAAATGGCAGAAAGTCTAGCCTGTGGCACCTGCTGAGACCAATTCATCATTAACTTTACCCTAGCGCAGTAAACTATGGCAAGAACAAAAAACCAAACACTGCATATTCTCACTCATAGGTGGGAATTGAACAATGAGAACACATGGACACAGGAAGGGGAACATCACACTCTGGGGACTGTTGTGGGTTGGGGGGAGGGGGGAGGGGTAACATTGGGAGATATACCTAATGCTAGATGACGAGTTGGTGGGTGCAGCGCACCAGCATCGCACATGTATACATATGTAACTAACCTGCACATTGCGCACATGTACCCTAAAACCTAATGTATAATAATAATAAAGAAAGAAAGAAAGAAAAAAAAAGAAAATGTGGCACATATACACCATGGACTACTATGCAGCCATAAAAAAGGATGAGTTCATGTCCTTTGTAGGGACATGGATGAAGAAAAAAAAAAAAACTTTACCCTAGCATGCTAAGGCTCTAATTGGTAATGAGAGGTTTCAGAAGTCTCTGTTTCACAAAGCATGCCCTTTTCTCCACTGGAAGAAATTATTTAAAAGTATAATATTTGCCATCACTTCGGTAGTAAGGTTTTGAAGGCTAGGTTGCAGAAGTCTGTTTACTTCCAGCTAATCACTATGTCTGTAACCCATTCTGGCAAGATCTTCTAAGTAGACAAGAGGACTCTGGGTTAAGCTTCATAAGCAAATTCCCTGGCTTTCTAGAGGATAAATAATGATTCTCATGATATGGGGACCATGTGTTTCCATTATGAGTTCTTCAGCCTTTGTATTTTATTCACATAGGTGCCCCTAGTACCCGGCACTTTTCATGTTATTCTTAACAAATGTGAGGGGCTAGGAAAGAATGGAAAGAGAGTAATTCTCGCATTAGGTAGATTGCCACATGCAAGCCACAGTATACATTTCTACCACTGGGCTTCCACCCACAGGTGCTAACACCTGTCTTGGGCTTAGCTGGCCACAGGAGCTTGGTGGGCCTCATCAACATAATTTTTGAGCAGAATGAGGCAAGATCCTATGGGATTTCCAGGTCAGGGCCTTGTTTTTAAAAATGGGAGTAATGTTGTCAAGTCTAAAGAGGACATGTGATGTGGGGGAAACCAAGACCAAAGCCAAAGAGGTCAAAATCAAGGGAGCTGCAGCACGAAGTTCAGATAGTGGTTAGGGAGGTAAAGCTTGGAGGAGTCCATAAAAACAAAGTCAGACATATTCAACTTTTTATTCAGTGCCTGAAGCCTCTCCCGGGGGAATGCTGAATGCAGTAAAAGGACAGGTCGAAAGCAGAAACACGTTTATCCCATAAACGCTACTGAGCAGTCACTTCTTTTTGCCAGGCACCCAGCTAGATATTGTGGAGGTGTAGACATAAATTAGAGGTATACAACTGCTGCAGTGTTGGCAATCCAGAAGGGAAACAAAGTCTCATACATGCACAAAAAGATAATACACAGCAGAGAACAATCTTTCCAAGAGTCACACAGAATGTGCGGTTAAGCATTCAGAGGAAACGAAGGGGCAGAATTTGAGAATTCTTTCATTCACATGATATTTACTCAGTGCTACCTACCACTTGCCTGGGGTTGTTCTAGTTGCTAGAGACAGAGGAACAAACAGAATTAACAAAGTCCCCGAATTCATGTGCCTAATTCTAGTGGGATAAGAAGTTAAAATAAATAAATAATTTCAGTAACTAAGTATTATGAAGACAAAGTACACAGGTTTTGTGGTTATAGACTGCAGGAGATCCTATTATAATCCGGAAGGTCAGAAGAGGCTTTTCTAATGAGGTGGTATTTGCCCAAAGACCTAAATGAAATAAACAATATACATGAAGATTCAGGCAGAGGAAATGGCAAATGAAAGGCAGGAATAACCTTGCATATTCAAGGGATAGCAACCAGGCCAGAGTAGCAAGAACAGTGCTAAGGAGGAGGGGCTAAGACATGCAATTAAAGAGAGATGAAGCGGCCAAATCACATGGAGCCTTGTAGGCTATGGTGAGGACACTCAAAAGGAGGGATCATGTGCACTGGGCTTTAAAATGTGTATGTCCCCTCTTATTAGCACTGTACATTAATATGGCATATTTGTTACAATCAACGAGTCAATATTGATATATTGTTATGAACTAAAGTGCACAGTTTATTCAGATTTGCTTCTTTATTACCTAGTGGCCTTTTTTTCTCTGTTACAGGAACTCATTCAGGGTGCCACATATTTAGTTTTCCTATCTCATTAGACTCCTCTTGGTTTGACAGTTTCTCAGACTTCTCTTTGTTTTTGATGATCCTGAAAGTTTTGAGGAGTACTGATCAGGTATATTACAGGATGACCCTCAATTGGGGGTTTTCTGGTGTTTCTTTCTCATGATGAGACTAGAGGTGGGAGTTTAAAGGAGGAAGACCACAGAGGTGAACTGCCATTTTCATCACATCATATTAAGGGAACACACTATAAACATGATTTATCACTGTTGATGAAGTGCACCTTGATCACCTGGCTGGGGTAGTATGTGAGGGTTTCTCCACTGTAAAGTGACTCTCCCACTGCACCCCCTCTCCCTTCTGTATGCTTCAAGAGGAAGTCTCTATGAGCATCTCACACTTAAGGAGTGGGCAGGTATGCTAGAACAGAGTGCATAATTTGCAATTCCTCTGCACAGGAAATATGTGTCTTCTCCCCCATTTATTAATTTATCCCATCATTTACTTCCATCAGTATGAACTCACAGATATTTATCTGATACATCAGGTTATGATCCATTACTATGTTATTTTTCTGTTCAAATTTTTCTATCTTTGGCCATTAGGAGCTCTTTGAGCTGGCTTCTGTATCCCTTTGACATACTCCCATCAGCATGTTCTCTGGAGTTTTTATTCTTTAGCACCTCTTTCCTTTCTCGCACTACAAAATGCTCCAGGCTCATCTTGCATGCTTCCTGCCCCCATACTAGAATCAGCCATTTCTCCAAGGTGCCCTGGTTCCTTTTACTGAAGGATGATATTGGAAACCAGAGCTGAGCACTAGGTGTGCTCACGATCTGTTATTTTTTCACACTGGGTCTTATTTTCCTTTGTCTTCTCCTGCTTATAAATAATGTATCCAGAGTTTCACCTGTTAAAGAGTATGTTACTTCCTTATATCTAATATTCTCCTTTCACCCATTTTCCATCCCAAACTGCATTTTTTTCACTGTTGATCAAAGCAAGCTATAGAAAATACTACATAAACAGAAAATGACTCCCCAAAAGGCAATTCTACTGGTTGAAAATTTGGCCAAAAAGGCTGCCACATTGTGATTCTAAGTCTCCCATAAAATTGAACTCAATGGTTAGAACCAGATAATCTTGGTACACCTTGACATGAAGCACCCATTGCTAAGTAGCATAACAAATTCAAAACAAGTTCAGAGGTATTTTAAATTTATAAGTAGACAGAGACTGGAAAAGATGAACCTAGGTGAAAGCAGGGAGCAGAAGGCTAACTTGTATACTAGAAAAACAGCTACTATCATACTGAACTACGCAACACAATCTTTGTCCTTACTTTTTAAACACTAGAGCATTACAGAAACATACTGTCAGGCATCTCTTAAATTAATTTTGTTACATAACAGAACTGGCTGTAGGCAGCAATCCTTGCCATGGTACCAAATATGAAAATTACTTTCTAAATTATATGCCCCAGATCATAAGTGGTCTTTGAGACCCTTTCCCCATACTGCCTTGAGATTCACATCCATCATTGTTTCTCTCTGGTTTAACAAGTATGATTATTAGAGTCAGCAAAATAATGTTTTCGGGGGGCAAAGACAAATCCTCGATTCAAACTTTATCACCAGGACAAAGAAATATCATTATTTTCTATAGGGAACATGATTTTCAATTCCACTATACGTATGTTATAGTTTGTTTTTAACATTCTGATTTTTATCATTAGAACTTCCGGGCTATACTATGAAGAACATGCTTTTTAACTCGACTACACTGTATGTCTACAATTGTATTTACAATTGAAATTTCTTTTGCTGCACTTAAAAAAGTTTGTATTGAACCTATGTACCCTGTTACAAACAGAGTCAAAAACAGTCTCAGTGTTACCATTCAGCATACTCCTCCTCCAATATCTGCAACAATACTGTACTTCAATGACTTTTAAGGCTCTCCTGTTCTCACAAAATCCCAATACTTGTTCACTTGCAAATGAAGTCACAGTGAACTGCAAACTTTCAATACCTGGTACCAATTCTGTTTATCCAATGATTTCAATGAAAAGGTAACCGCTTAAGTGAAATTGGATTGAAAAAACTCAAAATAAATTTAAATGGTTCTAGATGATGAAATGATTATAAGAAAAATCAAGCATACACTTAATGTGAGAGAGCATATTTAAAGGCTTAGAATTTTTTAAAGCTAGTTTACATCTTAAATTCTTACTATTACCAGCTTATTTAATATGCATCTTCAGTCTGGGATCATTCTTACCACCACGCTAAAAATACAAACAATCAAAATGTAGTTCACAGTTGCAATTCCATTGTTTTGCAAAGATTCCGCTGTCGATCTTCCCACAATTCTAATAATGGATCCTGTGATGGTTAGTTTTATATGTCAACCTGGCTAGGCAATAGTATCCAGTTATTCAATTAAGCATTAATCTAGGTACTGTTGTGAAGGTATTTTGTAGATATGCTTAAAATCTACATTCAGCAACTTTAAGATTATTGTCAGTAATGTGGGGGGACCTCATCCAATCAACTGAAAGTCCTCAAAAGCAAGCATTAATATTTTCCCTGAAGAAGAAGAAACTGCCTCAAGAATGCAGCATCAATTCCTGCCTGAGGGGTTTTCATGCAAACGTGTCCTATGAATTTTGCACTTGTCAGTTCCCAAGATCACAGGATCCAATTCCTTGAAATAAATCTCTTGATTCCGTCCACTCATAAATACACATATACCCACAGACATAAACACACACACACACCTGTCCATTCCACTGGTTCTGTTTCTCTAGAAAACCTTGGCTGATATAGGTACCAAGTACACCACCCTTAAAAACCATCAAAGCTACACCATGGACTAGGATTAAACAAAATTCAAACATCACAGACAAATTCATAAATCAAGACACATAGCTTATTTATAGCAGTTGTCAGTTCAGATCAGTGTGGTTGAGACCAGAGCCTTATCTTCATTTCCATAGATATTTAAATGTTGGCAGTGAAATGAAGAGTAATAAGATCACTTATATTTGCTTTCTTTCATTTTGAAGGATATTTTGCAGGACATACGAATCTGGGTTGACAGTTTATTCTGTTAGCACTATAATCTTACCTAATTCTGATGAGAAGTCTGCTTTGACTCATCTTTCTTCTTCTGTATATAATGTGTCTTTTTCTCTGGTTGACTTTGAAATTTTGTTTTTTCTCAGTGTGAATATGATTATGTCTGACTGTATGTGTGTTACGGGGTATTCATTCTGTTTATTGAGCTTCTTGGATTTGTTCTTTGGTATGTGTCATTAGTTTGGGAAAACTGTACTATCATCTCTTCAAATATTTTTTTGTATTGCACTATTTTATACCACACTATTCACTCTCTTCTCATTCTGGGATTCTAATTACTTACACACTGGAACTTTTGATATTGTACTACAGCTCTTAGGGGCTCTAATATTTTTGGATCTTTTGTCACACCCTCTTTTTTCTTTGTGTTTCAGATTTCCCATAAATCTCTTCTGACCAATCTTCAAATATACTGATTACTTCTTCAACTGCATCAATTCTACCAAGGAGGTATCAAAAGCATCGTTTATCTCTGTTACTAAGTTTTTCATTTCTAGCATTTCCATTTCATTCTTTTTTATAATCTCACCTTTCCTACTGAAATTCCCCATCTGTACATGCATATTACCCACTTTTCCCACTTAGAACCTTTAATATATTGATTGTAGTTATTTAAAATTTTCTGATAGTTCTAACATCTGGGTTCATATCTGAGTCTGGTTCTATTGATTGCTTTGTTTCTTTTATGTGTGTTGTTTTACCTCACTTTTTGTGCATCTCAGTAATTTCTGGTTAAAAGCCAGCCCTCTTGTGCAGAACTATAGAGACTGAGGTATGTAGTATTTGTGCCTGGAAATGAACATGTCTCGCATCCTGCTAGTCTTAAATGTGGGGAGTTGACTCAATTTAGTCAGGAGTCAGGAGTTGAGAGCTGAATTTAGGCTTATTAGCCTCTGCACATCACAGGTTTCATGTGTCCTTGGCATTACCCTTGTTCTTCAGTTGGGGCTGGTTTGCCACAGTGTTTTTCTCAATGTCTGCTTCACCCTCAGCTTTAGGTCTTTCCTTTGTGCCTGTACCTTAGGGAGGTCTTTCTCCATGTTCTCCCCACTCCCCTAGCAGTAGACCATCAGCATTTCTTACTCTGAGCTCAGCATCCTTGCGTGTGTGGAGAGAAAGTATTCTCTTGTTCTGGTTCAACCTCAGTCTTAGGCAGGATCCATTTGCCTGGGTATAGGGGTAGAATGTTCCAAGTGATCTACCCCCTCCCACAATGTTAGGAGATCTCTAGTAGTCCCAGTGGATAATATTTCTTTGACCCTCCTCCAAATGTAGAGCAATTTTCCTGTTCCTTTCCCCCAGCTGAAATAGGTCTCCACCTGTCCCCTGAGCCTAGAGTTTGCCGCCCTTCCCCCAGGAGCTTAAGGCTTTTGTTCCATAAGAGAAACGGGGTTAGAGAAGGATCCAGAGGGCTTCATGCCTTTCTTGCAGTGGTTGCTGCTTGCCTCCATAAGAATGCCATTTTTCCATCACTTGCCTTGCCCCCAGTCTTCCCCATAAGCACAAGGTGAGGTCTGTGGAGAACTGCCTGCATGTAACTGAACTCTCCTTGCAGCTGCAGGTCCCATGCTGAGATACATTCAGCTTTTAGTACTTAAAACGTAACTCAGTTTTTTTCTTACTAGCTTATGTGACATCAGCATCAGCATTTACTCCAGTTAAGCAAATGTCCTGTCTACTTGGAAACTCATACCTTTTCCTTAGATTTCAGGCTAGTTAGTTGCTCTATGACCGAAATTCTCTGATGAGACCAAGAAAAGTCATTTTGTATACTATCTGGATTTTTTACTATTGTAAGCATGAAGGCAACACTCTATGAGCTTTCTACACCCCAGCAGAAGCATGTTCACAGAAGGTTTCTTGTCAGTTTTGGTTTCAATAATACAAAAGTTTCCGGAGTTTAAAATACATAAATACAAACATACATCATATTAACGTGCAAACTATAAGAATGTGAAGAGGTGCTTAGGATGCTAGTTAAAATGCTACCTCTTAGAATTTATCCAAACTTAATGGGTTTTTAAAAGGAGGAATAGATCTTGTGTCCTATTGAAGCCCATGTTTTCCCTTTTTTTTTTTTTTTTTTTTTTTAAATTTTGCTTTAGCTTCCAGGATACATATGCAGAATGTGCAGGTTTGTTACACAGGTATATGTGTACCATGGTGGTCTGCTGCACCTATTGACTCATCCTCTAAGTTCCCTCCCCTCACCTCTCTCCACAACAGGCCCTGGTGCATGTTGTTCCCCTCCCAGTGTCCAGGTGTTTTCAACGTTCAACTCGCACTTATGAGAACGTGCAGTGTTTGATTTTCTGTTCCTGTGTGAGTTTGCTGAGGATGATGGCTTCTGGCTTCATCATGCCCCTGCAAAGGATCTGATCTCATTCCTTTAGATAGCTGCATAGTATTCCATGGTGTACATGTACCACATTTTCTTTATCAGTCTACCACTGAGGGCATTTGGGTTGGTTCCATGACTTTGCTATTGAAAATAATAGCAAAGTGTCTATCTTTAGACACATGCATGCATGTGACTTTAGGGTAGAATGATTTATAATCCTTTGGGTATATACCCAGTAATGGGATTGCTGGGTCAAATGGTAGTTCTGGTTGTAGATCCTTGAGGAATCGCCATACTATCTTCCACAATGGTTGAACTAATTTACATTCCCATCAACAGTGTAAAAATGTTCCTGTTTCTCCAAAGGCTCACATCTATTGTTTCTTGACTTTTTAATAATCGCCATTCTGATTGGCGTGAGAAGGTATCTCATTGTAGTTTTGATTTACATTTCTCTAATGATCAGTGATGCTGAGCTTTTTTTCATATGTTTGTTGGCCACGTGCCTTCTTTTGAGAAGTGTCTGTTCATATCCTTTGACTACTTTTTGATGGGGTTTTTTCTTGTAAATTTGTTTAAATTCCTTGTAAATTCTGGATATTATACCTTTGGCAGATGGGTAGATTACAAAAATTTTCTCCTATTCTTTGGTTGCCTGTTCACTCTGACGATAGTTTCTTTTGCTGTGCAAAAGCTCTTTAGTTTAATTAGATCCTCCATTGGCCAATTTTGACTTTTGTTGCAATTGCTTTTGGCATTTTTGTCATTAAGTCTTTTCCCATGCCTATGTCTTGAATGGTATTGCTTAGGTTTTCTTCTAGGGTTTTTATGATTTGGGGTTTTACATTTAAGTCTTTAACCCATCTTGAGTTAACTTTTGTATAAGGTGTAAGGAAGGGGTCCAGTTTCAGTGTTCTGCATATTAAGCCCATGTTTTCTTAATTCAGAGTCAGTGGACTCACAGGTGACATATGACCATGCTACAGGAAACCCTAACACAAATTTGAAAATATGCCTGTATTTTTGCCGCTAAATCAAGAGACAGCGGAAAATACAATGACAACAAAGAAAAAGAGAACAAAAAAGGACAAGCATTAATTGGTAATATTGTAAAGTACTACTGACTGCAGTACAGTCTTCCAAACCACATACTGATTAGACTCTTTTCTTGTTGTTATTGTCGTTTTGCCACTTACCTCTTCCTCCCTAGTTCTATGCTTAAAGGTAATACCTTCCCTAAAATTATTTCTAAGCTTCTTCCTATTTTTTCCCATTTTAATATAGCCCCTTTTTGATTCCTTGAAAGCTTCTAGAAGCACGGGTAGTTAAAAGATTTGGTGTGAGTTCCGTACTTATTCCAAAATTGACCACACAGTTGGAAGTAAAGCACTCCTCAGCAAATGTAAAAGAACAGAAATTACAACAAACTGTCTCTCAACCACAGTAAACAAACTAGAACTCAGAATTAAGAAACTCACTCAAAACCACTCAACTACATGGAAACTGAACAATCTGCTCCTGAATGACTACTGGGTACATAACGAAATGAAGGCAGAAATAAAGATGTTCTTTGAAACCAACAAGAACAAAGACACAATATACCAGAATCTCTGGGACACATTCAAAGCAGTGTGTAGAGGGAAATTTATAGCACTAAATGCCCACAAGAGAAAGCAGGAAAGATCTAAAATTCACACCCTAACATCACAATTAAAAGAATTAGAGAAGCGAGAGCAAACACATTCAAAAGCTAGCAGAAGACAAGAAATAACTAAGATCGGAGAAGAACTGAAGGAAATAGAGACACAAAAAACCCTTCAAAAGATCAATGAATCCAGGAGCTGATTTTTTGAAAAGATCAACAAAATTGATAGACTGCTAGCAAGATTAATAAAGAAGAAAAGAGAGAAGAATCAAATAGATGCAATAAAAAATGATAAAGGAGATATCACCACCAATCCCACAGAAATACAAACTACCATCAGAGAATACCATAAACACCTCTACACAAATAAACTAGGAAATCTAGAAGAAATGAATAAATTCCTGGAAACACACACCCTCCCAAGACTAAACCAGGAAGAAGTTGAATCCCTGAATAGACCAATAACAGGCTCTGAAATTAAGGCAATAATTAATAGCTTGCCAACCGAAAAAAGCCCAGGACCAGACAGATTCACAGCCGAATTCTACCAGAGGTACAAGTAGGAGCTGGTACCATTCCATCTGAAACTATTCCAATCAACAGAAAAAGAGGGAATCCTCCCTAACTCATTTTATGAGGTCAGCATCATCCTGATACCAAAGCCGGGCAGAGACACAACAAAAAAAGAGAATTTTAGACCAATATCCCCGATGAACATCGATGCAAAAATCCTCAATAAAATACTGGCAAACTGAATCCAGCAGCACACCAAAAAGCTTATCCACCATGATCAAGTGGGCTTCATCCCTGGGATGCAAGGCTGGTTCAATATACGCAAATCAATAAATGTAATCCAGCATATAAACAGAACCAAAGACAAAAACCACATGATTATCTCAATAGATGCAGAAAAGGCCTTTGACAAAATTCAACAGCCCTTCATGCTAAAAACTCTCAATAAATTAGGTATTCATGGGACGTATCTCAAAATAATAAGAGCTATCTATGACAAACCCACAGCCAATATCATACCGAATGGGCAAAAACTGGAAGCATTCCCTTTGAAAACTGGCACAAGACAGGGATGCCCTCTCTCACCACTCCTATTCAACATAGTGTTGGAAGTTCTGGCCAGGGCAATAAGGCAAGAGAAAGAAATAAAGGGTATTCAATTAGGAAAAGAGGAAGTCAAATTGTCCCTGTTTGCAGATGACATGATTGTATATCTAGAAAACCCCATCATCTCAGCCCAAAATCTCCTTAAGCTGATAAGCAACTTCAGCAAAGTCTCATGATACAAAATCAATGTGCAAAAATCACAAGCATTCTTATACATCAATAACAGACAAACAGAGAGCCAAATCATTAGTGAATTCCCATTCAAAGTTGCTTCAAAGAGAATAAAATACCTAGGAATCCAACTTACAAGGGATGTGAAGGACCTCTTCAAGGAGAACTACAAACCACTGCTCAAGGAAATAAAAGAGGACACAAACAAATGGAAGAACATTCCATGCTCATGGCTAGGAAGAATCAATATCATGAAAATGGCCATACCGCCCAACATAATTTATGGATTCAATGCCATCTCCATCAAGCTACCAATGACTTTCTTCACAGAATTGGAAAAAACTACTTTAAAATTCATATGGAACCAAAAAAGAGCCCGCATTGCCAAGTCAATCCTAAGCCAAAAGAACAAAGCTGGAGGCATCACGCTACCTGACTTCAAACTATACTACAAGGCTACAGTCACCAAACAGCATGGTACTGGTACCAAAACAGAGATATAGATCAATGGAACAGAACAGAGCCCTCAGAAATAATACCAAACATCTACAACCGTCTGATCTTTGACAAATCTGACAAAAACAAGAAATGGGGAAAGGATTCCCTATTTAATAAATGGTGCTGGGAAAACTGGCTAGCCATATGTAGAAAGCTGAAACTGGATCCCTTCCTTACACCTTATACAAAAATTAATTCAAGATGGATTAAAGACTTAAATGTTAGACCTAAAACCATAAAAAACCTAGAAGAAAACCTAAGCAATACCATTCAGGACATAGGCATGGGCAAGGACTTCATGACTAAAACAACAAAAGCAATGGCAACAAAAGCCAAAATTGACAAATGGAATCTAATTAAACTAAAGAGCTTCTGCACAGCAAAAGAAACTACCATCAGAGTGAACAGGCAACCTACAGAATGGGAGAAAATTTTTGCAACCTACTCATCTGACAAAGGGCTAATATCCAGAATCTACAAAGAACTCAAGCAAATTTACAAGAAAAAAACAAACAACCCCATCAAAAAGTGGGCAAAGGATATGAACAGACACTTCTCAAAAGAAGACATTTATGCAGCCAAAAGACACATGAAAAAATGCTCATCATCACTGGCCATCAGAGAAATGCAAATTAAAACCACAATGAGATACCATCTCACACCAGTTAGAATGGCGATCATTAAAAAGTCAGGAAACAACAGGTGCTGGAGAGGATGTGGAGAAATAGGAACACTTTTACACTGTTGGTGTGACTGTAAACTAGTTCAACCATTGTGGAAGACAGTGTGGCGATTCCTCAGGGATCTAGAACTAGAAATACCATTTGACCCAGCCATCCCATTAATGGGTATATACCCAAAGGATTATAAATCATGCTGCTATAAAGACACATGCACATGTATGTTTATTGTGGCACTATTCACAATAGCAAAGACTTGGAACCAACCCAAATGTCCAACAATGATAGACTGGATTAAGAAAATGTGGCACATACACACCATGGAATACTATGCAGTCATAAAAAAAAGGATGAGTTCATGTCCTTTGTAGGGACATGGATGAAACTGGAAACCATCATTCTCAGCAAACTATTGCAAGGACAAAAACCAAACACTGCATGTGTCTCACTCATAGGTGGGAATTGAACAATGAGAACACATGGACACAGGAAGGGGAACATTACACATGGGGGCCTGTTGTGGGGTGGGGAGGGGGGGAGGGATAGCATTAGGAGATATACCTAATGTGAATGACGAGTTAATGGGTGCAGCACACCAACATGGCACATGTATACATATGTAACAAACCTGCACGTTGTGCATATGTACCCTAAAACTTAAAGTATAATAAAAATATATATATATAAAAACTATACAATTTAAACAGTACGTAATAGTAGATCAAGAATAGAATTCCTTTACAAGTAAGCAAAAAATAAAAGTGAAAACATGAGTTAAAAAAAAATTTGGTACGAGTTGTATAAAATAATCATTCATTCATTTAATGCATAAGGGGAATGTTGCAGACCCCCAAATAAGTGCTTGGTTGAAGGCTATAAAATGCTAAAATCTTGTCATTGATAATATTTCAAAGCATCCACTCTAAAATTAATATTGAGCCATCCCTTCACAATGTCAGAGTACCGTATCATCAGGAAAATTGTCCAATCTATGTAGTATGTATAAAAGTCGAAGATAAGCCAAAAACAAGATTATACAGTGAATGTGAACATGAGAATGAATAAAAAGGAGAAAATAATGAACAGAGTTCCATGTTTGCTTAAATTGGTACAGCTGTACCTTTTCAGGAAAAAAAAGTGTTTTTCAAATCTTCACAGAGACCAAGTCAGAATATGAACGTGGGTTCTCTCAGGACAGAAGATCTTGCTCAACCTCTAAGTCCACAGGAGTGACTGCAGGCGTGATGGAGGAAGACATCGCCAAATGGTCCCATGAGGGCAGGCCATGATCTCCTCTGAGCAGACCTAGTTCTGCAGTGTCTTCTCTTAGTCTCTCCCGAGTGGAGCCAAGATGAAGGAATTTAAGGCATATTTGGCACATAGAGCAGACATCCCAATAAGAGGGTAGAAGGCAGAATTATGGAGAAGAGAAAAATAATATAACAAGATAAAAAGGACAAAAAGAAACTTAAGAAAGATGGGAAAGCAAGATGGAGAAGCATCTGTTATGACTCAGACCTTCTTAGCCACAAGCCTTTCATCATTGAAGATGGTGCCAACAATCTTGTTTTAAGAGGGCAAAATTGAGTTGTGAAAACTATATTGAGGCTATGTAGCAAAATGCCACTTTCAGGGATGCATAATTATGTATTAAAGAAGAATATGTAACAATATTTGTGATATACTCTTTTTTTTTTTTTTTTTGAGACAGAGTCTTGCTCTGTCGCCCAGGCTGGAGTGCAGTGGTGCAATCTCAGCTCACTGCAACCTCCACCTCCTGGGTTCAAGAGATTCTCCTGCCTCAGCTTCCAGAGTAGCTGGGATTACAGGTGCCCACTACCATGCCCAGCTAATTTTAGTATTTTTAGTAGAGACAGGGTTTCACCCTGTTGGCTAGGCTGGTCTTGAACTCCTGACCTCAAATGATCCACCCACATTGGCCTCCCAAAGTGCTGAGATTACAGGCGTGAGCCACCGTGCCCAGCCTGTGATATACTTTTTAAAGTTTGAGCAAAAATAATTCTTCCCATTTTAGATGCATAAATATTTTTATAGCAAAGTTGAGGAGAAGGGAAGGAAAAAAGAAAAGGAAGAGACACTAAAGACTAAGTTAGATATTAAGATTAACAGCAGGGATTTATGTTTTTCAGATACAATGCAGGGTAAAAACTTAGGTCTACCCATAGCCCCTAAACCAGAATGTATTTCTCTCCCTTCTTCTAGCCAAATCTTTTGCTTTCTCTCACTCTCCAGCCCGCTTTGGTTACACACAGCTTCTAAGAACTCCAGGAAAAAAAAGTCATCAGTAGAACAAATCCAATATGCAAGAAAGGCATTAGCATTTATTTATTTTTTATTTTATTTTTTTTTTTTTTGAGACGGAGTCTCGCTCTGTTGCCCAGGCTGGAGTGCAGTGGCACGATCTCGGCTCACTGCAACCTCCGCCTCCTGGGTTCACGTGATTCTCCTGCCTCAGCCTCCCCAGTAGCTGGGATTACAGGCGCCCGCCACCACACCCAGCTAATTTTTGTATTTTTAGTAGACACAGGGTTTCACCACGTGAGAGCCAGGATGGTCTCAATCTCCTGACCTCGTGATCCGCCCACCTCAGCCTCTCAAAGTGCTGAGATTACAGGCATGAGCCACTGCACCCGGCCTGGCATTAGCATTTTTATCAGTATATTTCTGATAATATACTGATATATTTATACTGATATATTTATAAATAATATACTGTTATTTATCAGTATTTATTCTGATAAATAACAGTGCTAGATACAGCATGTCTACATCCTTAAGGCACCTTTTTTACTCTCCCCTCTCTTGCAGAGCAAAGACTTTTGAAGTTCTAGGGAAAAATAACCTCTGTACAACTTAAAGAGTTCTGTAATCAATGCATTCTTTTCAGACAGATACTGATATTACACAAATGCCTGTAATATTCATATATAAAGGAATTTCTTTAGCTTTAAAGGCAAGCCCCAAATTATGACTCAACTAAATTTGGTAATGTTATTTTAGCTATCAGTTCACAGCACTACTTTATCTCAAGAAAGATGTTCAGAGCATTAGGTAAATGACTGTCTTTCACTTCCCTGTATACTTGAATTATTTATTTAATAACATAATTTACCCCTTAAGTCCTGATTTAAAACCTGCCAAATTTTAAAAATCTGGTATGTGCTATGAGAGATATAAATGTTTATTGCACTCTCTTAAGTGAGGGGGAAGATGAGCTCCCAATGTGACCTACTAAGGAAGGAAATAAGACATACGAAGTTTAAAGCATGTGGGACGACTACCACAGAGAAATAACACTACAATGTACAAAAAATGCTCAAAAAGTAAAGACGTCAATTCAGTTCTAGTAAGGTATACTGTGCTGACAACAACAAACAATCTCATTCCTGCCATCCCTGTATGCATACCCCTTGGCAATGTAACTTGGTGACTCCTCCCATCTAGATGAAGTCTACTCCCCACCCCTTGAATCTGGGCTGGGCTGGTGACTTGCACTGGCCAAGACAATGTTAATGAACTGCCACTGTACACTTTCTGGGCCTGGGCCTCTAAAGACCTTGCAACTTTCACCCTTAGTCTCTTGCTGCTCTGAGACTGCCATGGAAAGAAACCCTGGCCAGTCCCCTTAAGGATGAGAGAGGGAGGCAGAGCTGACAGCCAGCAACAAATTGCCAGAGATGTGAGTAAGGTCATTCTAGACCTTCTACCCTCAGCTGGGCGACCAGATGAATGAAGACCCATGAGTGACCCCTAAAAAGACAAAAAGAGGAAACATCCAGCTGAGCCCAACTCAATCATGAGTCCGTGATTTTCCAACAAAATCATGAACAAATAAAATGTTCATTGTTTTGGGCAGGCTCACACCTGTAATCCCAGTACTTTGGGAGGCCAAGGTGGGCGGATTGTTTGAGGTCAGGAATTTGACACAGCCTGGGCAATATGGTGAAACCCTGTCCCTACTAAAAAAAACAAAAATCAGCCAGGCATGGTGGGCCACACCTGTAGTCCCAGCTACTAAGGAGGCTCAGGTAAAAGAATCACTTGAACTTGTGAGGCGGAGGTTTCAGTGAGCTGAGATCACACCACTGCACTCCAGCCTGGGCAACAGAGAGAGACTCCGTCTTAAAAAAAAAAAAAAAAAAAAAAAAATCAAACACATACACACAAAATGTTTATTGTTTTAAGCTGCTTAGTTTTGGGGTGATCTGGTGATCTGGTAGTCAGCAATGGATACCCAAGATAAATACAAAGAACATGTTACTAACTCTCACGTGCATTAAAAAGAAAAGGCAAAGACATTTCTTGCCACAATTATGCTGTTAATTCTGCATACCTCCATAAGGAAGTGCTTAGATCAATTCATAATGATTTCAAGAGCCACACAAGGAAAGAGGGCAACAAAGAGAAATAAAACACAGACCCTCCATTCAAGGAGCTTAAAGATGAATTCAATAAAGTGGGCAAGGATCTACCACAGAGACAGACACAAGATGCCCTATGGAGACCTTAGGGTAGAGTCAACTGACATAATCTGGGATGGCAGCAGATGGGTGAGCAAAAGAAATCAAGGGAGGCATCCTAGAAAAGCCAGAGCAAAGTCTTGAAAGCAAAAGAATTAAAAAAGACTCAAGGGTGAGTAAGAAAGAATAGCACAATCACAGGTGAGGGTGTGTGAAGCATTATGGTGGTTTCAGGGAACTAAAAGCAGTTCTGAATTGCTGTACTCTAAAGTCATGTTTGGGGAATGAGAAGACATCAAGATGGAGAAGGAGATCATGGCCAGCTAGTAGGTCAAGTCAAAGAGCTTAGACTTTATCCTGCTGGTGACCAAGCATCATCCAAGTGTTTAAAGGGGAACAATGTGGTCAGAAACGTGTTTCTAAAGAAAATCATGGTTGTGTATAGAAGACGGACTTGAGCAGGCAAAGATCAGGGACAGGGAGATGAGTCAAGATCAAAGTGAAGGCCAGGCGTGGTGGCTCATGCCTATAATCCCAGCACTTTGGGAGGCAGGCGGATCGCTTGACCAGCCTCGGCAACATGGTGAAACCCCGCCTCTACAAAAAAAAAAATTAAAAACTAGGCATGGTGGTGCGTGCCTGTAGTCCCAGCTACTTGGAAGGTTGAAGTGGGAGGACTGCTTGAGCCCAGGAGGTCAAGGCTGCAGTGAGCCATAATCGCACCACTGCATTCCAGCCTGGGTGACAAAGTGAGACTGTCTCAAAAACAAACAAACAAAAAGTCAAGGTGAGAGACTCTAAGAGTAGAAGAGAGGGAAGATTTATTGGGGAGGACTACTGAAGCAGAACTGACAGACCATGGCAAACAGCCACATGTAAGGGTAACAGGGCAAGAAATGAAAGAGCCGAGTGATACTGCCAAATACTACCCAAGACAGGACAGAGCAGAGCAGGCAGTATAGTCTTCTCTGGAGGAGAAGACAGCTAAGAGATTAATTCATTTTAGACATTTTGAGTTGGGCCTATGAATGTATGAAAATCTAATTCTGAAACAGAATGAGGCTGGAGGTATGCATTTGGAAGTCATCCATATAAGCACAAGAGTTAAAACCACGAACAAGGACGAAATCACCCGTGGAAAGCTTCTGAAGTAAAAAGAGATGTATTTATATCTGAGAGGTCTAGAAGTGAGTTATTTACACGGTCTGATGAATATACAGAGTGTGTTACTCTGTTATCTTTTATAAAATCAATCATTCCTTAGGTCCTCTGTATTGGGTGGTGGGGGTGGGTGGCTCCCAGAAAGAGGGAGAGAAACCATGGCTCTGTTGCAGCTCATTTGCCTCCTGAAGGATTACAGATCAGGATCCCCACATTCACTAAACTAAAGCTTGAAAACTAAATGCTTACTTAAGTCCAGCTAATTTTCGAGATCTATGTATATGCCAGAAATTATCTGGGCTCCTTTTCTAAGAAAATTCAGCCACCCTATTCTCTAACCTGAGCATAATGAGCTCAGGTCAAGGACCTTGGAATTCAGCTGACTATAACGATTCTTTTAGTCTCTGCTCAATCAATTATTTACATTTAGCGCATCTTAACATGAAGCAACTGGTACATGGATCTGATATTGTGTGTTTGGTTGCTTGGAAACCAAGATTTCTAAAATTTTCCTTCCCTGCTCCCAATTTTAACTGTTGC
Organism: Pongo abelii; assembly: GCF_028885655.2. NCBI lineage: Eukaryota > Metazoa > Chordata > Mammalia > Primates > Hominidae > Pongo > Pongo abelii. Next base: position 40,530,305 of record NC_071998.2, read on the forward strand.
CAAACCACACTACATACATATCTGTATGTACCTTTTTAATTAAATACAAAATAAGCAAATTCAACATCGACAGCTTAAGAATCTTTAAACCATTGTATGTACCTCACACTGCAGAGTAGATTTAGGTCAAAACAAAACATTGAGTTCCAGAGGTCGGTTTCCAGTTTAGTTTCATGTAATACACTGAGCTCTGATATTAGTCAGTGGGTAACCACTAGTTGATTCTACTCTGACTTAAACAGAATTAATTTACTGGTATGGTTTCATTTGTCAAGGTATGAGTACAATCTTTGTTGAGGTAACACAATTATTATGAGACAAGATTAAATACTTAAAGAAATACTGATTCAACCAAAGTCCTTATCTCAAAGAAATCAAGTCCTTGGTTGTTGTCTCAAGGCAACCAAGATGTCATTATCAGTTATAAAGGCCATTATTAAGTTTGTGAAATTACATTTCAGCTTTAATTCTCAGTTTCAACACAGTTAATTATGTGTAGAACAGAGGCACAATACTGCAAAGGTTATTCAGAGGCTTCTGAAAGTCAAGGGCTTTTTTCGTTTTTGTTTTTTGCTTCTATAATTTTTTTTAGTTTTGTAGGTACATAATAGATGTATATATGTATGGGGTACATGAGATGTTTTGATACAGGCATGCAATGAGTGATAATCATACCATGGAAAATAGAATATCCATCCACTCAAGCATTTATCCTTTGTGATACAATCAATCTAATTATACTCTTTTAGTTATTTTTAAATCTACAATTAAGTTATTATTGACTACAGTCACCTTGTTGTGTTATCGCCTTGTAACCTTCCCCTCACCCTGCCACACACTACCCTTCCTAATCTCTAGTAACTTTCTGATTCTTAAATATAGAATTTTAGAAAATATATTTAACTCTTCTTAAAAAAATTCCTCACTGTGTAAAACAGAATCCATTTCACTGCCTAGCAAATGTAGTTGGAAGCAATAAAATCTGATGAATAAATGAAAGATTCAATAAATGAATGACTTAAAAGCTGAACTTTTCTATCTCCTTTCAGTACTAAGATTTAAAAGTCTGTTAGATACCAGCATCATATATCTTGTTTCTTTAGCAGTACAGATATAATGACATCTGTCCTACACAATCATTCAAATATAGTGTCAATCTTAAGACCCAGCAATCTTCCCAGAGACACTCCATAAGCCATTCTACTAATATAGCCTAGTAGTCCTCAAAATGTGGTCCCAGGCCAGCAGCCTCAGCATCATCTGGTGCTGCAGAAATGCAAATAGTCAGGCCCCAACCCACACTTACTGAATTAAAGTCTCTGGGGCTAAGGCCTAGCAATTTGTGTTTTAATAAGCCTTCCAGGCGAATCTGTTACCCACTAACATTTGAGAATCACTGATGTATATATGTAATAAGTCCCATTATTTCAAGTAGATAAGAAATGAATAAAAAGAGGAATAAAATTTTCATAATTTTAGTTCCTTAAAAAGAATAATTGAGAAATTCAGAAAAGGTGCAAGCAAATGCGACATACTTAAATGACAATTTGCCAGCCAAATTGGACTAAAGATAGTCAAGAGCTAAAGTTGGGAAAACAAAGAAAATGCTACTTGTTCCATCTGCAATCCTATAAGTAGGATAAATTAGACAAAGACATATCATTGGCATAATACAACTGTTTTGTGTAAAAGGTTGGAAAATACTTGAAAAGCTATTAGGAGCTATTGGCCCCACCAGATATTAAAACATGCTGAAAAGCCCCTATAATTAAAACACTTTCGCAGTTTCTTATATAACTAAACATGCCATTATCATGATACAGGAGGTAGAAAAAACTATTTAGGCAGATAGTGAGGGCACAGCATCCTTGACAGAACTTCCCTTCTAACAAAAAGCAGCCCAAGAAATTACTTATTTTCTAACAAAGAGTAGCCTGGAAGATTAGGCTGCAAACATAGATAAGGAACCTGGAAGCTTGCACTGGGGGATGCCAGCAGTTGCATGGACAGAAAGGGCTAGCTGGAGCCAGGCATGTCCACCATGGGGATTCTACCTCCCCTTTTTGAGCACATGTACAGTAAGAAAGAAGCAACATGGAGTAGCTCAGGCTGAGGACCTGCCTGTATGATAAAAGATTAGGGTAGGGGCTTCCAGAGATTTGCACCCTATGCAGATGACACACCTGATCCTAACCGGTTTTTCACACCCTATGTTCAGATACCACCTCCTCACTAACTTGTCTGTAAAAATTCCTGTATTTCACTACAGGATGGCAACCCTTTTTCTGGGACCCCTCTCTACAGCGAAGAGCTGTTCTTTTTCTTTCTCCTATTAAATTTCTGCTCTGAACTTCACCCTTGGTGTATCCATGTCCTTGATTTCCTTGGCTATGAGACCAAGAATTCTGAGCATCACCCCAGAAAACAAGGCCACTTCAATACAATCACCCTCAGAAGCATTTATCTCAGAGGAATGTGGAAGACTTATGTTCACACAAAAACCTGTGATCACAGCAGCTTTATTTATGAGTATAAACCCAGAACCAACCCCAATGTCCTTTAAAAACTAAACAATTATACAAACTGGTCCATCCATACCATACACTACTACTCAACAATAAACACGCAATAATTTGAGTAAATCTCCAAGAAACTGCACTGAGAAAAGATTTTTTAAGCCAATCCCTAAGGATTGTATACTGTATAATTCTGCTTTTCTAATGCCACTAAAATGACAAAATTACAGAAATGGAGAACATTTCTGTGGTTGCCAGAAGCTAGGGAAGATGAAAGAGGAAGTGGGTACGGTTATAAAAGAGCAACATAAGTAATCCTTGCAGTGATGAAACTGCTCTATGTTTTGACAGTGGTGGTGAACACTTGAACCTATATATGTGACAGAATGGCACTGAAGTAAATACACACATATATACATAAATGAGTTCAAGTAAACTGCAAAAAACCTGTAGACTGTTATCAATGTCAATATCCTGGTTTTGATACCATACTACAGTTTTTCAAGATGTTACCACTGGGGAAAACTGGATACAGATTACAGAAAATCTCTGTATTATTTCTTAACAACTGCATATGAATCTAAAACTAACACAAAATAAAATTTTTAATTAAAAAAATCATGGTATTACATAAACAGAGAAACGGACTTGAAAGTCCAAAAATAGACTCACATACATATGCAAATTTAGTATATGCTACAGTGACACCTGAAATCACTGAGCCAAATGGATTTTTAATAAATGATTCTGGCCAGGCATGGTGACTCACCTGTGTAATCCCAGCCCTCTCGGATGCCAAGGCAGGGGTACAGCTTGAGCCCAGGAGTTTGAGACCAGCCTAGGCAACATAGCAAAACCTCATCTCTATTAAAAATTTTAAAAACTACTTGGGCATGGTGGCATGCACCTGTAGTCCTGGCTACTCAGGAGGCTAAGGCAGGAGGATCACCGGAGTCCAGGACTTTGAGGTTGCAGTGAGCTACGATTGTGCCACTGCACTCCAGCCTGGGCAACAAAATGAGACCCTGCTTCTAAAGTAATAAAATAAAATAAATGGTTCTAAGACAAAAGAACAGCCATTTTGAAAATGACATAATTATAAGGGGAAAACATGGGTGAATTCCTCCATAACTTAAGTGTAGGAAAAAACTTTGACTCAAAATTAAGATAAGCAAAATGTTGATAAATTCAGCTACACGAATATTCAAACTTGAGCACGGCCAAAAAAAATCATAAGCAATCTCAAAAGACAAATGACAAACCCATAAATTTTTGGGCATCTGATTGTTGACAGACAAGGATGCCAAGAATATTCAATGAGGAAAGAACAGTCGTTTCAAAATCTGGTGATGGGACACTGGATATCCACATGCAAAAGAATGAAGCTGGACACTACCATATACTTTACACAAAATTAACTCACAGTAAATTTAAAACCTAAATGTAAAAGCTAAAACTATAAAGCTCTTAAAAGGAAACATCGTTATTAGTCTTTGTAAACTTGGATTAAGCAGTGGCTTCTTAGATATGAAGAAAAGCAAAAACAAAAACCCTGGTAAGCTGGACCTCATAAAAACTTTGTGTTTCAAAGAACACCATCAGGAACATGAAAAGACAACCCACAGAATGGGAGAAAATATTTGCAGCTCATATATCTGACAAGAGTCTAGTGTCCAGAATATATAAACTTAACAATAAAAACAACTCAATATTTAAAATGGGCACAGGATTTAAAGAAGACGTTTCTCTAAATAAAACATACAAATGACCAATATGCACATGAAGAGATGCTCAACATCCTTAGTCTTAAGAGAAACACAAATCAAATCACAATAAGACACCATTTCACACCCAATAAGATGGTTATAGTCAAAAGGACAGACAACAGCAAGTGTTGGTAGGGAGGTGGAGAAATGGAAACTCTCAAGCACTGCCAAAATTGTAAAATGGTACAACTGCTTTGGAAAACAGTCTGGCAGTACCTCAAAAGGTTAAACATAAATTTATCATATGACTCAATAGTTCCACCTCAAGGTATATGCAAAAAAAAGAAAACTTATGTCCACACAAAAATGTACACACAAGGGTTCATGACAACATCATTCTTAATAGCCAAAAAGTGGAAACATTATAAATGTCCAACAACTGATGAGAAAATGTTTTATATCCATACAATATTATTCTGCCATAAAAACACATGTTGTACTGATGCATCTTTAACATATATGAACCTTGAAAACACTATGCTAAGAGAAAGATGCCAGACATAAAAAACAGTAGTCAAATCCCTAGAGACCGAAAGTATGGTGATTGTCAGGGGATCTGTGAGTTGAGGAGAGTGGGTGCTAATGAGCATGGGGTGTCTTTTTAGGAAGATGAAAATATTCTAGAATTAGATGGTGGTGATGCTGTACAATCTTGTGAATATGCTAAATATCACTGAATTGTACACTTTTAAAGGATTAATGTTATGGTATGTGAATTATATCCTAATCAAAAAAGAATAAATGACAAGCTAGAAAAAAATATTTACTGCAACATGTATCACAGTTAAAAAGCCAATAACACTAATAATATATACCAAGAATGTTTAAAAGAAAAAAAAGATAAAAAAACACCATGTAAAAAACAGCCAAAAGACACAGACAATTCACAAAAGAAGATCTAAAAACTGTATTTATCACGTGAAAACTCTTCAACTTAACACATAATAAAAGCAAATTACAACTATGCTGCAATACCATTTCTCATGTTTCAGATCAGCAAAAATTAAAACATTTGACAACACATTCTGTTGACAAAGCTGTGGAGAAACAGGTCCTCTCACAACTTGGCTTGTGCAAATGAAAACTGGTACAGCCTTTATAGATGGGAATTTGACAAATCTAACAAAAGTACTTACATTTACCTTTTGACCTAGCAATATTATTTCCAGGAATTTACCCAAAATATTCACCTCCAATATTATAAACATATATATCCACTAGGTTATCCACTACAGTGTTTCTGAATCGCAAACTACTGGAAACAAGTGAAATGCCAATATTTAGAAAACTGTCTGAATAAGCTGTTAGGATGAATGAGAATGCTCTCTATGAACTGATGAAAAAAGCAAACTTCATGTGTATATATATGTGTATGTGTGTATATATATGTGTGTGTGTGTGTGTGTATATATACACACACACACACACACGCAATGTTACCTTTGTGTATGAAAGACTGGGAAAAGAAAACACATGAATCTGCTTGTTTTTGCAAAAGAAGTACAAGAAGGATAAACCAAAAACTAATGATACCAGTTACCTATAGGTAACAGGAACTAGGGTGGGAGCTGCATAAACAGAGCAGATAAACTGAAAGAATTAGAGTCATAATGTTTCTGGGGACATCTTTCATTTTTGAAACCATACTGTTTCATATATCCAAATAAATAAAATCAACAAGCATGGGTGAAGGAATGGTAAAAGGAATACAACAGAAACATATGAACTTTACTGTATTTCAAATAAAGAACACAGTAACATTGAAGAGAGGAAAAAAGGAACTAACCCAAGTAACTTGTGAATGCAGTACTTTGACTACATACCCCCAGCCTAAGACAAAAAGAACCATATGCAAACACTAAACTCTAGTCATTAGGTTATTTTTTCATGGTGCTATAGGGTAGAAATTTTAAATTTTTTTGTTAAAAGTGAGCAAATAAGTAGGTATATTAAGAATAATAAAGCCATGTTTCTTAGGTGGTGGAGTTACAGATATGGAAAGGAGGACTACTGCAATGAACCCTGTGGTACTAGACTGAAATTGAACATATCAGTATAAAGTCATGGTTTTTCATGGATAGACGGACAACTAGATGGATGGATGGACGGATGGATGAACAGACAGATGCATATTTATTTGTGTGTATTTTTCCCCTCACTTTGATCTCCAGGAAGACCTAAAGTTATGACATTCTGGTAGAAATAAGCACATCTAGCACCAAGGGGTCCTTAGAGTACTGGCTGATTCCAAGGATGCAGCAGAAAAAGTACAAGATGATGTATGATGTAAAGAACGATGATGACATCATTCTTTAAGCTGACGGGGCTCCTACTGGCCAGATTTGTAACAATTTGAGCATCAGAATAAATGTTGACAGTAATAGTTTATAACACTGTATGAGAATCCAAGAGAACATAATAAATGTTAATGAATAAATAAGCAAATAAACACCTGAATACTATTATGAAGAAACAGCAGACAAATCTGTTAAGACACATTCTACAAAATAATTTGCCTGTACTCATCAAAAACATCAAGGTCACGAAAGAGAAAAGGATGAAGAATGATTCAAGATTAAAAGAAACTTAAGACATAATAATTAAACACAATACATGTAGATGGATCCTGGACCCAGTGGAGGAGAGAAATGCTATAAAAGTTATTATTGGGACAACTGATAAAATTTAAGTTCAGATTGTGGACTGGATATAAAAAGTTTTGTTTCTTATCACTGTACTATGGTTATATAAGAAAATGTCCTTATTCTTAGGAGGTATGCATTGAAACAGTTAAGGGTTAGTCTACACGAACTCTTAAATGGTTCAGAGAAAAACAGTTTGTGTACAAGGGAGACAGAACTAATGACAAAGTCAATGAAGCAAACAGATGAACACTGGTGAATCAAGGTAAAGAGTACACATGGAAGTATCTCATGCTACCTGTGGAACTTTTATGTAAGTTTGATATCATTTTAAAATTAAAAGTTACTTTAAAAGTATCAATTTCTTTAAAATATCAAAGCAAAGAATTTTTTTTCAAGCAAAGAAACTCTTCGTAAATATTCCCTTGTGGTTTGAATAAATTTCCCCTAAAATATCACTGTCCTCTAGGACAGACGAGTGAATTAAAAGGGGAAAAAAGAAGGGCTAGGAAAGAAAGATTATACATGAAAGTGGCTGAAAAATATCCCCAGACTCCCTCCAAAATGTACTTCTGAATTTTCTATATGATTATATATTTCTATATTATAGAATATTTCTATATACTTCTATATATTATAGAAATACATAATATAGAAAGTTCAGAAGTACATTTTGTAGAGCCAATATCACTTGCTTTTTTGTCAAACTTGTTTTTCAAAAGTTTGATATGAATTTCTTAATATGTAATGTACTTAAATGAAAAACTTGCCTTTTTCAAAGTTCTTCACTGTCTGACAACCATGTGAGCTGAAGATCATTATACTTTTCATTTTTAAAGTGCAAAAAACTAAGGCAAAGAGATATAAAGTTGTGAGTGCATCTCCAAGTGAGAAATGCAAAGCAACCCACAAAATGAACATTCCAGAATCCTGATCCAATGTCCACATGATAATCACCTTGATTTGATTTTATTTCACATCAACACATTTCTGGATATTGTATCTGTGGTATGAGAAACAATAAAAGGAAGACTGCTTTGCTAACATGTATTCACGGGAGTTCATTTTTACCCAAATGAAATTATAAAAACAATTTCCATGTTTTAGTTCAAGATTTTTAGCCTCACAGCACTCCAACTACTTCTTTAGCAGCTAGCAACTTCATTTAGGCATACTGAATTAATGCTAGGAGGGTGGATACAGTGAAGCTAAAACTGAAAACTATTTCCACAGGTTATATATTTTTTAAAAACATAACTACCACCATCACATTTTTACGTTTCAGTATTCTTCTCCCTTGACATTATTTTATCTAAAACTGCCACTGTTGGTGACAGTAACCAAGAAATGGAGAGAAGTGTCTCTCTCCGTAACAAAAAAGAAAAAAAGAACAGTAAGTTCATGAAGTGACAAGTCTTTAATTCATGTTATTCCAATAGATATTTTTCAATTTCATCTGAAAAGAGGTTTATTTTTGCTTCTTTTCCTGTGGCTTATTGCAGTTTCTAACTCAAGTTCAACAACTGGCAGCAGCTTCACTTTAATTGTGGATCTGTTAACAAAAAGTCTGCGGTGCTAAAGCATGGATTAAATTGTTCCTCAGTAAATTTATACCAGCCTTGACATCTCTATGATGGATCATTCTCCAGAACCATTAATAATAATGCAATTCGCAGGTAGCTATGAAACGGACTAGAGTCAAAGAACAACAATAAATCCTTATTTCAGAACCCTGAGTGGTCATGTTTTCTGATATGATAATAAATTCCTAGTTCTTTGATTCACAAAATTACTAAAACCCAGATACATCTTTTGTAAAATTAATCAGAGTATGTGTGTTAAAATTTCAGTCTAACAGAATGCATAATGGCCAAACCAGTAGAGGGAAAATAATTTTAAAAAATTTTAATAGAAGGAAAGCAGAAAAAAAGAAAGCATTAATAAACAGTAAAAAAGCAAATCTAATACAAAAAAACTGAAGGATATAAATCCCAACATAACAATCATCACAGTAAATGTAACTGTTTTATACTAAAATCAACAACTAAAAGATCAATTCTCAGCTGGGGTATTTTTCCAGCCATCTGTTATTTAAAACAGACACATTTATTTAAAAGAACTTGATGAGTTACTCTAGAAAATGAGGAACAGAGAAATAAAAAGTGACTTTTCAAGAATGACTGCTTTCTCAAGACCCAAAGCCTGAGGATATTTTTTGTCACTTAACGTCCTTCCTTTTCCACTAGAATATATCTTCCCCAAGAGGTTTACTTTTAAAAAGGACTTAGCCAGCCGGGCGCGATGGCTCACGCCTGTAATCCCAGCACTTTGGGAGGCGGGCGGATCACGAGGTCAGGAGTTGGAGACCAGCCTGGCCAACAGGCAAAACCCTGTTCCTACTAAAAAATACAAAAATTAGCCGGGCATGGTGGCGGATGCCTGTAATCCCAGCTACTCGGGAGGCTGAGGCAGGAGAATTGCTTGAACCCGGGAGGTGGAGGTTGCAGTGAGCTGAGGTCGTGCCACTGCACTCCAGCCTGGGTGACAAGAGCAAGACTCTGTCTCAAAAAAAAAAAAAAAAAAAAAAAAAGGACTTGGCCAAAAAACTGAAAGCATGTACTTTTACACGTGCTGCTGCGAAATGTGAAAACAGGTTAATTCTGCATGCTAACATGCCAAAAGAGGGGCTCAAATATGAGTCTGTATCTGACTGAAAGAGTCACTAAATACTAGAAAACTAACCTAATCCAGCTCATTGTATAAAGGCGGCACTGGAGCTTCCAGTATGCAAGGCTGCTCAATAATAACAACGAGGCCAAAGGCATGACAGTATTTCTACAAACCCCAGAAAGCTAATGGTGACAGACTCTGCTTCTGAATTCATGGGAAATCATAGCATGAGAACATTTTCTCCTGTATGAAGCTGGCTATTCTCTCACTACAGCTTCTTTGCATTCCTTCCATACTATGCTGACCACTCTGGGTCACACAAGGCCAGACACAGATGTACATTTTTAAAAATTAATGGTAAAAACTCATCTCTTCATGAGGACCAAACATCCCATTCTCAGCAACTGATAGAACTACTAAATAGAAAATTAGCAAAGATACAGAAGAACTGAATAAGACATCAACAGGATCTAACTGACATTTACAGAACACAAAGAACGCATGTTCTTATCAAGCACTCACGGAATATTCAGCAAGATACACTTTGTACTGGACAGTTAAGGGTCATTTTTAAAACTCAACAAATTTAAAAGAGTAAAATTATACTAGGTATATTCTCCAGCCCTAAAGAATCAAACATGAAAGACAAAAAACAGAGAAATTAACCAAAAGACAGCAGTAAAATCATCCCATTGCAACCATCCAACATACCTATGAGAGAAGCATTATAACACACATTTTACATTCAATGAAAGTGAGGATCATTAAGTTATGTTACATAAATATTACATGTTAAAGTTAAAGTTTATATTCAGGACTATCTGATTCTAAAGCCTGTAGTTTCCACTATACTATGCTACCTTTCAACAAACAGAACTTCCAATCCAGCAGCCTGCAAACTTTTGATCACACTCTCCTATTAGTTAAAAAAAGATTACATAAATACCCCAAGGGCATGTTTTGTTTTATTTATGTAGTACCATCCTGCTATGTAATTCAACACACACACAAATTGAAAAGTTGCTTATCTAAATAAATATAAATGGAAATCCTAATACTCTCTTCATATGACACATTGATGGCCATGTATATATATCACTTGAGGTTGAACATTTCATCTAAAACCCTAGCTCTTTTCTACCTGTTATTTCCTTCTTCATCTTTACTTTTTCGGTTGGTTTATTCAAACCAAATTACACCATTGTGTACATATCTCTGTTCAATTTTGTGTCCACTGCTCCATGCTATCAAGATGTCTCTCCATCCTGAGCCTGTCATCCATCATATGACTGTCACACCCAGCTTCACAAATGCTCCTATATTGATATCCCTGCCCTCCATAGCTTTATCCAAATCAACAGCACAGGGCTAAAAGATTAAATTCTTCAGTTTTCGAGATTGGTACTAACCAACAACGCTGAACATTAATTTTGTTTTTGCTTTTGTTTTTTGAGACAGAGTCTTCCTCTGTTGCCCAGGCTGGAGTGTGGTGGTACAATCTCGGCTCACTGCAACCTCTGCCTCCCAGGTTCAAGCGATTCTCCTGCCTCAGCCTCCCGACTAACTGAAATTACAGGTGCCTGCCACCATGCCCAGCTAATTTTTGTATTTTTAGTAGAGACAGGGTTTCACCATCTTGGTCAGGCTGGTCTCGAACTCCTGGCCTCAAGTGATCCGCCCACCTCAGTCTCCCCAAGTGCTGGGATTACAGGTGTGAGCCACTGTGCCCAGCCTGAACATTAATTTGAAGCCACTTTGTAATTAATCTAATTGTTCTTACAATCCATACTTCACGATTTTATTTTTAGGATATAAGTTTTTATTCAAACACCCCATGGAAGTTTGCGTGTGGTTATGTATCACTTTTCAGGCAAGTTCAGTACTGGAAGAAACCCTGAGAATCAGCTAGTCCAAATTCTCTAGTGTCCCTAGAAAAACACTGAGCATTGGAGAAATTAAGTGATTTTCTGAGATCATACAGCCCACTGAGACAGAACTTTCTAGTTAAGGCCTGAAATCATTTGGATTTAAACCTTCTCTTCACTACATCAGCAGCAGCCTAATAGAGAAAAAGGGAAATATTTAATGACCATCTATTGTGTACCAAATATCACACCCAGTGCAACATACTTTTTAACCAAAACATTCATTTACTGGCAGAACAATAAATGTCTACGGGCTCAGCTACAGAACACATGGGAATGAACAGTCAGGGTAGAAGGCTGTAGGCAGCAGCAGTTCTGTGGAAAACTGGAGAACACATCCCACCCAAAGAGGTCCATAGACACACAGCTTGAGGAGTCAGGCAGCCAGAGAGACAGACACAAAGCTGCCAGATCTTCTGCTTTCTGAAATCCAGATTATTACAGTGGAATCATCTGATGCTTAAGGGTTAGAAACTATTTCAAATTTAACACAGCCCTGGCCAAAGAAAGCACATGTGAATGGCAAACCAACTTAATGCACGCCAGGCATTTAGCATACATCTTATTAAATTCTCACCCTGCCAGGGTTTTACTGGATGAGGCAACTCTAACTCAAAGACACTAAATAAAGTTGTCTGCATAGCCAATAGGTGGTAGAGTCATAACCTAAGCCTGTTTACTTAATACTTCCACTATACTTACAACTACCCTTACAGGCAGTTACCATTATCCATGTTTACAGACTGGGGAAAGTAATCTCAGATATTAGTAAATTCCAGCCAAAAGTCATATCAAGAACCCAGTTTTATGAAAATTGAAATATTTTTGTCTTCCCATTTTAATGGTGATGAAGCACTCTCAAGCAGTGAGTCTTAAACTAGAAGATACTTCCTACCTTCCCAATTATTTTTTGTTCAGCTTGAAAGTCAAGACTCTTGTGCCTCTAAAGTGAACCAATTTCAACTTTTATGGAACACTAATTCTGAACCACATCTGATGAAATAATCAGTAAACTCAGAGAGTAAATGCATTTCTGGGTTATACCACCAGTTTCTAACTCAAATTCCAGAGAGCGTGTAAGTACAACACTGTGTTACAAGGATGAAGACTTCTCTCCCTGAACCTAAATGAGACAATCTAGAGGTTAACTATTTTCCTAGTCTCCACAAATTCATTAATCTCTCTCCAACCCAGGAATACAAGATACACTGGCGTGAGAAAACACACACACACCACTTACTTCAATGGCTGACATTCCAAGGACAATTCTATGACACCGGCTCATAGAATGAGCCATTCTCAGGAACGGCTCTGCCAGCCATCATCCTATAGCAACAGCATCTACTGCTGAGCCAATAAATGGAACTGAAGAGTTCTCCCAGGAACACAGACAACGCTGCAGACCAAAGGGAACCAAAGCTTTGTCTGAGATGTGGAAGAGAGCCAAATGGACTTTCTCTATAATATGGGATCCCAGTGTAAACACAGGAAGGGACCTTAGTGGCCGCTTAGCTCACTCCCATCTGCCCTTTCCCATTCTTCTTCTGCACTCTATATTCTCTCCCTGGCCTCCCAGTTCTATCTCCAGTTAATTCCCTACGAAGTACCACTAGCAAGAAATCTTCCATCACCATTTTCTTCTCCCATTAAAAGCCACTTGAGCCTTCAGCTCCTTTCTTCCTCAGAAGATAATTTCATCACTGAATCCCTATTTAAGTGGTAAATGATTTAATTAGTTTCCTCTCCAGGGACACCTGCACTTCAAGCAGGTCCTAAAGATGGAAAGATTTAATCCAAAGGACTCATTTTCCAGGGCAGATTTTCTGGTACCTTGGTAGAACAAGCGGTGGTGATTTCCAGGGGCATCTTAGGGGAGTCAGTGCACACTAATTTCCAACAGCTTTTCAGACAAGTTCAATACTGGAAGAAACCCTGAGAATTAGATAGGGTTTATTTCCAACAGCTCTGTAATTTCCAACAGCTCTCCTCCCAATAAATATACTGCAAAAAACCTGCTATGCAAATGCAGCTTAAAGCTGCCCTCAAATAAACATCTAGTTTAAGTTTAAAATTGCTAGGGGAAATCTCACAATGTTATCTTATGATTTAAATTGAGCTTTTGTATTAAAATGCCTAGCACTGTGGCTGGCACATATAGTACACATTTACTATTAAGCAATATTATTTGTTACTATTTTTTATTAATTGCTATTATAAATCCATTTTCTTCCACAAGTCCAATGTGATGACCCAGCAGAATTCAGATGAAATAAAGCTTTTTGCCAGACATTCTAAAGAGGCAGGAAAATAAAATATGTCCCTGGAAGAAATCAAACCAACAGGAAGCACTATAATGTGCTACTAAAACAGGTATCAGAAATGGCTACTCAGCTTGCTGTAGTTCTCTAAACAAAACAGATCTGAAATAGTAGCTACCCATCTGAGGGGACAACGGCAGATGCTCTAGACTGGGGTTTTTAATTAACATTTATTAATGACTGTCCAAAACGCAGCATCTTAATCACTGCTCATTAAACTGACTTTCTGCAACTAAAGAAGAGTACATTATTTGAATGCCAGAAAGAGGCATTTCCAAACTATTCATCAAATAGTGTGAGCTAACAGGGAGCACCTGCTCACCTCATAAGTTCCTACCTGCAGTGGATCAGTTAATCCAATTCTGGATGCTTATCTACAACAACTGTCCAACAACAGAAAGTTTTCATTATGCCATCAAAATTACATGGAATCTTAATGTCCAGGGCACCAGAAAATGAGTATCTTGAAAACCTTCTGCCAGGGTAACAGAGAGGTAGGGTCAACTTCTTCTGCTATAAAAATATTAAAATAAGAGCTAATATTTACTGTATGCCAGAAACTGTTTTAAGGGCTTCACATATTTTAACTCATTTAATCCTCACAATTACCATTTGTAAGAACAACCATTATTGTCCCCCTCTTACAGATAATAAATCCAGAGCATAGGGAGGTGAAATAGGCCAAATCACAGAGTGAGTGCCACAAATACTAACGATTAACTTGTATACATTTTCCCTATATACAAAGCTCATTCAGGCACATGACCCCAGCTAGTCCTCATACCTGCCTTGGGAGGCAGCGTAGTTTTACTACTTTCCTTAATTCACAGAGAGGAAATAGACTTAGAAACATAAATGACTTGCTTAAAGGAATAATTAGAATAACATCAAAATCCAAGTCAACCTCATCAGCCTGCCCCTGTTTGTGGTACAACCACACTACTGCCAAGACCAGAGAGCTCACATCTACATGGTGTTGAGGGAAGGGTGACCTAAAAGACAACCTGCCCCCAAATCTCTCTCTCTCCTATCATGCTCCAGATTTTACAACAGGTCATGTGCATGTACATCTATGACAGCATTCACTACAGTATATTAAAAATTGTCTGTTCATGTATCTCTTTCTCATACTACAGAAGCAGCTCTTGAAAAGCAGGTGTCTGTTATTCACTACTCAATGTAAAGTGCCTGGCAACTAACTAGTAGGCACAAAAAAAGTTAAACTGAAGTAGTAATTCAGTGTGTATGAGCTTTTCAGACTACATTTCTCTATGAGGTGAGTGACTAAAAAGTATTTCACAACCATTCCCTAGGAACAGCACATTTCATGGGTAATTTAAGAATTTTTATGTCTATAGTATCAGAGAGCACTTTTGTTCAAGAATACTTCAAACATTTATGTTCCACCCAGTGATTTTTTTTTCTGAAAGTCATTAAATGAAATCACTTTTTTAATCTTCACTATAAGAACTTTTTAAGTGTTTCTAGATTTTTAATCCCATTTTCCTAAATTGTGTACACTTTAACTTGTCAAGTAATCACATGTATAATTTAAACAAATGAGAATCTCATAGAAAAGCCTTTTTTTTTTTTTTTCTGAGATGGAGTCTCACTCTGTCACCCAGGCTTGGAATGCAGTGGCACTATCTCGGCTCACTACAAGCTCCGTCTCTTTCTAAATAAGCATAAAAGATGTTCAAAACATGCTCCTCAAAAGATCTGAATATAATTTCAACAGCTACCACTGGCAGTTATTTCTTCTTTGCATGACTAAGAGAATAAGTAGAATTAAGATAAAACATACCAATCACAGGCATATACTTTAATAATTTACTACTTGTGATATTGTAAATGCAACAGATCATTTTCATCAAGGAACTACAGGCAAGATTATCCACGTTACTTGCAATCTACAAAGCACTGGCATGGGATATTTTTTCAATTACGGAATTCTTATCTCCAGTAAAAAAAAAAATCAATTTTCAACAAACTTACAATTTCATAAAGCTAGTCAGTTACTCTACTGATTTTATGATACATTAGTCAGTTAATCTTCTGAAGAATATTATATATTAAAGAATATTAAAACATCCCCTAATATATTTATCCATGGGTAACTTTCTTAGTGCAAATCAGTCTACCAAAGTAATTAAAATAAAAACATTCCAATAGAAATGATAAATGATATAATATTGTGTACTGATCCATCAACACAATTTACATAGAAAATAAAGAAATTGGAGTATTGCCTAAGTAGCCGATAAATCAATTATAGAAAGCCAATCTAAGGGACTGATTTTTAACTTTTTCAGCTCTTTCACTCCAAATATGATTTCAGGGGACTAAAAAATAGAGAATTTAAGAGATGTGCCAACTGCCACAAACCTAATTTTGACTTAAAATGTGCCAAGTTGGGCTTTAAAAGCACTTTTCTTCTGGATCACGAAGTGCAGATCCCAGTGCAAAGTGACCTGGACCCATCTCTGTCCTCTTCTTGGAATGCATCAGGCTGGTTCCAGATGAAGGCAAGCATGCAGGGATGAGTAGGGTAACCCTCAGAGAGCAACAGGTTCAGACTACATGGATCGGACATGTTCAAATGTGCTCAAAAACGATGCATGGGGCTAGAAGGCCAGAGGGCATGAAACCAGAAGATGAGAACAGCAAGTACATCAGAAAATGTGAAAAATAAAGAAAAGGTTCTTCAACCACCATTTCAAAACATTTATTTTTAAATTGTATGTTTAAATAAATACGCCTGGGGTTTTAAAAATGCTTATTGATAAGATGCAATGTAACAAAAATTTATTCTTAATTCACTTCGAAAACTGACTATTCAGACTCAACTTATAAAGGTGCATAAATCAATCCATCTTATAAAACATATCATGAAGCAGTAAGTCATGTTGTGTGTTTTATTAGAATGGACTCAGCGCATATCATCACTTCCCAAGCTATATGAGCAGGGGGCAGGGGTGGGGAGCCAGAGATTGTAGTAAAACATCCAATTTCCTTACCAGTTGGGCATAGGAAGAGGGAGGGACAAAAGATAGCATGTACGCTCCTTGCCATCCTTCTGGGGTTATTTCAGAAAGGAAGTACTACATGAATTCAAAAAGACAAGACAATGAAACACCTAGGTATTTATTTGATCAGAAATTACAGTCTTCTCACCTGTTGGATTGTGAAGTTTCTTTTTTCCCTTACAGCTTTCCACTTATGGACCATGGCTTGAGGCCCTTAGGTGTCCCAAGCATTTCTAGAGGAAAAGGAAAATTCATGCTGATCTAATTCCTCCTCCTCATCTCTCTCTGCTGAGGGATTTTTCACACAAAGCAAAAAACTATTTGATCTATGAACAACTGCAAAACACCAAACTATGGTTTCTTCCAGGACCTATTTAATCTCACTGCACAGCTCCCATCACATCCTCCAGGAGCAGCATGACTTTGTCACTAAAAGTAACAATTTAGATGGAAAATGTCTACATGTTACCAGAAGTTGGTTATTTTTATTTTGTACTACTACTCAATTTCCTCTATGCATGTTGATCCTATAGCACCTTTGCAGTTGGGTATTATACTCCTGTCACGTGATAATGTGTTCTCATTCCTGCCAGCATGCTATTTCTTGTTCACACTAGCTACTGGTTAATACAGTCAGTGATAATTAAACTCATTTTTCTCTACAAATTTATTTTCATAATTTTTTCTAAGCATTGATTTTCTAAGACTCCTAGACATGATACAGATAGATGATAAAGATTAACTTTCATCTTTAAATTCTATTCATTCCAAGCCCTAATCTATGCTTTCACAGACTAGTCTTACTGACAGGCATACTGGCTCAGAACAGAGTTCTCCTATAAATAAATTAAAACTCTCAATGGTCTAGCCAAAAGGCAGGATTCATATCTATGGCTACATTTTCAATGACTGCTAATTCATTTATTTAACAAATCTTCAGTGAACACACAAAACAATACGACAATCCCCCTTCCCTCGAGGAGTCCATTTATTCAGGGGAAGCAGCACAGAAAACCACAGGGTAAAATGTTATAATACCACAGTAAAGCGATATTATGAATGATACATGAGCAAAGACAGAGAAAGGATGATTCAGTCTTCGGCAGCACAGGAGTGGTCAGTGGAGAGAAGGAGCAGCCAAAGTATTAGTTTTTCCAATCTGGTTTTCTTCTAACTGGGAAAGATGACCATTTGACTCCAGATTTCTTGCCCTCCCCCAGTCTGCAGCTCTCTCCGTGTCTTGACACCTTCTAGAAGCTAGCTGCTAATGAGAGAGGGGAGTAAAATCAAAGCTTAAAATGCTGAAGGAATAATGACAGGATAGCTGCTGTGTGAATACAGCACACAACTGCTCTTCCCAGAGTTTAAAAGAAGATCTGCCTAGTAATTTCTTTTGTTACAGATGTGATGTTTTCTACCTGTTTGAAGATAGGTCATCACATACCTTCTGCATCAGCCCCTTGTTAATGTCTCCATGAATGTTCACCAAGGCAGTATCTGTCTTCTTCTTTGATAAGACTAGCCCAATTCGGCCACCCTCAAATTGAACTGCTTTCACCCTTCAGGCTTCCATGTAAAAGTTAAGTTCCTCTGAGCAATAAATCATTTAAGCACACAAGGGAATGGTCTCATTCACAAGGTGAGGAACTCTCATGGCCTAATCACCTTTTAAAGGTCCTACCTCTTTGTACTATCACATCGGCAGCACTTGGACTTGGGAAGGGACACATTCCAACCACAGAAGCAGGTAATAACTCCAGGGGAATTAAAGACGAGTCCAGAGAAAATTATGAGGCAAATGAGGAGCACAAGCACCATCAATAAAAGACAACAGCTCAAACAACCTACACAGTATCTTAGAAAACCTGGCCAAAAATCTCTCCAGACAGCATCTAAAAGGGAAAAAGAATGAGATATAAGATAAAAAAATCTGGCGGCTAGAAGTATTAGGAATCTCAAAAGAATAGAGGAAAGTAAACAGATGGGAGAAAGCATTGAAATAACACTCAAATATTTCCCAGAACTGAGGGGAAAAAATAAGACATCTGATTTAAAGAGTTTCCACTGGAAGGTAGAAAAGAAAATAGCAATGTGAGCAAGAGACAAAATAGTTATGATAAATAGAAGACAGAAAACAAGACAGTGAAAATAAGCCTGATAGAAAAGTAATCATGATGAAAATATTATAAATGGATGAAACTAAATACCAAAAGAAAGACTTTTCAGATTGGATTTTTGAGAAAACCATGATTCAACCAGTCAACGTTAAGTGTATGTAAAGTATTACGTCAGAGAGGGATAAAATGGAAGAAACCCCATGTAGCAATTTTATTATCAGACAGAATAGAATTGCAGCCAAAAACATCATAAACGACCAAGAGGAAATTTACCTACAGGAAATGCTGTAGAACAAAAATACAACAATCACAGAGGTATATGTACCTGAAAATATGACCACAAAATATAGAAGTAAGTAAGTAACAGATCTACTAGAATAACAAATTCAACTATTTTCATTGGACAATTCAGTATGTTTCCCATAGCAACTGACAGAAAATTTACATCAATTAATAATACAGGTTGAGCATCTGTAATCTGAAAATCTGAACTCTAAAATGCTCCAATGAGCATTTCCTTTGAGTGTCACGTTGGTGCTCAAAAAGGTTCAGATTTCAGAGCATTCTGGATTTTATATTTTTGGATTAGGGATACTCACTCTATATAATATATAGTATTAAGACACCCATCTCAGAAATGGCAGAGAAAATGTAAATACACTAATTAATAGTGTTGTGACATAGACTAGCTGCTCTTCTGAAGCACTCATGGAGCAGTCACAGAACTTAATCACTTCATAGACCAAAACTGAAGCCTCAAAAAATTACAAAAACTCCACCAAATTATGTTCTTACCTCAATATAATAAAGGTAGAAACAATAAAAAAGATGACTAGAAGAGACTGCACATATCTGAAATATAAAATAAAAACACATATATGTAAAAATAATAATGAATAATAATGATTTAAAGAAGAAATGAGGGAAACTATAAAATCCTTAAAGTATAATGAGAAGGGAAGAACTCATGCCAAAATTTATGGCATGCACCTAAAACAGTAACAATGGTAAATTATGAGCTTTAAATGCCTTCAATAGAAAATAATAATGATTTACAATTAGCTGATAACTAAATCCACCAAAGGGGACAAATCCAAGAGAATAAAGCCAGAAATGAGAAAGCAGAAAATAAAGATGCAAGCAGAAATCAATGAACTAAAAAAAAATCTAGTCAATCAATTCATCACTCAGACTGATTAATGAACCACTAAGTGGTATTTTGAAAAGGCTAATAATTTGGAAGAGTCTCAGGCAAGACTGACAAGAGACAGGAGGCAATGATTTGGCAAAGATCCCTGACTCACACCATAAGTAAAAGCAAACCCTAGGCAGTTTAAAGATAGAATAAAAATAGAGGAAAAATAACTACTGAAGTAATGAGTGAGAAAACAGACAAAATAAGAATTTAAAACAAGTTAAGCAATATCAATACTAAAGATGAGGAAATATTGGAAATATGAAAACAACATCTTTAAAGTGCTGAAAGGAAAAAAAAGTCATCCTAGAATTCTTTAGCCAACACAAATCTCTTTCAAAATAAAAAGCAAAATAAAGACTTCCTTAAACAGACAAAAGCAAAAAGAATTTATCACCCACAAACTGCTAAAACAAAGATATACAGCTAATAAGGTAATGGAGAACTAACTTCACAATTCTGCAACGCTGTCAAATATAAAACCAATATACACAAAGTGAAGAGTATTCCTCTGCAATAACCAGAAAAAAGGCAAACACAGCATTAATTATAAGAGCAACAAAAACAATACATCTTGGAATTAATCTAACAAAGATCACACAAGATTCTCAAGGAGAAAATGTCAAAACGTTAAAGGACATTTAAAATCCCCTGAATAAATGGTGAAAAAAGATGCTCGTGGATGAGATGAGTCAACATTTTAAAGATGTCAAATCCCTATAAAATTAATTTATAGTCTCAGAGGATTTCCTATTACATCCCATCAGGAATCTGAGGAAGCTTAACAAAGTAAATCTAAAAATATACATGGAGAAAAAAAGAAAATTAATGGCTTAGACTTTTTTTTCAAGAAAATAAAGCAAAAGCTGAAAGTTTATCCTGCCAGATATTAAAATTAATTATGTCTTAGGAATTAAGAACAGTAAAAACTAATGAAAAACAATCAAAAGGAAAGCCAAGAAACAAAATAGGTGTTCTATGTCTCTCTCACACACACACACACACACCACACATACATGTGTGTACACATGCAAACACACACACACACACAATGAAAAGGGGAGAAACAGAGAAAAGGTCTAGTATGAAATTGTGCCAGAATTCAGCCCTGGGAAAATTCTTATTGTTCTAGCATTAAGGACATAGGATGACCAGTGATGGGCAGAAAACATGTATTTCATAAAACAATAAACTCTCCTAATGCAGCAGAAGGCAGTCTCAAGATGCTCTAAAAAGAATTATCATGAGCAAACTCACAAGTTAATTAATATGTTCACAATAGGAAAGACTGTATAACGTATTCAGGTCTGCTTTAGCCATCATATCACCAATAACGTGATTTACAAAAATATGCTTCAGCCATAAAAACCTCAAGTGAAGGCCGAGCGTGGTGGCTCATGCCTGTAATCCCAGCACTTTGGGAGGCTGAGGCGGACGGATCACAAGGTCAGCAGTGGCCAACATGGTGAAACCCTGTCTCTACTAAAAATACAAAAATTAGCTGGGCGTGGTGACACACGCCTGTAATCCCAGCTACTCAGGAGGCTGAGGCAGGAGAATCCCTTGAACCCAGAAGGCAGAGGTCTCCATGAGCCAAGATTGCGCCACTGCACTCCAGCCTGGGTGACAGAGCGAGACTCCGTCTTAAAAAAACAAACAAACAAAAAAACCTCAAGTGGATATCACCTCAAATAATCTTCAACCAATCCATAACATGATTATCAAGGCTTGAGAAAGAGGATATATCACGTTCTTTCGTGTACTTCAAACTGTTACAAGGATATCATTTATTTCTAGTTTAAGTAAAACCCTGACAATACTCACATTTCACTTACTTTTTATTATATCAAACACAGCATGTGCAATATTTTATTCCATAACTAAGTTGGGAATCTGAATGTAGATAACATCATCTCAACTGCTGTTCTTAAGTGAAAATTCTAATCAGAGTTGGTATGATCTCAACTCTACTCTCTCCAGGGAAGATATCCTTGTTGGAATATTAGAAATGTGTGGAACACTAAATAAAAACTGGTGGTTATGAAGGCTTTTCTTTTTAGATTAATTAATTTAAAGTTGAGCCATTCTATACTTTTTTTCTAGATAGAACACCTAGATATACTAAACACCATTTTGGTACAAACCTGTCAAATCTCTGAACTGTGGTTTTTCTTTGTCACTTCTGTTACAACAGGTGTATAACAAATTGGTTTGACATGTTTATCTGCCAAAATTCAGGCATAGCAAGAAACTGACTTCTCAGAAAAAGATTATTATATATTTGTATTCAAAATAACTAAAAACATTCACTATTTTCCTCAAACCTGAAATGAGACCTAATACATGTATTTACCAAAAGAAAAATTTTGTTGCCTCATTTGCAGTTACTCTAATAAAGCAAACTCACTTGTGTAAGTTAAATAGGCATATAGTAAACTATTTTTTTCCATCTAAAATAGAAAACAAGTTTTGTGGCATTTCCCAACGCCCTTTTAAATATACTGTGGTAACATCGATATATCTTTATCATACAATTATTATTTTTTTCACTTAAATTATACTGAAAACAGAGATTCAACCAAATCAGAATGCAGTATTTGTAAGCTAATGTGAGTGGTTTAATTCAGAACACTGGTTTCAATTGTGCCTTTAAAAACGTACGCAACAGGGCAGGTATGGTGGCTCACGCCTGTAATCCCAGCACTTTGGGAGGCCAAGGCAGGTAGTTCGCTTAAGGTCACAAGTTCAAGACCAGCCTAGCCAACACGGCAAAACCCTGTCTCTACTGAAAATACAAAAAATTAGCCGGGTGTTGTGGCACATGCCTGTAATTCCGGCTACTCAGGAGGCGCAGGTTGCAGTGAGCTGAGATCATGTCACTGTCCAGTGTGGGTGACAGAGTAAGACTCTTTCTCAAAACAATAATGAAAAGTGTACACTATAGAACCTTACGATTAATCCTTGAGTTAAGAGAAAAAGGAAAAAAAGCCCACATTGACAGACTTATTTTTATACACATGCACTCACAAACAACATCATACAGGAAACACAGTTCTATTCAGAGATACATAAGATCCCTGATGGAACAGTGCTCTTTGTATCTAGGTTTCACCATAATAATTTGGGAAAAAATGATTGATATGATGAGTAGTCTACAGAACTTTGTTTCTGGGTTGTCAGAGGTAACTTACACTGTCATCTCTTTCTAGAAGTTGTTTTCATCATTTTCAACCTGAATGAACCAAACATTATCACAGGAAACTCTTTTGAACATTTCACACAGACTTAAGAAAATTATGTGAGATCTGCCAACACAAAAATTTAGAATCCTAAGCAGCTATTAGAAAGAAGCCAATGACTCATTTTCTGAGATGCTTTGACTGTCAAGTCACTACCTCAGTACATTTTAGAAAATAAATTTATTAAAATAATAATGACAACAAGAAAATATTCAAAGGGAACCCTCCTTTTTCAGTGTCTAAAGAATTCATTCACCAATGCTAAGAAATAAACCCGGGATGTTTTTGAGTGAGTTAACTCAGCACACTGGCTTTCCAAAAGATAGACAAAGCCAAACTTCTTTGCCAGGCCTTGAAGATCTGTTAAGATTCAGCCCCAAATTACTTTCCAACCCAACATTTTACTCTTCCTTTGTACCTTTGTGTAGATATAAACTGGCTACTTAACAGCGTTAATCTCATCTTTGTACAGCACCTTTGTACATGCATTCCCCTAATCTTGATCATGTTCTTTTCCCTCAAGCACAGATCTCTCTATATATAAGTGGAATCCTTGAACAACATGGATATTAGGGACATCAATCCCCTTGAGTAGTTGAAAATCCACATATAACTTTTGACCTCTCCAAAGCTTAACTACTAATAGCCTACTATTAACTGGAAGACTTGCCAATAACACAAACAGTTATGAACACATTTTGTATGTTATATGTATTATATACTGTATTCTTACAATAAAGTAAGCTAGAGAAAAGAAAACATTAATAAATCACAAGGAAGAGAATATATATTTACTGTCCATTAAATAGATGTGCATCATCACAAAGGGAGAAAGTCTGCACATAAGTGGACCCACACAGTTCAAACCTGTGTTGTTCAAAGTTCAACTGTAAAAATTCTGTCAACTTTCACAGTCCAATTTAAAGGATGCCTCTTTGAGTTGGCGAGTGCTTACATGCCATGCTCCATGCTAAATCCTTTATGCATATCATTTATTTTAATCTTTATAATCCCTCCTCTACGGTGGCCATAATAATTACTACCATTAAGAAGTAATGGTAGTACTCTGTGGTACCAAGTGTTTTACAGCATTACTTTATTTAACCTTTGCAACAAGCTAGCTTGTTATCCTCACTTTCAGATGAGAAAGGTGAGGCTTTGTATGTTACCGACTTAAGAACAACAGCTTTGTGGTCTCAATTTGAATCCCAGTTCCACCATTTGTATCTTTATGTCTTCCTAAAGCATCAGTTTCCTCAAATGGTAGAGAGAAAGACAGAGACAGAGACAGAGACACAGAGAGAGAGAGAGAAACTAACAAGAGCTCTGTCACAGGGCTGTTTCAGCACTAAATGAAATCACCCACATCTAGCATTTAGCATGGCATCTGGCATACAATGTGACCTTGCCTAGCATTAGCTATTATTCATTCTGGTCTTCCCCCCAATATCTAGCATAGTGTTTTGCACATTGAAGCAACAGAAATACATTAGTGATGAGAGAATATACTATCATTTCCTAAAATAAATGTTTACAAGTCAATTTAGATATGTCATCTGCATCCTGTTAACTTCAGATCATTAGAACACAAGAATTTTGAGCGCCATAAAGCCACTGTAGCCATACTGCCTCTCTAGATTCCTCCTCTCTGGGCAGGGCATCTCTGAAGAAAGGCAACAGCCCCAGTCAGGGGCTTATAGATAAAACTCCCATCTCCCTGGGATAGAACAACTGGGGGAAGGGGTGGCTGTGGGCACAGCTTCAGCAGTCTTAAACGTTTCTGCCCGCCGACTCTGAAGAGAGCAGTGGATCACTCAGCACAGTGCTCGACCTCTGCTAAGGGACAGACTGCCTCCTCAAGTGGGGTCCCTGACCCCTGTGCCTCCTGATGGGGAGACATCTCCCAGAAGGGGTCGACAGACATCTCATAAAGGAGAGCTCTGGCTGGCATCTGGCGGTTGCCCCTGTGGGATGAAGCTTCCACAGGAAGGAGCAGGCATCAATCTTTGCTGTTCTGCAGACTCCGCTGGTGATACCCAGGCAAACAGGGTCTGGAGTGGACCCCCAGCAAACTCCATCAGGCCTGCAGAAGAGGGGTCTGTTAGAAGGAAAACTGACAAACAGAAAGCAACAGTATCAACATCAACAAAAAGGATGACCATGCAAAAATTCCATCCAAAGGTCACCGACACCAAAGACCAAAGGTAGATAAATCCACAAAGATGAGGAACAACCAGCACAACAAGGCTGAAAAGTCCAAAAACCAGAATGCCTCTTCTCCTCCAAAGGATCACAACTCCTTGCCAGCAAAGGAACAAAACTGGACAGAGAAGGAGTTTCATGAATTGACAGAAGTAGGCTTCAGAAGGTGGGTTATAACAAACTCCTCTGAGCTAAAGAAGCATGTCCTAACCCAATGCAAGGAAGCTAAGAACTTTGATAAAAGGTTAGAGGAATTGCTAAGTAGAATAACCAGTTTAGAGAACATAAATGACCTGATGGAGCAGAAAAACATAGCACGAGAACTTGGTGAAGCATACACAAGCATCAATAGCCAAATCGATGAAGCAGAAGAAAGGATATCAGAGATGGAAGATCAGCTTAATGAAATAAACCATGAAGACAAGAATAGAGAAAAAAGAAGGAAAAGGAATGAATGAAGCCTCCAAGAAATATGGGACTATGTGAAAAGACCAAACCTACGGTTGATTGGTGTATCTGAAAGTGATGGGGAAAATGGAACCAAGTTGGAAAACATATTTCAGGATATTACCCAGGAGAACTTCCCCAACCTAGCAAGACAGGCCAACATTCAAATTCAGGAAATACAGAGAACACCACAAAGATACTCCTCAAGAAGAGCAACCCCAAGACACATAATCGACAGATTCACCAAGGTTGAAATGAAGGAAAAAATGTTAAGGGCAAGCAGTGAGAAAGGTCAGGTTACCCACAAAGCGAAGCCCATCAGACTAACAGCGGATCTCTCAGCGGAAACCCTAGGAGCCAGAAGAGAGTGGGGGCCAATATTCAACATTCTTAAAGACAAGAATTTTTAACCCAGAATTTCATATCCAGCCAAACTAAACTTCATAAATGAAGGAGAAATAAAATCCTTTACAGACAAGCAAATGCTGAGAGATTATGTCACCATCAGGCCTGCCTTACAAGAACTCCTGAAGGAAGCACTAAATATGGAAAGGAAAAACTGGTACCAACCACTGCAAAAACAAACAAAATTGTAAAGAACGTCGACATTATGAAGAAACTGCATCCACTAATGGGCAAAATAACCAGCTAGCATCATAATGAAAGGATCAAATTCACACATAAGAATATTAACCTTAAATGTAAATGGGATAAATGCCCCAATTAAAAGGCACAGACTGGCAAATTGCATAAAGATTCAAGACCCATCGGTGTGTTGTATTCAGGAGACCCATCTCATGTGCAAAGGCACACATAGGCTCAAAATAAAGGGATGGAGGAAGATTTACCAAGCAATGGAAAGAAAAATAAAAAGGCAGGGTTTGCAATCCTAGTCTCTGATGAAACAGATTTTAAACCAACAAAGATCAAAAAAGACAAAGAAGGGCATTACATAATGGTAAAGGAATCAATGCAACGAGAAGAGCTAACTATCCTAAATATAGATGCACCCAATACAGGAACACCCCAGATTAATAAAGCAACTTCTCAGAGACCTACAAAGAGACTTACGCTCCCACACAATAACAGTGGGAGACTTTAACACCCCACTGTCAATATTAGACAGATCAACGAGACAGAAAATTAGCAAGGATATTCAGGACTTGAACTCAGCTCTGGACCAAGCAGACCTAATAGACATCTACAGAACCCTCCACCCCAAATCAACAGAAGATACATTCTTCTCAGCACCACATCACACTTATTCTAAAATCGACCACATAATTGGAAGTAAAACACTCCTCAGCAAATACAGAAGAACGGAAATCATAACAAACAGTCTCTCAAGCCACAGTGTAATCAAATTAGAACTCAGGATGAAGAAACTCACTCAAAACCGCACAACTACATGAAAACTGAACAACCTGCTCCTGAATGACTACAAGGTAAATATCAAAATTAAGGCAGAAACAAATAAGTTATTTGAAACCAATGAGAACAAAGACACAGTGTTCCAGAATCCCTGGGACACAGCCAAAGCAGCGTTTACAGGTAAATTTATACCACTAAATGCCCACGGGAGAAAGAGGGAAAGATCTAAAATCAACACTCTAACATCACAATTAGAAGAACTAGAGAAGCAAGAGCAAACAAATTCAAAAGCTAGCAGAAGACAAGAAATAACTAAGATCACAGCAGAACTGAAGGAGATAAAAAACCCTTCGAAAAATCAATGAATCTAGAAGCTGGTTTTTTGAAAGAAATGACAAAATAGATAGATGGCTAGCCAGACTAATAAAGAAGAAAAGAGAGAAGAATCATATAGGCACAATAAAAAATGATAAAGGGGATGCCACCACTGATCCCACAGAAATATAAACTACCATCAGAGAATACTATAAACATCTCTATGCAAATAAACTAGAAAATCCAGAAGAAACGGATAAATTCCTGGACACATACACCCTCCCAAGACTAAACCAGGAAGGAGTCAAATCCCTGAACAGACCAATAACAAGTTCTGAAATTGAGGCAGTAATTAATAGCCTACCAACCAAAGAAAAGCCCAGGACCAGATGGATTCACAGCTGAATTCTACCAGAGGTACAAAGAGGAGCTGGTGCCATTCCTTCTGAAACTATTCCAAACAACAGAAAAAGAGGGACTCCTCTCTTACTCATTTTATGAGGCCAGCATCATCCTGATACCAAAACCTGGCAGAAACACAACAAAAAAGAGAATTTCAGGCCAACATCCCTGATGAACACCAATGTGAAAATCCTCAATAAAATACGGACAAACCAAATCCAGCAGCACATCAAAAAGCTTATGCACCACGATAAAGTCGGCTTCACCCGTGGGATGCAAGGCTGCTTCAACACATACAAATCAATAAGCGTAATCCATCACATAAACAGAACCAATGACAAAAACCACATAAACAGAACCAATGACTAAAACACTCCATAAGGTCGGTATTGATGGAACATATCTCAAAATAATAAGAACTTTTTATGACAAACCCACAGCCAATATCATATTGAATGGGCAAAAGCTGGAAGCGTTCCCTTTGAAAACTGGCACAAGACAAGGATGCCCTCTCTCACCACTCCTATTCAACATAGTATTGGAAGTTCTGGCCAGGGCAATAAGGCAAGAGAAAGAAATAAAGGTATTCAAATAGGAAGAGAAGAACTCAAACTGTCTGTTTGCAGATGACATGATTGTATATTTAGAAAACCCCATTGTCTCAGTCCAAAAACTCCTTAAGCTGATAAGCAACTTCAGCAAAGTCTCAGAGTACAAAATCAATGTGCAAAAATCACAAGCATTCCTATACACCAAAAATAGACAAATACAGAGCCAAATCATGAGCAAACTCCCATTCACAACTGCTACAAAGAGAATAAAATACCTAGGAATCCAACTTACAAGGGATGTGAAGGACCTCTTCAAGGAGAACTACAAACCACTGCTCAAGGAAATAACAGAGGACACAAACAAATGGAAAAACACTCCATGCTCGTGGACAGGAAGAATCAATATCATGAAAATGGCCATACTGCCCAAAGTAATTTATAGATTCAATGCTATTTCCATCAAACTACCATTGACTTTCTTCACAAAATTAGAAAATTCTACTTCACAGAATTAGAAAATTCACAGAATTAGAAAAAACTACTTTAAATTTCATATGGAACCAAAAAAGTCCATATAGCCAAGACAATCCTAAGCAGAAACAACAAAGCTGGAGGATCACGCTACCTGACTTCAAACTATACAAGGCTACAGTAACAAAAACAGTATGGTACTCATACCAAAACAGATATATGGACCAATGGAACAAAAACAGAGCCCTCAGAAATAACAACACACACCTACAACAATCTTATCTTTGACAAACCTGACAAAAGCAATGGGAAAAAGATTCCCTATTTAATCAATGGTGTTGGGAAAACTGGCTGGCCATACGCAGAAAACTGAACTGGAGCCCTTCCTTACAACTTATACAAAAATTAACTCAAGATGGATTAAATATTTAAACCTCAGACCTAAAACCATAAAAACCCTAGAAGAAAACCTAGGAAATACCATTCAGGACATAGGCATGGGCAAAGACTTCATGACTAAAACACCAAAAGCAATGGCAACAAAAGCCAAAATTGACAAATGGGATCTAATTAAACTCAAGAGCTTCTGCACAGCAAAAGAAACTACCATCAGAGTGAACAGGCAACCTACAAAATGGGAGAAAATTTTCGCAACCTACTCATCTGACAAAGGGCTAATATCCAGAATCTACAATGAACTCAAACAAATTTACAAGAAAAAAACAAACAACCCCATCAAAAAGTGGGCAAAGGATATGAACAGACACTTCTCAAAAGAAGACATTTCTGCAGCCAAAAGACACATGAAAAAGTGCTCATCATCACTGGCCATCAGAAAAATGCAAATCAAAACCACAATGAGATACCATCTCACACCAGTTAGAATGGCGATCATTAAAAAGTCAAGAAACAACAGGTGCTGGAGAGTATGTGGAGAAATAGGAACACTTTTACACTGTTGGTGTGACTGTAAACTAGTTCAACCATTGTGGAAGTCAGTGTGGTGATTCCTCAGGGATCTAGAACTAGAAATACCATTTGACCCAGCCATCCCATTACTGGGTATATACCCAAAGGATTATAAATCCTGCTGCTATAAAGACACATGCACACGTATGTTTACTGCGGCACTATTCACAATAGCAAAGACTTGGAACCAACCCAAATGTCCAACAACGATAGACTGGATTAAGAAAATGTGGCACATATACACCATGGAATACTATGCAGCCATAAAAAATGATGAGTTCATGTCCTTTGTAGGGACATAGATGAAATTGGAAATCATCATTCTCAGTAAACTATCACAAGGACAAAAAACCAAACACCGCATGTTCTCACTCATAGATGGGAACTGAACACGAGAACACATGGACACAGGAAGGGGAACGTCACACTCTAGGGACTGTTGTGGGGTGGGGGGAGGGGGAGGGATAGCATTAGGAGATATACCTAATGCTAAATGATGAGTTAATGGGTGCAGCACACCAGCATGGCACATGTATACATATGTAACAAACCTGCACATGGTGCACATGTACCCTAAAACTTAAAGTATAATAATAAAAAACAAATAAATAAATAAATAAAATAAAATATCCTCAAGTATTAGAGCAATACAAAAAATAAAAAAAAAAGTTTCATTAAGATTCAACATGTCTTTTCATGTATTAATATTTTATTCTTTTTGTTGTTACATAATATTCAATAGTACGGACATACCATAATTAGGTTGCATCCAGTTTTTAAGACTATTATGAATAACACTGCCATGAACATTCACATAAAGTCTGTATGAACATGTTCTCCTTTCTCTTCGACTAACACCAAGGAGTTGAACTGCTGAATTACATGGCAATTTTATGTTATCTTATACAACCATAATGTTTTCCAACTTGCATTCCCATCAAAAATGTATAAAGGTGCCAGTTGCTCTACATCGTCACCAGCACTTGGTATTCTCTTTTTAACTTTGGCCATTCCAATGGGTATACAGTTGTATCGCATTGTGGCTTTAATATGCATTTCCTTGAAATTTCACATACTTTTGATCATTTATGTATCTTCTTTTATAACAGGTCTATACAAACCATTTGTCCATATTTTTATCGGGTTGTCTGTTTTGTATGGTGTAAGAGTTCTTCACGTATTCTAAGCACACACATTTCATTAGATTTTTGTTTTACGATAATATTTTCTCCCAGTCTATGACTTGCCTTGTTCCCCCAGATCTATCTTTCAAAGAACAAAAGTTTTAAACTTTGATTAAAATTTACCACTTTTCTCTTTTGCAGTTCATGCCTTCCATGTCTTTTAAAATAAATCTTTCCATAATCTAATGTCATGAGAGAAAATGGCAATGGTTTCATTTCAAATCTTACAATTTAGAATTCATACATTCATTCAACATACCTTTATAAAGTAAGTGTTACATAAATTATACTTGACTAGTAGCCTCTCCTGCCAAAAATCATTTCTTAATCAGAATTTTAAAGTACAACCAGGGTTAATAATTGATAGATTAGCCTCCATTTTTACATATAGCATAATGACAAGGGAAGGAAACCCCCCCAAAAAAAAGAAAAAAAAACACGTCTCAGCCTACTGTCTAGATTATCTAACATAATCATCATTTTAAAATCATAGGCAGTAGATACTATCACTACTTCTGTTTTAGCCTAATGATTAAGAACACAGACTCTGGAGCTAAACTGCCCCTGTTCAAATCCCAGCTCTACCATTTCCTGGCTAAGTGTCCTCAAAGACTTGCAATCTCTCTGTGCCTCAATTTCATCAGTAACACAGAGAAAAATATTAATAACTCACCTACCTCAAAGGATCACACAAACATTAGTGACCTAACATGTGCAAAGCACTTAGGACAGTGCCTGTCGTAAAGTTAGCACTAGGTAATTTTGACCTCCCCAATATTTACTTTATAGATAGATAAAACGGACGACAGACATAACTTACTTGAGGGCAAAAAGCCACTAGCAGCTCTCAAAGTGTGGTCCCTACACCAGGGGCATCAACCTCACCTGTGAACTTACTAGTCATGAAAATTCTCAGGCCTACTTAAACCAGAAACTCTGGAGGTGGGATCCAACAATGTAATTCTCACAAAACCCCTGTAATTCAGATGTCCATTAAAAGTTCCAGAACCAGGGAAATGGAGAGAAGTCAGACACCACTACCCCTCTCCCAGTCTGAAGGGATCAGCTTATAAGACATCAAGGAGGGGTGGGTGGTAAGGACCCTCTGATGAGGAGAGATTGGCAGCTTAGCTGAGGGGAGGCCCACCTACCTGTTGATATTAGCTCCAAGGGCAGGGTAACCACAGGAGAGGCCGGTGGTATGGCCTTAACCCACAAGGCAAGAAGTCCTTGTTCTGCACATCCCCCAAGCCCACAAAGAGGAGAGTCCTGGTGGCAGTGTCTCATTCTTTAAGCCTCAGCTTATACATCATTTCTCAAAGGGGCATTCTCTCACCATTCTATCCAAAACAATTTTCTATCACTCCCAACCAGTCTTCACCTCGTCATTTGATTTTCCTCATGATACTTTCACAACAATGTTTTCATTTACTTGTTGACTTTTTTGTCTCTCTCTACCGTAAGTAAGATACAGGTAGATCAACCCAAAACATTATCTGTTTTGCTGGTTTACATACCTCTAGCACTCAGCACAGGGCCTGGAATACAGCAGGAACCCAATAAATATCTGGATAATAGATACATAAATGAATAGCTAACAAAATAGGACTTTTTTGATACTGACTTGAAAATGAAAAATGATAAATTTTTAAGGGCCTCTCTAGGATATCTTGCAAAACATCAGTGCTATGAAATCAGTGTTTTAAGATCAAAAGGTAAGCTGGATGGAGGAATAGATATCAAGTGTCTGACTGAGTTTATCAGTAATCATGACATTATGCTAGGCACTTCATTACGTGCTACGACTCCATAAAGCACCCACTTAGGTTGTTCTGAATATGTTAATAACTTCTGAGGTTATTATCCCACTCTTACTGGTGAGGAGGCTAAGGCTCAGAAAGCACAAGACACTTGCCTAAAGGCACATGGCTAGTAAACAAAAGAAACAGAATTCAAACCACACTTGTGTGTCCAAAGATAATGTTGTTGCCACTGTTTCCTTGTCCTGAGGAAGGCCAGGGTGGAACTCTGTCTTTTATATGAATTTACTCATTCGAAGATGTTATGATGCAGTTCCTAGCTATAGGAGTTCCCGACTAAGAACACAGACATAAAAGCAATAATAAACAGCACAAGTGCTACAAGGGAGCTATAACCAGACGTTTATGGGAATTCAGACAATGTCCCCAGAGTTCCAAAACAGCCTCTTATGTAAGACTGGGAATTTAAGAATACTCTCATTGGGCCTGAATCTGATGATCATATTCCAACCATTTCCATTTTCATTCCTTTACTCACTTAATAAGCTTCATTAATAAAATATGTGTGGCTAAAGTTGTGCTTTGGTCTTAACTTTGGGCTGAAATATATCATACCGTGAATTCACCATTAAATGTTTGTGCTCCTGTCCCAAAGCTATCAAACCAAGATACCACCATTTACTGCAAACTCGACTCAACAACTTCAGTTCTTCTCAGACCAGAAGAGACCATCTGAGTCATAAATACTTCATGCACTACGTTCACCTTTGATATTCCTTTCCCTGCCAGGCAACTGGCAGGTTAGAGCAAGTATCCTACTACAAGCAAATTGTAAGAAAATTTAGCAATAACAACACACCACACATGAAGGGACTTCTTTTTATGCTAGTATCCAACACACTAGGATCACTGTAATGAATTTTAAACAATAAAGAAAACCACCCAGGAAACGCAGGGCAGGCAATTGTTATAACAATAAGTAGAGAACTGGCCTTAATTTTGGTTTGGGCATTAAAGATTAAACCAAGGATTAGGTAAGTAGTACGTTCAGTGGACACAAGAGTAACAAGATTTGAATCAAATATCCACTTAAAATCATTTCCAAGAATAATATAAAAATTCCAGTTGACATCAAGGTGAGGGTTATTAACTCTACGGCTAGTAAACTTGCACAATGGGAAAATAATCTTCCTGGGTCAAAAGAAAATGATACCTAATTTCCTTTATCATTATCAAAACAGCAACACTGCTGGAAGTTGTACTGCGGCATGACTCCAGTAGTGAAGAAGGTCATTTTGTAAAGCTATGATCAACGTGGAGAATGGAATGATGGATCAGGTTATGCCATGCTGTTATACATCATAAGGTTTCCTTACACAAACAGTTTAGCAGGAAGGGCAATATAATATTGTTTGGAAAGATGGGAGTTTTGGGTGTGGGATAAATGTTGGAAATTCCAGATAGGTCAGGCAGGTTATTAGAACACAGACCATTCATCCATTAACTAACATTCCCATGCTGCCCACAGCGGCAAGTTCTGTGCTAGGACCTAGAAATGCAGTCATAAGATGCACTTGGTGCTTCTCAATCCAAGGTTATCCCGTGCTAGATACTTCTTCTTAAGTAACTTTTTTTAAACTCCATCATTAATATTCCATACACAAGCACCTGCATATTTGTCCACACACTGAGAAACTCCAACATCTAGCTCCAGTTATATTAAAAAGCAAGGCAAGCAGATATAAGATAATCAAACTTTGTGCCTAGAAAGCAAAGCTTCAGCGTGGCTCTACTTGAATACCTTGGCAGGTCTTGGGCCCACATACAGTTTGGACACTGCATTTAGGACCTCTTGGTTACTTGCTGCTGTGACGAGGCTGATAAATGGAGGTTAGAGAAAATAGAAACTGCCATCTACGTGGCTTTTATCCTTCCAAACCTTCCAGTAATACTCCTCAACTTGAGTTGGAAGCAACCAGGAAATCCTCAGAGAGCCTTAGGATGTCCACTCATTTTTCTCCCTTGTGCCTGAACCCCTGGGAGCATCACAGCTGACTCCAAGAGACATTCCAAGGAGACAACATAGACCAGCCAGATTTCCTCTGTTGTGTACACTCAGAGCACCCAATCTCACAGCAGGCACATGCCTTTCAGCTTAAACAGGTGCTCTGTGAGGTCAAGAACAGTGCATCCCGAACCCCAGAAGGCATGTGCTGGATACCTTTTAGGCACTTAACTCTGAATTAAATTGAGCTCTTACAGATAAAGCAGTTCAAACACAGGGCTCCTGAATGAGTCAGCCACGTGCTCAACTCACTACACCTTTCTTTTTCACTTCCTTCCTGTTAGAAATGCTCAAATATTCTTTGAAGGTCTCTAAGAACTTGCATGGAATCAATCTAAATGTCCATCAATGATAGACTGGATAAAGAAAATGTGGTACATATACAACATGGAATACTATGCAGCCATAAAAAAATGAGACCATGTCCTTTGCAGGGACATGGATGAAGCTAGAGACCACTATCCTTAGCAAACTAATGCAGGAACAGAAAACCATACACCATATGTCCTTACTTGTAAGTGGGTGCTAAATGATGAGAACACATGGACACACAGAGGGAACAACATGCACTGGGGCCTATAGGAGGGTGGTAGGTGGGGGCAGTGAGAAGATCCAGGAAAAATAACTAATGGGTACTACGCTTAATACCTGGGTGATGAAATCATCTGTACAACAAACTCCCATGACACACATATACCTACATAACAAACCTGCACATCTTGCCCACGTATCCCTGAACTTTAAAATTAAAAACAAACAAAAGGAACGCTCAAATAACTACTTGCATCACAAGTACTGGCACTGAATCCTATGCTTCCCCACAGAAGTTTCCATCACACTATAGCATCAGAATGCTTACCCTTCCCTATCCAGGGCCCTGCCACAGGCTCCAAGAGCCACAGATCATGTATGTATTGTGTGGTTCTGTAATTCCCAGGGCCAGAAGAGTGTCTGCTCAAAAGCTGTTGGCTGACTGACGTGGCCAAAGTCATCTTCTGTGCTCCTTTCACTGAAGACATATAAAGGAAATGAACAAACAATAAATAAACCAAGTCACAGGTTAAGAGAAGAAAGAATGACAAAGCTAAACTAACCTTGGTTTTTAAGCCTTAAAGAACACCTAGAAATATTTAAATGATTTGCCCAAGTCAAAAAATTTAGTAGTAGAACCAAGAACAAGAAGCTAAGTCTCTAGTGGTTGACAATGAGTGAGGTATTATACTAGGCATAACAAGAAAAGAGGCATATATTTCAGGGGGTCTGGAAACACCCCACTTACAAACATCTTTACTTCTCCAAATGGCCAACATCTTTTACTTCATCATCAGAGAAGACAAAAAGCAAAACCTGTTGTGGAGTTTGGGTTATTTCTATTCTCTTCTTTGTGATTTTCTGTATTTTCTGATTTCTCATAGTTAAAAGGAATACTTGTAACAAGAAGAAAATATGTAACTACCCAAGAAGATGTACCATATGTGTCATCATCACTGCAGTTTTGAGTTAGTATGGACCAAGCATTGCACTCAGGACTTCACTAGTGTTAACCCATGCAACCTCCACAGCCACCTGAGGATAACAGTGGTCTCCACCGTACAGATGAGGATACTCCCTTCAAGAGCCCAAAGTCCCAAAACCAGCCAGGACTCCACATCAAGAGTCTGAGTCCAGAACCGGCATTCTTTACTTCCGCGCTCTATTGCTTTATGCAAGGTATACACAACTAAGCTCAAGGCTTTTGTGAGCAGGAAGAGGGACATGGTCATTCAAGATACACATCACGGCAGTGGAGAAAGTGCAGAAAGGGGTTGACAAAGGACACTGAAGGCACACTTGCATAACTCAAAACTTTTAGCTTCCTTAAGGACTTGGATACTTAGAAATATTCTTTCAGCTGAAGATACAGCTACTCCCCAAAAAGGTTTTAGAAAATACTCAAATGGACATACAGCAAAATGGGCACAGTGCTCATTTCAGCTTCAGAAGATACACAGATGAAAGCCTGCTGTTTTCAGCCTTTATTTCCCAGAAGTTTAAGACTGTCAAATCCTCTTCATTCAATTTCATTTCATAGACCTAGAATCCTACATATCTGATTTGTAAAAATAACTTCAAAACTCTACTACAAATGTGCTAAAACACTAAAGAACACGTTGGTGCAAAAAAGAAAAAGAAATGGCTTTTAATCTCACCATAACTTATTATAGCTATTTACACTTTCTTATATTATTTTGACCATATGCAAAAAATTTAGGACACTTGTGCAGTACCTAGATCATTTCGTATTTTGCTTTTTCATTTAATACATGTTAAGCAGTTACCCATGCTTTTACATGGATGACTTTTTAACATCACTGGCAGCAGTGCAGCCATTGAGAGTAGTATCCTCCTACACTGGATGTGCACATCAATGGACTGGGCTTGCAGTAACACTAAGTGATTTCTAGTCCACTCCTGCCAAGAAGGGCAGGTACCCACACTCATCATGTCGTCTCATTCTACTGGCACTCCCACGTGGTTGTGAAACCAAAGTTCTCTTCCCAGATTGCCCAGTTCCCCTCCTGAGGGCACACTCACTTGAGAAACAAGACCTATATCAGAAGCCACTGAAAAGCCTTAGTTGGCAAAGTGAAAGGCAATGTGGAAGACCAATGATGGCTGACCCAGGAGAGGAAAAGTCAAGGCTGACAGGTTGCAGGCTCCAAGTGATAGTTCATTAATACTGGCAGCTCCTCTACAGAACTCCAAACTACTTTTGTCCTCAGGCTAATACTCTCCTTTTTTCATAAAACTTGTTTCAGCAGTAAGTATCAAGTAATAAAACACCACAATCCGTTACCTGTTTACAACAAAACTGGACCAATTCAATTTAATTAGCAGAAGCTCCTGACAGAATCTTTTTCAGGGAAGCTCCAAATAGCAGGGACACATTGAGAGCACAAAATCTTCAGGATGCGTTAAGAACATCCATGCACTAAAGCTAAAAGCTTGCCTGTCACTTGTGCTCTGGTTGGTTAGAAGAACAAAAACTATTTCTACAAGTATAAAACAGAATATTATTTCAGGGCCATAAAAACAACTGTGACCCAGAAATTCTAAATTTAAAGTCCAAATTTAATTAAAGGATGTAATCATTAAAAGAAAAACATAGGCAAAAATATGTTCCCTATAACATCATCTACCATTTCAAATAACTGGATGGCATCTAAATTCTAAGAATATGGGCATGCTCACAGTAAATCACCTGGACAGCCCAATATGTAGCTTTGACAGTGACGTTTGTATAGTATATGGGAAAATGAAAACAGTGATTACATACATAATAAAAATCAAAAATCAAAATAATTACTGTAGTTCCAATAATTGTGCTTTGTAGCTATGTTGGCCAAGATGGAAAGAACATGCAAAACTAAAAATAGTTGTGTTAGAGATTGTGCATTTTTTAATTATTTTTCTCTACTGCCATGGATAGGTTGTTATTATGACAAAAGACCAACTTCTTTGTAATATTTCACTTTATTTTTTGGTACTAAGATTTAACTAATTTTTGAATTCAAGGACAATTTTAACCCAGCATTAAAGCAAATCGCATTCACTAATTAGTGTTACACTAACACTAATCATTGATTTTTCCCCCAAAATGTATTGAGGAAATTATGTTTTATGTGGTTAAGAAAGCCCTGAAGCTATCTTAAAATCTTTCCAGAAATAACCCTGAAAAGCAGATACTGAACCCTAAAAGGAAAATTCTTTTGCCAAGAAAATTAGGACTTTTAACATGCCCAGAAAGGAATTATCAGATACATTTCAAAACCATAACAAAGTATTGACATTTTTTAGGTCGATTTCAAAAAGTAAACATCAGCATGTAAGCAAGGAGCAGGCCTGAAGTTATCAATAAGCCAACCTCTTTACTTTTCAAAGTGAGCCTCCTCCAGCTACGGATTGGGAGATTAAAAGGCTCATTTTCAGAAAAAGTATAGAAAATTGTTAAGTTTGCAGAAGACGATGGAACGTGGGGAGAATAAAGGATGTTTTAAAGCCCCACTGAAGCCAAAATACTATGCATGGAGGTGGTATTCAAAACATTTAACCTTAGGGCCTTCAAAGCACTGACTCACCAACACTGTCATATAGCCCAGCTGATGTGAACATCCAGTATGATGGGCTTTGCTTTCTCCAGGATAGAAACCACTTACCTACAAATTGAGTCCTTATATTTTCCATATACAGAACTGCCAGAAAGCTTGTTTGGTGGGTTTACATTACAATAAAGCCCAGAAAAGAATGACACAAGAAACAGCTGCAGGAACAGTTGTTAGAATGGCCAAGGTTCACCAAATATGCCCTATGCCTGAGCAAGAGAGGATGTCAGAACACTACACTGTGGTTTTTATTTTAACTACATGCTATGAAAGCAAGAACTGCACCTTCAAAAGCAACTCTCCTCTCAACATCCCTCCACAGGGGGATGGATGAGAGAAAACATACAACAATGTTTCCTTGAACCCTTGGAAACCGCTCTGTTGATGAAAGAAGCCTACAAATGTGAAATATAAAACTTAATATTAGGTTGGTGCAAAAGTAATTGTGGGCTTTTTCCTCTATAGCGTCACCATCTCTATGCTATAACTCAAATTAAAACTAGAGTATCAAGCAATCACTGCATGCATAGGCTCGGGATATTTTTAATGCTATCAAACATCACATATTAAATCTATTGCTACTTATCTCTCCTCCCCATCATCCTAATTGGATCCTTATGATGAACACTCACATTCCTAAACAGTTAAAGGGTTCTAATTTTCTACAGTCATTGTAGGAGAAAAGGGCCATGGGTGAAGCAATTTTTACAGGTCCTGCCCCACCTTGCCCGTAAAACAGCAGGCAAGAGACTGAGCCTCAGATCCAACCTACTACCTCCAACTCCCCCACCCTCTTCTACCAAATAGGATTTGGAGACTCAAAAGGCTACATTATTGCATAATAAACAGGAAATATTTGAGCACCAGAATAACTGTTAGGTAGCAGTAATATCCTTAATCAGTGCATCTTTGGCCTGCCCTAGTCTCTGGTCCACTGGTGTTATGTAACCATCACGAAAGTCTTAAGACAACAAGAAAAGGCAAAAAGTCATACAGCATGTGCCTTTTGCTTTTTAACCGCCTACCACATTCTGCCCTTCCCAGACAGTCTACTTGATGTCACTCCTAGCATTGATACGTGTGATCACTTGCAGGCTTCCAACAAATGGAGTGGGGGGTGTGTGTGTGTGTGTAATACAAGGTGAAAAACATTTATGTACAACCAGAGCAGTATCCAGAAGTATCTAGTTTATACTCAGTAACAGTCACAAGAATACTGTTTTTTGGAAGACTGTTATGAAACGAAAGGCAGTATGTTAGCAATTTGTGAATGAAAAATTATTTCCATCACCTTTTTATCAGCACCATTCACTCATTCAATAAATATTTCAGAGCTTTCATTATAAAAAGACTGGTAAAGGTATTGTATAGCTTTCTAACTACCACAAACCCAGCAACTCATGTGCTCACTTATTGCTCAAAAATATTCATTGAATTCTAATTATATGTTAGATTCTAAGAACAGGAACAAAGCTATAACCCTGATTTCCAAAAGCAGTGATTATGAGGCCAGCTTAAATTTGAAAGTCACTTGCAAAACATGAGGCTTTTTATGTCTGTCTCCAAGAGATTCTGCTCCAGTAAGAATGGCACATTAACCAGAAACGTGCCACTTTTTCAAGCATCTCCATGTGATTCCATTACAGGTGGCCTGGGAACCACATTTTAAACAGTGATGTAAGAGAACCCGAAATATACACAGAAAAAAATAGTTGCTGAATATTTGAAAGTCCAAATCCATGGCATAAACAGGACTACAGAACTTCCTGGACTGAGACACCTGGACACAGGTATATGCAGAAGTTAGGCCTTGTAGTAGCCCATCAATGAAAAGTGAAACCTGGATAAACAGGAAACAAACAGGCTTAAGGCAATCTGGAAATGTTCTCTGAATATAAGACAAGGGAATCCATGAAAAATGGCAAGGATATAGTGCTAAATAACCAAAAATCAATATCTTGGTTCTTTAAATCTCATTTTCCCCAAACTATCCTTTAGTTAGGAAAACACTTATGTACAACCAGAGCCGTATCCAGAAGCATCCAGTTTATACTCAATAATAGTCACAAGAATATTGTTTTTTGGAAGAATGTTATGAAATGAAAGGCAGTATGTTAGCAATTTGTGAATGAAAAATTATTTCCATCACCTTAATAGCAACATTCATTCATTCAATAAGTATTTCAGAGCCTTCATTATAAAAAAGGCTGGTGGATCCACCCAAGCTGCATCGATCTAACAGACATGATCTCACAATTTTAGGAAAAATACTTGCACACTATATTTCATTTCTATCATGAAATTATAATAATTTATCAAAATTAAAACACAATGGGAATTTCATACAACCCCTTTGTTTAATAACCACACAATCTGAGGGCCACAAAGGCCTTGTGACTAGTCCAGATCACACACTTCATGGAAGGCAGAACTGGGGCTAGAACCCAGGTCTCCTGCCTCCCAGCCATCCAAACTCCACGCAATCCTCATACTATAAAGGTCAACATCCCAATTCATCTAAGTCCTCTGCAAAGGCCACATCTTGAACTCTAATGCAGTTTCCTTCTGTTTGATAGAAGGCATCAGGAAAAAAAAAAAAGGTAATTTAATTTTCTAGAAATTAACTAAAACATGGATCTTTATAAACAGTTGGTATTATGTATCACCGCATGCTGTGCTAGGGTGAGTGTTACTTCTAAAAATACTAAAGCTTCTCTGATAGAATTGGATACAATATCAATTTCTGGCTGGCAACCTATGCAAAGTCTTCCTTCACACTGAAGATCTATAAAAGGGCAGCTGGCAGGATTTTACCCGTTAATACTTAGTGCCCAATATACAGTTCTCCCTTGAGCTAGAAAAAAATCTACCCAGAACTTTTTGGTTGAAATTAAAGCTACCCATTAAAATAAATAAATAAATAAATAAGCTATCCATTAAAAAGAAGAAAAAAAAGCCTCCAAGCCAGCTGCTAAGGCATCTAGCTCTAAATGCATGCTGTTAACTCTACTTCTCTTACCTTAAGATCTTTAAATCAAAATGTCTGAAGTCAGCAAGGCAAGCCACATTTCATCTGGTAGACCCAGTTACGCATACTTACACAAATAGGTAAATGTGCGTGCACATACACACACACACACCCAAGATATATTTATCTGGGCATCTCCAGAAGTAGAGATGCATTTTTAAGCTTGGCACTGCATTTGAGAAATAGATTAATGTTCCTACTCTAATTCCAGCCAATCAAAAGATTGTATTTAGATAGAAGGCATGTATACAGAAGTGAGGGGGTACAGAGAAGAGTTAAGATACTTCGTGAATGCCCACGTGCCAGTAACAATGCTAAACATTTGATCCATTCTGGCTCATTTAAGATACAGTCTATTATTTTGAATGATATAATGGTGTTTTAAAGAAGAAACTGAGACTCCGGGTAACTTCAACAGGGTCTCACAGTCACGTCTCAGATATTTAATGTTTTGTACCTTACACTGCAAAAAAGAGAAATCACTCCTCTGACCCAAAAGAACTTAGAGCTCTTAAATCTCTGTGAACTCATCATCACAACCACTCTACACTCAACAACACTAGGAGAAAAGTAAGAAGCCTGAGACATGAAGAGGTTAAAACACAACAGAGAGGAGGCTAAAGCCAAATCTTCCCAGACCACTGTTATACTGAGTCACTAGAGCAGTAAAAATAAACAATCCCCATGGTTTGTGTACAAAGAGCCACACGGCCTCTCTGGATGCCAGGTGTCTTTTCAGCTAATGCCATCTGGAACCTCTATCTCAGGAGGTTCACCTGGGTTTTATCCTTTGTCTATACAGTTATCACTGAGGGATGAAGAGGCAGGGTAGGATGACAAACACCTTTTCAAAATGCCATCAGAGCACTGCCACAGCAATTTATTTTTTAATTTACTATATTCATAGCAATTCATAGAAATTATACTCTCAGAATTAAAATTTTTCATGCCTATGTGACTACATTAAAAATACCTTGTAATAATGATTACTTTATTATCTGTAATTTTAAAAGTCAAATAACAGATAGGGTCTGCTTGCTAACACTTGACGTCTGTTACTTTTCACCGTAGCCAAGAAGGTCACAGTTTCAGGCCTTTACTTCCAGAAGAGCTCTTGGGTGGACCAGGAACGAAGAACCCAGCAAAGCGGTTAGGGATCCAGCACCTTCTGAGAGCTCTGCCATTATTCCCCAAAGATCAAGCTAGCTCTCTGCCTCATAGGAAGATGAGCTGTAGATGGGCTCTGGGCGCTATCTAAGCTTTGGAGCAATATATGCCGCTGCAGGATGAAAAGAGGGAACAGGACAGGATGGTGTCCCATTGGTGAGTGCTAATAAAAACAGCAGCTGACGTTTTATTCCTTGAGCATATTGAAAGAACTCTAGCTTTGGAATCTGGCAGTTTTTACCTGCAGTCCCAATTCTTCTATTTAGTAAGTTAAACATGTTATTCAGTCTTTGGCACCTCCAATACAGGGTAGTTGTGACAATTACATGAGGAGAGGTACATCCAGCACACGACCAGGGCCTGACAGAAAGTGGAGGTTAAAGAAGATTATCCTGGCTCAGACCTGCTCAGGGAACCAGTAATGGGGGAGGGGACGCTGGGCCAGCCCCCAAATTTTGCAGTTAGAAAGGAGACTATTTTCAAGGCCTCCTCTTCCTCGACTCTTCCACAAATTAAAGTGCTCAGATATCTATGAGAGACACAGGAGGTAAAGGCAGTTCTCCAAAGGAATGTGAAGAAGACATACTGGAGGCCATGCTTTGGAGAGGGACTGTCAAATGTCCACAAGAATCTGCAGAAAGCTATGGGAGCCATTCCTCCAAAAAATGCATTCATACAAACATGTAACATTTTGCATCTAATTTCAGGGAGTCCACAGATCCTTACACATTCCTTAACCAATGGCCTTCGATTTACTGGTAAAGGTTACCCGATATGTCTTAAAGTAACTGCACTAGACTGCCATTGTTTTACTCTTTAAAAAAGTAAAAATCATTACTGCCATTTAAAAAATCCATGAGCATGACGATTTTAACAAAATAACAAAATAAAAAATAGAGCAGGAAATAAGAGAGAGATGAGGACACAGTCCAACTAGGACCTTAATGAAGCCACACCTCTGGCCCAGCAAGGCTTCTAGAAGGGGCAGCTGTGTGGTCCTCTAGCCTCAGACTGGCTCTTCAACTGTCCCTCACAAAGGTCCCTGTCCCCCGCAACATGCTCCTGCCATTCCCAACCATGGCCTCAGGCCAGAGCAATCTGAAAGCACTCACATGGGCTCATATCCCCTTGACATACGGAGGCAATAAAAGAAGCAGGTGCCAGGTGGAGGTCA
The DNA here is from genome assembly GCF_028885655.2 of Pongo abelii. Lineage (NCBI taxonomy): Eukaryota > Metazoa > Chordata > Mammalia > Primates > Hominidae > Pongo > Pongo abelii. The sequence continues at coordinate 40,574,967 of NC_071998.2, forward strand.
GACCCGTCCCGGACCCACACCTGCCGAGGCACAAACATGGGCTCCCACAGGCTCCATCTGCTGTGTCCTGCGGCCAGAGCCTCCCTCTGCGAACCAAAACCAGAGAGCCAAGTGGACACCTCCCCAGCCTCACAAGACAGTCCATCAGCTCAGGTAGGGAAGATGAGATGAGGAAGACTGAAGTAAAGGACAAGGAGAAGAAAACAGCTCTTCTGCTCTGCTTCATCAACCACAGTCAGTGAGACTGATGCTGTCACACGGTTTTCTCTAACTGCCTTGAGGTAAGCCTGGGGTTTAGGACATACCTGCTGGGACAGGTTTCCCATGAAGACACAAAGTGACCTCAGCCTCTCTTTCACACTGAAAAACGATATCCCCAATATGTGAAGCTTCAGACAGGAAACTGATTAAGAAGTAAGAAATCTACCCCACCTCCTACCCTGCCAATTCCTGTACCTAAGCTGCTTCCACAGGGCTCACTTTTCTTCTTCAGTTTTTGACTAAGACAAGAAGAAAGAACAAAGAGGCAGAAGTGCCAAGTTGAAGTTCTGCTTCTGCCACTTACTAGCTCTTTGCTATTAAGGAAAAGAGACTAACTTTCCCCATTGGAAACGTACTCTCTTTGCCTTGTTTTCTTGTCTGTAAAATAGAATTGATCTCTGCCTGATTATCACACAAGGTATTGTCCAGAGGATCCCATGAGATGAGAAAAGGAGGAATGCGTTTTCAATAGCTCCATACTGGTAAGAAAGTGTCGGAAATTATCAGGTGACTTGCAAGTCAGGAGGCAATGAAAGGAGGTGGACTGCAAAAAATGAACTGTGTGTTGCCACAGTAGTAATTCTGCTCATTCCACACAGCAATACAAAGTGGGGCTTCTGGACCAGGATTCAATCAACAACAGATGTTGACTACGTGGCCTCTGCAGGCTGCCCCCACCAAGGGAACCAGAATACCAACCACTCACCACCTCCCCCTGCCCATTCACACAGGATGAACCAGTGTTAAAGGGGCACCTACAGAGCATGGTGAGACAAGAACACAACTAAAAATGCAAGCATGAGAGAGTGCCAAAATGTGCGTGTTCATTAAAATGCAGGCCAGCCCCCTCCCAAAAAAGTATGGCCAGAGGGAAAGGGACACAATCTGTCAGGCCAACTCTAGCCAAGGTTTACAAACAAATTAAATAGAAGAACAATTTTCATCTCACTCACACTCTGAACAGATATTCCTCATTTAACAATTGCAAATCAAAATTGTTCTTCCTCAGTACCCCAACATTTCCACTTGACCCAACATCTACCAAGAAATGGATAGTTCCCAAAGCCTGGGCCTAACACTTCCCACAATACAGAGGCTCATGGAAAACACAGACTATACTGCCTATACCCTTTCTCCACTAAAAGGAATCTGGGATCCTCAAAGGAACGGATGGCTCCAGGGCTAGAATATATACACGATGAGCCTGATCACATTGTTATGCCAGAAAGTGAAAAATTTGTCAAAAATAAGTGATGGGAACACGCCACATGGACACATGAGCCAGCTTGAAGGGGCCCCCACTAGCCAACTCAAATTTGATTGAGGGCTCAAATTGAGTACTGTGGTAAATTATGAACCAACGGAAAATGGGAACTCATGAGTGCACACAAAAAATAAATAGAAATGATATGAGACTCTTGCTTAGAGCAGAATGTCAAAGGCTGAATGGTAAACATGGAAAGAGCATGGAGATGGAAAATCATGTTTGCACACCTATCATTGTAAAGACTGAACCCAGTAATAATCATCAATGGATGCTAAATATTGCACTGACTTTGAGGAGAAGGAGGATATCTATATGACCTTACAGTAGCTCCCCACAGACCACTTATTGCAAGGGAAGAAAGAGAAAACAATAATTATATAATCAGGAAACTAGACAACACTGTGAAGGGATATTCGAAATCATCGCCACCAATGGGCATAAGGTGCCTGCAGGTTGGACATCCTGGCAAGGACACATCACTATGCAATATTCCAACTGAGACGGCATTACCCTGAATCTAATCATGAGGCAGTAACAACCTCAAACTGAGAGCCACTGCATTTTTAACGGGCAGGATGCGGTCTTAAAAACGAGATAAACCAAGGCTGTGCAAATGTTTCAGATTAAAAGAAACAAATGAATGAAATAAAATGAAGTATTTGACCCCAGACTAGAACCTGTATGGGAGAGAAAAATATTATTCAAAATGTAATTGGGTTAACTGGTTAATTGGAATATAAATATTAGATCTGATTTTTTTAATTGTATCAATGTTAAATTTACTCAAGTTGATAATAGTGCTGTGGTTATAGTATAAGAGAATATCCCAATTCTTAGGAAATAAATACTTAGGTAATTAGAAGTAAAGGGCCATGATATAGTAACATACCCTCAAAATGGTTCAGAAAAATATATGGTGGGTGGTGTGTGTGCGTGTGTGTGTGTGTGTGTGTGTGTGTGTGTGTAGGAAATTATAAAGTAAATAGGGTTAAATATAAGAAAAGGTGAATTAGATAAATAAATGAACAGGTATTCTTTGTAATTTTTTTCTGTAAATTTGAAATGATTTCCAAACAAAAAGAAAATGCAAACAAAAAACACATTGAACCTTCATTCTCTGATTACATTTTTCTTGAAACATTGTCCAGTCTTAACTTTCAGAACATCAATCTCTTCTGGATTTCCTACTTTCTCTCTGACTTGTCCTTCACAGGCAACCTTCTTCTTAATTCATTCCCTAAGATTGATAGGTCATTTTGTTCTCAGTCTACACACTACCCTATATAGAATCTAATTCCATTTGAACTACATACGTATAAAACACCTAAGGCCGTATATCCCACAACTCTACTTTCTGAACCTCGCCAGCTAGCTTCCCACAAGCTCCTCCTATGGACAGGACACATCTTCTACATCTGGCAACATTCAGACTATCGTAGGGACCTTAAACACCAGAGACTAACCTCTCATCCCTCACCCTTACCACTAAGGGGCCCACTCAGATGGAAGGACAAGGGGAAAGAACAGAACCAGGGCTTTATTTCACCCTTCCAAACAGTGAACTAAAGGAGAACGAATGCAAGGAAAGGAAAGGGGAAGGGGAAGGGGAAGGGGAAGGGGAAGGGGAAGGGGAAGGGGAAGGGGAAGGGGAAGGGGAAGGGGAAGGGGAAGGAAAGGAAAGGAAAGGAAAGGAAAGGAAAGGAAAGGAAAGGAAAGGAAAGGAAAGGAAAGGAAAAGGGAGGGAGGACGGGAGGGAAGAAGGAAGGAAGGAGCAGGTATAATTTCATTCTGCCATATTACGGCAAGCATAGTTCTTACTCTCAAAAACCGCGGCAGAGGATTGGCAGTCTTTAAGCCTTGGTTTTCATTCCCCAAGCACATACCCTGCCAACGGAGTGACCAAAAGGTCAGGTTCAGGATCCATTATTCTTTACTTACCGTGCCTGCTCTGACTTCCTCATTTTGAAATTAAGGACATCGAGAGCACCTACCTACCAGCCCACTTTCTCAGAGAATAAGACAAACTCAGGGTCACATGAGAAAACCACAGGTACTGTTCAGTCCCAATTAATATTCTTCCACATTTTTTAATTGGTATCACTTTTTTTTTTGTTTTTGTTGAGGTATTAAAAGAATAAAGTTGTGGACACCTATGATGAAACATGAGTATCCCACAGGTGGGGCCAAATCTGGAAATACGAGGTTTTTTGCTCACAAGTGGCCTGGACACCCAATTCTAGTGTCCTTATTTACTATGGAAGCATTTTTAATCATGCTGCCTCTTAGGAGATCCTCCCCCTTGGAAGAATGCTACTGAAATTATTCCCCTGCCCCTGGCAGGTTTCTGACTAAAAATTGGAAGCTATCCTCCCATTTAGACACTGCAGATGGCTTATTTGCATATTACTATTCTCCTAGTTGATGACTGTTTGGGGGGATTACAGGATGAAGCAGATGGGTAGACAAACTTTTTTTTAGTGTACCACTCTGGCAAGTAACCAGGCTAATAAATAATCCCTAAATAATAAATTTTCAAAACAACTCCTAATGCATATTCATTAAAAGGTTACAAGCAACTATTTATGAATGCAGAAATTTCCAAATGAAAAATAGGGAAATAGCCTGATACTAGTTTTCCCAAAATTTACCTTTGGGAATAATCAAAAGAAGACAGATCTCCTGGTTCTGGAGGCAGAAATTAGCAACCTAAAGAACATTACACAAACTAGGAACATTCATTGTGGAAAACTGAGGCCAGAACAGTTATAAAAATTAAGGGTTGTAGAGCAACATTTTTATTGGGCAAAGTAGAAAAACTCAAAACCTGCGGCACTTATGGCATACTGCAAGTGCAAAAGAGTTATCCTAGTTTTGCTCCCAAATCACCAGAAATTTTAAAGTAAAATTTGTTTTTGTCCTGAGTGATCCATGTAATGGCTTTAACTCTCCACCACTTACCATATGGAGGCAGGTAATGTGCACACTGAAGAACAGGCATCTTTTAGTGAGTGCTAGGTGCCCTCACAGCCATGAACCAGGCTTTGGCACAAAAACTTCATCTCAAACTTGAAGTGTCATCCTGACATCAATACTTTAAACAGTTAAAGAACATGATCTTGATCTCTCCTCTCTTATCTGATTATACTTGTAAAACTTCTTGGCAATATTCTGTATGAATCAGGCATTGATTACAATAAAATAAAGACACAGGATACAAAGTCACCATATGATTGTGATCATGGGATATGTTACAAAAAGCAGGAAGTGAATGAAGGTGCCACAAAAATCATCAGGACAATTCAACTCAATGGCTGATTAAGAGGCAGGTCTTGCACGTAGTTGCGGACATAAATTAGCACAGTCTTTCTAGAAAGTAATTTCGTGATATGTATGATTCGGTAATTGTAGTTCAGCTATAACTCCAAAGAAATAATCCTGCATATCAAAACTGTTTTATGCATAAAGACATTCATTGTAAAATTATCTACAATGAAGGAAAATGGCAACAGTCTATACATTCACAGATTATTGATAACCCAAATCATGATACAACTACATTAGAAAGCTGTCTATAGGCATTGAAATCAGTCTTTAAAAGGGCATTAATATGACACAAATTTTACATGTTTTTCATACACGAAAACCACAGCAATCAACTGAAACTTTGTCAACATCTTTAAACACGAAAACTTTCTCATGAACTATGCATTATAAGTATTTTTTAAAAACTCATTTTCTGATAAGTAAACTACCAGGGTATATTTGGTGAGCCTCAAAGCTACTGACTCCAAATATTTTGAAGATAATGCCCCTCTGCTTACCTCCCCCTTTCAGACCCCTCTGATATCACCAATCTAAAACATGCTCCTCATTCTTTCCTACTGTTCCTGGACTCGCTGAAAGGCTCCATCATCTAGCAGGTCACTCATACCAAGATACCTAGGCTTTGCCCTTGACTTCTCCCTCTCCCTCCACATTCAATCACCACGTCTGATAAATTCTACCTTGAAAAATCTTTCTGATGCCTCCATTTCTCTCCAATCCCATTGCTGGACTGCTTGACCAATTTGCTGGTGACAAAAGCCACCAGTTTCTCATGCCCAGAGTACTGCACCAACCCTCTTCTGTCTGCCCTTCCAAACTAGAACAGTCAGTGGCTTGCCTGGTTAGTAGCTGCATGTCTGCGAGCCCATTACTTATCTTCTCTGTGCTTGAGTCTCATCAGTTAAATGGATACAATAATAGTATCTACCTCATAGGGTTGTTGGGAGTAATAAATTAAGTAACATGCGTAAGCTGTTAAAATAATGTCTGACACCTAAAAAGCACTGTGTAAGTATTTGCTATTTTTCTTTTTATAAACTTGTTCCTCACTGGATACCCAGTGCAAAATGCAGTGTATGGTGCATAGCAGATCCTCCATAAATGTTTACTGAATGGTTGTTTTAGGCACATACTGATCACATACCAGTAAGATTCAGGTCAGAGTATCTCTTAATGCTGCACTATCCTTATTTCTACCAGCTCTTCATAACAATGTGAAATGGAGCCTTGATTTAACTTCATGGGTCAACCTGAAAATAAAATGGTTCTAAAATTGAATTTTTTGAAATATAAAATTTTATAAAATCAGTTATTCCATCTACTTGTTTCCTGACCAATTTAAAAAAATCATACTAAATTTCCAATCATCTGTCTGATTTTCTCAGAAAACTTCAAGATACTACATCACAGAATCAGAAATCAAAGGAAAAAGCATTTAACACTCCAGGCTGATGACAATGAATTCTAATGAGAGAATAAACTGGTACATTTCACAGTATATATGAAGAGTCTATTAAAACGCCCCATTAAAACATTCTCTAAAGAAATAATCAGATATGGATAAGTATTTATACATAAATGTGTTCATGTCAATTTTCTATTGTGAAAAAATGGACAGAGCCTAAATGCCCAACAACAAAAGAACGTTCAAATAATTTATGGTTCACTCGCTTATTTTTTTTTTTTTTTTTTTTTTTGAGATGGAGTTTCACTCTTGTTGCCCAGGCTAGAGTGCAATGGTCAATCTCGGCTCACTGCAACCTCCGCCTCCCGGGTTCAAGCGAATCTCCTGCCTCAGCCTCCCGAGTAGCTGGGATTACAGGTGAATGCCACCAAGCCCAGCTAATTTTTGTATTTTAAGTAGAGATGGGGTGTCATCATATTGGTCAGGCTGGTCTTGAACTCCTGACCTGAGGTAATCTGCCTGCCTCAGCCTCCCAAAGTGCTGGGATTACAAGCGTGAGCCACCACGCGCCACCTCACCTATTCTTTTAAATAGGTAGTCAGCCATTCAACAATCAGGTTTTTTGAAAATATTTAAGACAACAGGGGAAACTCTCAAATATAGTTGAGTAGGGGAGACTGAAAGAAGGCTATAAGGAAATACACCCACGTACACACAGCAGCCCACTCCAGCTGTGGAGATGATGAATCACTTTCTTCTCTGTGCCAGAGTTCAAAGCCCAGCTCTGCCATCAACTAGGGGATCTTGAGCAAGTTACTATGTCATGGATTGTGCACTTTTAAAGTAGGTATAATGGGATTCGTAAGATTAAATTAGTTACTGCACATAAAGTGCTGAGAATAGTCTCTAGCGCACAGTTAAGTACCACACAGATGGTTGATAATATTACTACTTTTTTATACTTAAACTCTTCACAATGATCTTATGTCATTTTTGGAATTTAAAAAAAAATCAATAAACATTACTAAAAGCACTGAATTTTTAAAAATAAGCCAACTTTGGACTTTTTCAGACGTTTCTCTCTCTCTCGCAAGGAGATGCTCTCCTCTCTCCTTTCTTCTATTAAACTTTCAAATCCTTAAACCACACACACACAAAAAAAATAAGCCAAATTTGGCAAAAATTTAGTTCAATATATAAGTTCACTATCTCTTCTCTGAAACCTTTGGGGACCAAAGTGTCTCCAAGTATAGAATGTTACAGACTTTAGAAGAGTGATACAGCATATTTCCTATTTAAAACCCCAAGCCAGGTCTAGGCCAGCACCCTACAGTCAAGCGCATTAACATTCACACAAAACCAGGTAAATCAAGACTATAAATACCTTTACATCAACACAGGCAAGGTTTTACTGCTAACTGAATTATGAAGAAACATCACATTTTCCAGCGTTTTTCTAAATTTCCAAACTATGAATAAGGGGTCATGAGTTTACTATTATCAAATGCTGGCATCACGATGGTACCTCAGTCCAGAATGGCACATGGCTCACTTACGCTCCTCTCCATGTACGAAGAAAAAAAGTAACAATTTCCTAACTCTCCAACCCTGGTAGAATCCCATTAGAGAAGGGTATATCAATGGAGGTACTACTGACATTTTGGACTAGATAATTCTTTACTGAGGTATTTTTTGTCCTGTACATTGCAGGATGTTTAGCAGTATCCTTGATCTGTACTTACCAGATGCTGGTAGCACCTTTCCAGTCGTGGTAACCAAAAATGTCTCCAGACATTGCCAAACATCCCCTTTGGCAGGAAAGCAAAATCATCCCTGGTTGAGAACCAATGCAAACTGGAGGGAAAAAAATCTACTGCTTTCCTCTCCATTTTCTACAACAGAACTCCAAACTGCAACTTCTGCTGTAGTGCGGCTTATTTTAGAAAGCCTTACGACTCTCCTCCACCCATTTCTATCCCCTAAACCCTAGCCAAAATGAACTTCTTGATTTTTGCCCCAAAATACAACACGATTTTTACAACTCAGGTCTTGAGCTGGAGACTGGGCTTCACCCAAGATACCTGATCCTACCTTCTCTCACGCTCACAAACAGAAGATGGTCCTGACATACAACCTTCCAAATACACTATTTCTCACTTTAAGCAGTAGGACCAGAGAGGTGAACAAGTTACAGATGTCAAGAAACTTGACTCCAAAAGCAAGCAATTTGTCAGCTGAAAACTCAGTTAGCTAGTTTCCAGTATCTATGGAATTGGTGAGACAGGTAGTAATCACATAGGTCAACATTTCCCAAACTATTTTTTTCCCAGAAACTGTCTTGAAAGATGTTAACAGGCATCTTCAAATATGTGATACTCAAGTAAACCTGAAAATTTATCTTTGGCAGTTTTTTTGTTGTTGTTAAAACCGCATAAGCACATTAAGCTTTTAACATGCTAGTTATTTTAGGAAGCTCCAAGGAATAATCAAGGATACTGCATTTTCCAAATTTATTTGGCCATGAAATCCCATTTGCCTTCTGCTCCAATGATGCCTATTTCCCTGATGAGGGTTCCAAGGAGCACTGGGAAACAATGACAGAGACCTAACTCCCACGGACAATCCTAAAACCATCTTTCAGCTATGGGTTTCCATTTATTTCTTAACAAACCTACATATGTGTACAACTTTATATACTGCAGCATTGTTCAAAGGAGCAAACTGGAAACATTTTAAATGTCCACCAATAGCATATTCCTTAAATATACCATGGCATAATAATACAACAGAATACTACCCAACTATGAAACAATGAGGAAGCTCTTGGTGTACTGAAATAATCTACAGAGTACATGAAGTAAAAACAACCAGACAGACCCAGAATATTATAGTATGTATGCTAGCATTCCTAAAAGAAAGGAAGGGAGAGAGACAAGGAAAGAGAACACACACAAATTTGCCAACATTTGCAGGAACTGTCTTCAGAAAAACATGGTAACAATAACAATAGTTGCCTCTGGGAAGGAAACTAGCTAGGGGAAGGAGTAGAATTCAGACATCACTGTCTAACCTTTTATACTACACTGACTGTATTATATATTCAGAAATAAAAGTAACAAATAAGTGCATAAACTAATTTTTATCAGTCTGTATGGTATAAAAATCAGACAATAAGATGCAAAAATCTACTAAACCAACAGGCTATATTAACAAAAAAATAAGGGACTTACTATATATTCAATGATATGATTTTTAAGGTTGATACCTTCTTGATTTTTTAAATTATACAGGAGAAAATACTTTTTGATAAGGCAGTAACAATATTTTGTTCCCCTGCATGATTTCAAAAGATTCATAATCTAGTTATTTGCTTTGCTATATCATTTGTAGCCTCCTCTGACTCTCAGACCCCCAGACCTCTCCCCTTCTTTCTCTACCATTTCAATATAATCAAAATAAAAATACCATCCCACAAAAAGTACATCACCTTCTTTCATTAGCTCAGTGTATATTGGATCAGTTTGGGTAGATTTCTCCTTGTTGATTTTAATTTTTTTAAGTACCAATAGAAGTAATTAGCTAGCACTAAAGTTATACTCATATATTATGTTTTGCCCTCAATGGAAAAAAATGCAGCTGCTAACTTCTGGAAAATGGGTTGCTGACTCACTGTGTGTATCACAAAAGTCATCATGCTTCTTTCCTAGCCTTGTATTTCTTTTATAAACAACTCTGAAAGCTTCCTAATTTCTTTTTTTTTTCCAGGAACATAAGTGCTTCATCTACTGTGTGATACTCCTGTACACAAACAGCTTAGTAAATATATTTTCCTTAAAACACTAAGGCTGATGTAGAATAAGTGTAATGGGTAAGTAATCCACCTTACTGATCAAGGGCATCATTAATAAAGGTAACCTGGAGAAAGCTGAATGCAGGCTGCCTCTGAATCTCAATTCCCAGAAACATCTCTCTGGGGTCCTGCCATTGAGCACAAATTTTAACTTTCTCATTCACAGAACAACAATTTTTCTATCATGCAGTAGAAAAAGTAAAATGGAGCAAAAATATTTTAAGCTGCTAGAGCAAATTAATCAGCTGATTAAAATGATTACAGTACTTTTTGACTGAGCTCCAGAAGGTTAGCATTAAAAATTTTCCTATAGAAAATAAATACAGAATTATGTTAATGAAGATCTCTGTAATTAAGTAGTGTAGGTTTGTTTTTTGTTTTTTTTTTTAACTTTCATCCTAAGTTTTTTTAACAATAAACACGTATTAATGACGGGAATTTTTTTTTTTTTTTTTTTTTTTTTGAGACCGAGTCTCGCTCTGTCGGTCGTCCGGGCTGGAGTGCAGTAGCGCAATCTCGGCTCACTGCAACCTCTCTGCCTCCTGGGTTCAAGAAATTCTCCTGCCTCAGCCTCCCGAGTAGCTGGGATTACAGGCGCCCACCGCCATGCCTGGCTAATTTTTGTATTTTCAGTAGAGACGGGGTTTCACTGTGTTAGCCAGGATAGTCTTAATCTCCCAGCCTCGTGATCCGCCCACCTCGGCCTCTCAAAGTGCTGGGATTATAGGTGCGAGCCACCGCACCCGGCCAATGAGGGGAAATTTTAAAATCAAGGGAAAATGACAAATGAAAAGAATATACATCTTAAATACCCAATTTATTCATAGGAAATACAGGTAGGCTATCATATGGATTTATCTGAGAATTCCTAAAATATCCCAGTAAACACTTCTTGTAAAACAGACTCCAGAAAGGTCCATACCTTACCCTGCTAGGGAGTGCTCACCAGGAAGTCAGCCTTCAATTCACCAAATTGTGCGATAAACACACAGCCATGGGTCCTACCAGTAACTTAACACCTGGGAGCGGGCAGCACACAGCCCAGGTGTCCACAGCAGTTGGGAGGGGCCCAGTGACAGAGGACTCTGAGAGCAGAGAGGACATGCTCACTCTAGTCAGGGTGTCATTGGCATCTGGGCACCTCTGCGGTTGCTGGAGGCTACAGAAGCTTGCCCTTGTACCTGGAAATGCTGTTGTAGAGCCTTTTGGGTGTGGGGAAACTTGAGTCTGTGAAGGGATTTTGTATTTTTGTCCTATGCTAGTGTTTCCATCAGCCGCATCAACCTTGTAACATCTGCCCCTTTAAAGAACATGGCAGAGAAAGAGCAAAGACAAACTTCACTTGGTAGAAAAGGACAGCAGCCTCCACAACCCACCTCTCAGCTGTAGAACTTTAGGAAATACGACCTCCCTGGGCCTCAGTTTCTCCATTTGTGAAGCAGTGATGGTAATAATAACAATAGTAGTAATATACAGCTCACAAGGTTGTCATACTACACAAGAATATACATAGCATTTACATAACACTCTCTGACACATGGAAGTTCTCATGGAATGTTGGGTGCCTACCCTTTTCCCCCTGAGTTTGCCCTATGACAGAAAATAGCTACGCTGTCCCAATTCCAGTGCCACTAAAGATACTGACACAGATCCTTAGTGGGCCAGTCCACTCTGCTCCCTGAAATCCAGCCAAGTCAATTTCCTTGACACAAGGGCTCAATCCAATCCTTCCCATTTCCTCCAAAAGAGGGATCTGGCTAACCTAGCTGTGCTAATTTCCAAATCTAAAAGGGGCAAGGATTTTTATTTTTTCTCTTTTCAGAAACCATGCATGTTCCCTGTCACACACACACAAATACACATATGCACAACGGCAACTTTGTCAAAACTAAGAAAGAACAGAATGCTGGTGATTTACTGAGAATGATCAGCAATTTACAGCACCTAGAAACAGTAATCAGGTTAAAGAAAGAACTTTCCATCCCAAAGAAATCTGTGAAGAAAGCATGTCCCCTCAAGTTGAAAAGATAGATAAATGGCATTTTTCCCAGAGCCTTCCCAAACAGAGCCAAATAACTGAGTCGACCCGCCAAAGAGGGAAAAGGAGACAAGAGTATAAAGGAGGCACAAAACCCTTTAGAAAGTGACCACACAAGATCTCCAGTACTGTGTCGTCATTCATTTGATTTAACAGGCAGCCTGCCAAATAAGGCACTGGTAATTTAGTGGCATTAAGATGAGCTTAGTCAGCCAGGAGGGAAGGGGAAAAAGGAAAGCTTTTTGTGTTGCTAAAACCAGAATAAGAATTTCCAAACGTCCGTGTGCCATAGTCAAAGTAGGGAAATGCTAAAGTGACTTTTCTGCAGGCTGGAGCATCTTGCTAACCATTCTTCCCCTGTCACCCCCCATGATGAGCATTATAAAATGATCACCAGAGAGCCTAAGAGCCAAACCAAGATTTTCTCCAAACAGTAAGGCATTCCACACGAAAAATTTCTTAAAAGGTCTTTACGTAACTAGAGGAAAACACATTTGTGCTTTATTTGACAAATAACAATCTCAGAGCTTAGCACTGACACCAAGGGAAGAATGCTGTCTTCCTCTAGGGTGCTTAAAATTACCAAACATTCAGAATTGCAGGGAACAGACTGCTTGGGGGAGGGACAATATGTGATTTCTTGCCAAAAATACTGCCATTGTTGTTGTTTATCTAAACATAATATTTTGTCATTTTGATTTTCAGCAACATCAGCTGGATATTTTATAAAGGCACGCATAGTTTTCAGCAGAGCATGGATGGCATACCACTGCTTTTTACAGAGAAAGTGGTTGAAAATTAACTAACCAAAACTTTACATATGGAAAATACTAATGTTTCGCATCTTTAATTGAATGCAATTAACAATACTTCTACCATCTCACTGTCAGTTTTCGGAGTCTGGAGTATGTGGCATCAGAAAAGCAATGGTCACACTAAGACATTACTCTTATTGAATAGTATTGTACTACAAAAGACTGTCTTTAGACAGCCTAAGGACATCAAAGTCTCAGCTTCATCAAAGCTAAGGATAAAGGTGAATCTCTGCATTCTTGCTCAAAATAAACTTGACAACAAAATGACGGCAGTAAAAAAGGAATGAAGCATTGATACATGCTACAAGATGGATGAACTGTGAAAAAATTCAGACACTAAAGACCATATATTGCATTATTTCAGTCATACAAGAAATGACCAGAAGAGACAAATCCAAAAGACAGAGGCAGAAGTACATTAGTGATAATCAGGGGCTTCTCAGAAGCAAGGTAGGCACTGTGGAAAAATGGTGAGTGACTGCTTATAGGCATGGGGTTTCTTTCCAGGTGTAAAAACATTCCAAAATTGATTGTGGTTATGGGTGCCCAAGGCTGTGAACACACTTAAAACCAATAAGTGGTTTAAACAGTACACTTTCAATAGGTGAATTGCATGGTATGTGAATTATATCTCAGTGAGCTGCTTTTTCAAGTAAAATGAGAACACACTCCCACAATTACATACACAAGTGAAACGCATCCTCCCAGTCTCTCACACATACACACGTGCACCCCTTCCTCTCCTCACCTTATTCTCAATTATACAATTTCTGATCCTCTGTATTTCAATACAGCTGCATTTTGCAAACTTAATGTACATAAGAATCACCTGACAACCTTGCTTAAGCGCAATTATGACTCTTAGGTTTGAGATAAGGTCTGAGATTCAGCAGTTCAAGCAAGTTCCCAGACGTGGTAAGGTTAAGAGGGTTGTGTCAGTCCCACACAAAAAGACTGTACTACATATATGGATTCAAAACATATTCTAAGTGCTAAAATCTGACCAGAGCTACTACCACAAATTCACCACAAGCCACACTCAGGCACACTCCTGGGAAGAGCTTTTCCTCCCTGTTCCTCCTGTGCACAGAACTAGAGAGAGGACAGACAGGCAATGCCACCCTCAAAGAGCCGGACTTTCCCCCATAGAGACAGGTCACAGGCTTGCCTTCTATGCCAGCTCTGCCACTGGGCATCCTTCCCCCAGGCACCTCCTCTCTCTGAGAATTTCCCCACATGTACAACTAGTCCCAATATTATTAGCTACTGACTTCACAAAGTCATTTTCAGGGTGAAAGAAGATGATGCACACAAAAAGAGCTTACAGAACCATAAAGCATTCTATTACTTTATGGTGGGAAAGAGTGTTGAGATAGGCAAGTTGTCATTACGATTCCCATAATGGGCACCAAAGACAAGAGGAGTTGGGCAGACCTGGGGCCAGCAAGTCCTGATGTCTCCTTCTGTTGGCACTGAAGACAGAGCCCAAGGCAATGATCACCTCTAATCTCTCCTGACAGGATGTAGCAAGGGCAAGGCCAGTTCCCAGAGCAAGAAGACTGCAGTGACCAAAGTTAACCAGACATATTCTGAGAGGCATTAAAAGCTTTAGTCCATGTCTCAGGGATCCACTGGCTTCTCATGAAAACAGTAATGTGAGATCATGAACTTAGTAATAAGGAGCTTCAGTTACCAGTCACAGAGTCTCAGATACATCCCATATTCAAGTCACACACATCTCAAACACACCAATGCAATGACATGAAAAGGTCTCTGATTATGCTGTAGCCAGAAGGAACTGAAGCCAATAAAGTTCTAAATGAGCTTCTCTTTCTATTAAATTGTAATGCCCCAAGGATAAGTGAAAATTTATTTCACCTTAGAATGCATTTTAGCTTCCATGAACAATTTCGACTAAAAGCAAAAATGAAAAAAAAGAAACCAAAATGTCCTATATGTCTATCACATACCCACGTTTACCCTATGAAATAACTTGGAAGTTACTCCATGATCATGAAAACTATAAAGTTATTCAACCTGTATATTTCCCTATAGTAAAATAATTGTTAGGCTTTATGAAATAAAAAAGACCAAGGACGGATACTTCCTATTTGCAAGGTTATTATTGTATGACGTCTACTCTATGAACATCAAAAATTAAAGAAGTTCTTTACATCTTTCATGAAACAAAATCTGTCACAATGAATAACTCTCAGAGAAATATAGAAAAATCCAGTTAATTGTCAATTGAAAAAAAGAAACTTCACTAAGAAGAAATAAGGGTTTTATTTAACACTTTGGCACTCACATCTTCTCTATATTCAGACTGTAATTTTTCACTGTATTAATTTTACCATAGAGAGCCTACAACCTTAAGAATGAGATTACTAAATATAAAGTATTCACCAAAAAAGTGCCCCACAACATAAGAGAACTCTCATTTTGAGGGGGCACTGCCCTATTTTTTAATCACAATTCAATTTCTGGGTCAGCAAACTAGTTTATAGGAGAAGATATTAGCTTTTATTAAAAAAAAAACTGTAGAAAACTTGCTGCACTTCTTGAACGGCTTTGCTTAATAATTTTGTGTTAAATTGCTTCATCAAAAAAAGGAAAATGAAAAAAATTCAACATTATTCAGCCAGGGATCCTTACACCCTGATTTTTTAAGTATATGTTTAACAGTTGAGGGTTTCTCCATTGCAAAGTTCCCATTGCAGTGTGCACTCACCAGTGTTAAACAATGATCTTAGTCATTCCAAGTATGTATCAACCACTTAAACCAACCTAACAATCAAACATCAGTTTTTCCTGTGTCTCTTACTAAATTGTATAGTCTTTGAGAATATAACATGGCTTTAATGCCCCTAATGCCCTAGAGCAGGTGCCTGTTAGATAGAACATAGTGTTCACTGAATACATAAAGAGGATCTGAGCCCTACACTAACACACAGCTCTGATCTTCAGGAAGCTCATTGGCTATCACATCCACAAACTGGGTAACTGATTAAAATGAGGAAAAGAAAGGAAGCTATCACTTACTCTACGCCAGACCCTTATGTACATTTTGCTATTTAATTCTTGCAATACCCTGAGGAAGCTAACTTTGGAGAAGATGGAACTTGCCCACAGTTGCACAGCTAGAATAAAGCTGGGCCTCCATTCAAATCCAGACTCACAGAGTTAAAACTGCACACAGGGAATATGACAATACATTGACCAATTTAGGAAAAATAGGATTTGGTGGTACCAAGGAGTCTGCCCCTAACTTAGCGAATGAGTCCTTGAGCAGTACACACTTGTACTAAAATGTTCCTCTGTTAGAGGGCCAATCGTGTGTCTGGAGCTCTCAAGGGTGGCAAAATGATTATGAGAGCCCATGTGTGGTGTGTCTTGCTGTGGCTTCCAAGAATCTTCCAACCTACCCCCCATTTATCAATGGCAGCCCAGATGCCACGAGCTGAGAAGCACATGCCCTTCTCAAGGGGGAGCCTTTGCTCAGCTGTCACTTTGCAGTATGATCTGCAACTTTCTTTTAGAGAACAAATGTTTTCCCACATTCTCAATAAATTCCCCAAAGCTGTATCAAGTACATATCTAAAGGTTTCACGTTGTATACTCACAAACTTGACGTGATGTAAAGATCAATTTTTATGACCCAGAGATGTTTTGTTAAACCTTTAATTAGCTTCCCTTCTACAGATCAGCCATACTGGGCTCACCTTCTCACTGGCTACAGCTGCAGGGAGGTGGCCCCATGGAGAGCTCACCTGCTCACCACAGACCATCTGGCCAACTTCACACCTCTATTCTACCTGCTTGGCTTACGCACGCATATGATTTGCAACCCCTGTACTTTTCAGAGTTTTATGGGTAGAGAGACCATGACCCAAAAAGTGCTCAATGGATCTGCTTAAACACAAGAGCATCTTTGCTCTTTCCTTAAGCCTCAAACTTTCTTTGCAAAATATCCAGAAAAAAAAGTTATATCTTAACTATTTATTTGGTGCCTGGGCTGTAAAACTCTGACTACCTGGCTTCAAACTCTAATTATACCTCTTAAAGACTGATCTTGGGCAAGCTATCACATCTCTGCATTTCTATTTCCTCATCTAGAAATGAGGATGCCATAAAAAACTACTTTATCAGGCTGTGAGAATTATTGTTTATTAAGTGTTCAATAATGCGGGTTACTAACATTGTCACTAGCTGGACAAAGCAGAGCCAGGACCATGCCTTCATTAGCTCTGGATCCCCCATCCCCCCCCCCCCCCCCCAGTGGTGTGACACAGAAGCAGCAGATGCTGGGATCAGTGAAAGAGCGGATCACCTGTAAGTGAAAGTGGGTCTCCTGGATCTCTGTCCACCAAAACAGAGCTGCTTTACTCAAACATTTTTTAATTATTGTAAATGAAATGCAATGCAGCCACCTCCACGAAATTTTCTGTCTACATTCAATAAAAAGGATTGATTAAATTGTTTCCACTTGTACATTACAGAAAATAATTCATGTTTCCCCCCACCTAATTTCAACCTCAAATCCAGTTCATAACTTCCTTGTTTTTAACCTTGAGGAATAATTTTATTAGCTTTCTCGAAACACTTATGTAAGGAGAGACAGACAGTGAAGAATCATGAAAGCATCTACGACTCTCAAATCTCAGGGCTCTGTTCCTGATAATACTTTGCCTAGAGAATGTCAAAGCAGCTTAAAAATAACTGTGCTTAATCCATCAACACATTGTCACTTCACTTGAGAAAGTATGAGTCAACAATCAAAATACTTGTTGCTTCCAACCTACGTGGATGAGGAAGAACCAAATCTGTTCATTGTGTTTATCAAAGTTTCCATTAACAGATTTCTTCAGTAAGACTGGACCGTTAAGAGGAAAGTTTACACTTTGTGAGGCCGAGGCGGGTGGATCACGAGGTCAGGAGATCGAGACCATCCTGGCTAACACGGTGAAACCCCGTCTCTACTAAAAATACAAAAAAATTAGCCAGGTGTGGTGGCGGGCGCCTGTAGTCCCAGATACTCGGGGAGCTGAGGCAGGAGAATGGCGTGAACCTGGGAGGCAGAACTTGCAGTGAGCTGAGATTGTGCCACTGCACTCCAGCCTGGGCAACAGAGCAAGACTCCATCTCAAAAAAAAAAAAAAAAAAGAGGAAAGCTTACAAATTCTAAATTCAAAAAGAGATTTTATTCCTAAATATCCAGCTTCCTCAGTTGTTTATATACAAGTGCAAATCAGCCCCCCAAACACAAGGATCCCATTTTCATTTGAACAGATGAAGTAAGGTGAAGGAAAATCTTAAATTTCTTCACCATAATAAACATTTCATATAATTGTATGCCTAGCACCAAGCACAAGTATTTGGGACAAGAAAGCATTCCATACATCATGACATGAACAGTATTTAACCCATTCATTTGAATGATCAGTTTGTGATGATACCAAGTGTCATACCATTATTTTCATTTCATTTCAATCTAGGCAATTCTGCTATGGATGAAACAAACACAATCAAAAAGGACAAGCTCTTGAACCCTGCTGGAATTTTTAGCCATTCAAAATTTGAAGAAAAAGTCAAAAATACAATTGCAGACCATACAGTATGATGTAAATATATACAGAATGTGAACAATGAACCCTGTAAAAAATACTTTGGAAAAACGTCTTAATAGGTTTTTTCTACTTAATCGTTCAGCTAAATACAGCCACGTGCTGCATAGACATTTTGGTCAACGATGGCCCAAATACATGATGGTAGTCCTGTAAGACTATAAGACCTGAAAAACTCAGTTATGTCATAATTGATTAGATGATTTCATCACCCCTCACTCACCAATTCACCCAGAAGCAACTTCCAGTCCTACAAGCCCCATTCATGGAAAGTGCCCTGCACAGTTATACTATGTTTAATCATTTATACCATATTTTTACTGTATCTTTTCTACATTTAAATATGTTTAGATACACAAATGCTTACGTTGGTGTTATAATTACCTACAACATTCAGTATGGTAATATGCTGTACAGGTTCATTACCTTGGAGCAATGGACTACATCATATAGCCTAGGTTTGCAGCAGGCTACACCATCTAGGTCTGTGTGATTACACTCTAGGATGTTCACACAATGATGAAATCACCTAATGATGCATTTCTCAGAATATATCCCATTGTTACGTGATGCATGACTGTATGTCATAATTTTAAGGAACTATCATAAAGTAGTCCTTTCCCCAGACACACAAACTCCCTCGATAACCGGCCTTATGAGAAGAGGAGAAAAAAAGGGCTTCAGCTAGTAAACATGCTCCTCTGAATCACTGCGTGTTTGTAGCAGGGCTTGCATCTTTCAGAAGAACTCAGGGTAAATCACAAGTGGGGTCTTACTTTCTACTGCTGATCCTCTATTTCTAAATTGCCACTTCACTGAAGCTGCCTGGACAAAGAGTGAAGCTAGCCAAAATACATCTTGAATTTTGTAATTTTATTTCTTAGTTGTGGTAGTTTTCAGCATTGCAGGATATGGAACAACTAACATTAAGTTTCACCTTTACTCTCCTAATGAAGCAAAGAGAAAGAAAACAGAAGGTGGCAGGCAGCTCAGGTAGTGGAAGGATATCCAGCTTTCACTTCATCAGAGAACATCAAGTAACTCTGTAAAAACTTTTAAAATTGATTTTAGCCTTGTTTCCTAGATCAGATCTCTCATGATGGCTACAAAGAAGAAACTGAACTGGTACAGCCACGGACCATCAAAGCAAGATTAGCATCATTCACATCAATTAAAAGGGAAGGGAGATACTAGTCAAACTTTTGGATAGGCTAATGATTCCCAAGCCAGGCTGCATCTTGGTAACACTTGGGAAGCTTCTGGTTTAATTGGCCTTGGGAGTTGTGGGGTCTGAGCGGGCATGGTGGCTTATACCTGTAATCCCAGCACTTTAGGAGGCCAAGGCAGGTGGATCATGAGGTCAGGAGTTCAAGACCAGCCTGACCGAGATGGTGAAACCTCATCTCTACTAAAACTACAAAAATTAGCTGGGTGTGGTCGTGGGTGCCTGTAATCCCAGCTACTGGGGAGGCTAAGGCAGGAGAATCGCTTGAACCCAGGCGGCAGAGGTTGCAGTGAGCCGAGATCGCGCCATTGCACTCCAGCCTGGGCAACAGAGTGAGACTCCATCTCAAAAACAAATAAACAAACAAATCAACCTCACGCAAGTGAAGCTAACCCCGCCACCAAGGTTGAGAAGGGTAGAATGAGACTACTTGAAAAAAATAAGCCATTAATGAAAGGCATCATGTGCTCAAGCATACCAAGCATAGAAGTGTCAGAGTTCAAAAAATAATGTGTTGACTTTGATGGAACTATCAGTTCAGTTACTGCCTGGGCCCCATACAGGTGAATATGGCCACACCCATCCAGGAAGGCATCCCTACTGCCTGCTCTGACATTAGCATTTTAAAGTCATTCTGGAATCATTTAGTTTGAATGTCCACAATATTGAGAGTCTTTAGGAATGTAATAGACTATGACAAATCTCACACCATGAATTTTATGACATGCAGTTTATTATGTATTTTTCACAAATCTGAAAACATATGTACACTAAACACAAACATACAGACACATTTAAATAATACACAATACAGTTGCAGTGTTGGCACCAGACCCCCACACTGAGGAGCTGCCTGGGCTGAGAGAGAAACATCTCTGCTTGTTTTTTTCTAGCTCTCAGGTACTAGGACTATATACTGAAAGTGCTGAGCCCCTGCATGCCAGGAGCATTTCATTACCCTTTATATTTCTAGCCTCTTACCTCCATCATATATTGGTTCTCAATACATGCCTGCTAGACGAATTTTTCTTGAGCACAAATGACCTCCCTGGTCATCACAATTTCGGATGAAGTCTTCCTCTGGAAGTAGGTAAGGCTAAGCTAGTAAAAAACAGTCAGCAAGACGATGAGTCAGTAGTCAGGGGATGTTTATTACCTGGGATGGGAAACAAAAGTAACTGTAGCCTACTGCAGTAGATCGTGTCTGTAATCCCAGTAGTTTGGGAGGCCAAGACGAGAGGATCATTTGAGGCCAGGTGTTCAAGACAAGCCTGGGCAACACAGAAAGACCCTATCTCCACAAAAAAATTTTTCTAAAAAAGTTAGATGAGCATGGTGATGAATGCCTGTATTCCCAGCTACTCGGGAGGCTAAGGTGAGAGGATCACTTCAGCCCAGGAAGTTGAGGTTGCAGTGAGCCATGACTGTCCCCCTGCACTCCAGTCTGGGACACAAAGACCCCATCTCAAAAAAAAAAAAAAAAGTGACTTGTGAAAGAACACTAATACCTCTGTCACTGACTCAAACTATACGAGGCTCTACCTGCAGGTCCCCGACCTACTTTTAGGGACAACTGACCTAGAGAAGTCCGGTGACCCCTTTCTCAGGAGGCCCTAGAAAGCGGGCCTAGAAGAACACACTTCCACCCTAGCCCAAGGTCAGAGCTGGGCATGCCTGTTCTCAGCACCCTTGAAGACCACGCCTTGGTAGATGCCAGCCCTCCAGGCTGCAGTGACATCCTCTTACCCACTAAAACTGACCTGGATCATTACCATTCACCAAGTGCTCTGTCAGGTACTCCACTCTCTCCCTTCACAAGCACCACATCAAGACAAGTACTTCACCCATCCTTACTTCATGCACTGGGTAACAAGGAGAAATTAAGCAGCATGACTAAGGACAGAGAACTAACAAGTAATTGCCACTGAGCCTCAATCCCAAACCTCTGTCCCTAAAGGCTCTTTGCAGCACCTGCCAGTAACAACAGCAATAACAAAGCAATAACAAACGGCTAAGATTCACCGTCTTAGTGAATTCACTGGATTCACTAAGAGTCCAGTGTCCAGCTCTTGCTGCACTTTGCACAGCCTCTCCAGGAAACTGAAGGAAGCAGCCCACGCAGGAGGGGGTAAATACCTCACTTCTGAGACCCAGTTTTCTCACATATGAAGTGAAAGTGTTGGAGCAGATGACAGGTCTAAGGACCCTTCCCACCAGCAGTTTTGTAACAAGCATAGGACCAGGGCAGCCAAACCCCACCATGACCAGAAACTAAAAACAACACATCGGAGACTGCCTCACCCTTTTTTCTATTTTTTAACTTTTCTTTGTAATAAAATATATGTAACATAAAATTTACCATATTAACTTGTAAGTGTATAATTCAGTGGCATAAGTTTATTCATGGTTTTTTTTGTTTCTTTTTTGACACGGAGTTTCGCTCTTGTTGCCCAGGCTGGAGTGCAATGGCACGATCTCAGCTCACCACAAACTCTGCCTCCCGGGTTCAAATGATACTCCTGTCTCAGCCTCCCGAGTAACTGGGATTACAGGCATGCGCCACCATACTCGGCTAATTTTGTATTTCTAGTAGAGATGGGGTTTCTCCATGTTGGCCAGGCTGGTCTCGAACCCCTGACCTCAGGTGACCCATGGGCCTTGACCTCCCAAAGTGCTGGGATTACAGGAGTGAGCCACCGTGCCCAGCCGTGTATTCATGTTTTATGCAACCATCACCACCGTCCATCTCTAGAACCCTTTTCATCTCTCCCATCTGAAACTCTGTACCCATTGCACAACTCCCCAGTTGCCCTCCCCTCTCAACCACCGTTCTACTTTCTGTCTATGAATTTGACTACTCTAAGGTGCCTTATAAGTGGGATCACAGAGTCTTTGTCTTTTTATTTCTGTGTTATTTAACTTAGCTTAATGTCCTCACAGCTCATCCATGGTGTAGCATGCGGCAGGATCTACCATATTTTGTTTATCTATTTATCTCTCCACAGACACTTGGGTTGCTCCCACTTCTTGACTATGGTCAATAATGCTGCAATGAACACCGGCGTACAAATAATGCTGGCTTTTTAATAAGACAAACTGATCCAAAATATGTTCAAAAACATATTTTAACATATCAGGACATTTCTCATAAATAAAACTCTTTGCTGCTCTGGAATGAAGATGACCTCTCCAACACAGACCAAAAGCTCAGTGGCATGTCCTCAGAATCAGCCCCACAGAATGTGCACACACAGCACTGTTTCATGACTGGGCCCAAGCTCCTGTTGTAAATGTGGCTCTTTGCTATGTCTAAAGTAAAAACATGCTACCTAAAGAAATCAATCTCAAGTAAAGTACCACAATGAGGAAGATTTTAATGAACTTTGCAGGGGATTTAAGATGGATTTTTCTTGATAGCACATCAATGTCTACAATAATTATAGGATTTCTTTAACCATCCTGCAGTTAAACATTAAAAAGAGAATGTTTCAGTGATAGAAGTCCTTGTTATTCCCACCTACAAGAAATGTTTTCATTTTGGTGCATGTGTTTCCTACCTTATTCCCACTCCATCTTCCCCAAAAATGGAGAAATAAAGAGGAAAATTTGACAATCAACTGTCTTGTTAGCGTTTTGTTTATAATCCTTCTTTTGCAAATCAGTAATATTAAAGTTTTTTTATACTGCCAGGTCTACACGGGATCAGGCTACTCCTCATTCGAGGGGTCAAGAGTCACCTGGAAGGTCTGTTCTACAGTGACAGCCATTAGACCTACCAATCTCCTGGAGACAGGGGTGAAAGAGGCAAGGTGGCTGGTGGCCTCTGCATTGGGGTATGATACAAAACACTTAGAAGAAAGCAAAAGTCTTTTTTAAAAATGTTCAAAACAGAAGAGCTCAGAAAACAATTAAACTGACAGTGAACTGACTGGGTTTTCATGGAGGATGGGAGCCCAGCAGCTATCATTACTTTCACCTTTTGGACAGAATCAAATCCAATACAGCCCAGCAGCCCCATTTCAAGCTGTGGTCCCAAAAATAAAGATCATTTCTGTCTCTCCCTACTCTGATCCTGAGGAAGGTGCTGAAATGCCACGAGCATCCTGCCTTGGGTCCA
The DNA here is from genome assembly GCF_028885655.2 of Pongo abelii. Taxonomy (NCBI): domain Eukaryota; kingdom Metazoa; phylum Chordata; class Mammalia; order Primates; family Hominidae; genus Pongo; species Pongo abelii. Next base: position 40,598,893 of record NC_071998.2, read on the forward strand.
AAGGAGAACTTTAAAGATGTCTGATTGTCACTCTTCAGTCTTTTCTTCTTTTAAGTCATAGAACCCAATAAATAGAGCTGTTTCTGTGGTTTTCAGAAGGTGGGAGAGACAGTCAGGAAGGAAGAGTTAAGTTTCATGAAGTTCAACCAGAAGGCTTTCTGCAATGCCCTTAAAATGCTTTCCATATATGAGCAATCTATAAGATTCACAGCCCAAAAGTACAATCCATGACTCCCAAGCTTGACCATTTCTCTTTCATAACTACCAGAATTGTAATTACTTTTAACTATTTGGCAGCATCAAACCCACCACAGACAGATGAAGATTTCCCACCAACAGGATTCTCTCCCCCAGTGACCATACCCCAAGTTTTTGGGACACAGCAAGTCACCAAATAAAGTGTACCAACTCAAAATAACCTAAAACGTACTTCAGCTCTATTTAAGCATTCCAGACAACTTGAAAATTAACAATGTTATTGAAACACTCACTGGCTTCCTCTGCTATCCCTATAAAAAATTTAACTACTGTCATGGTTTGTTTCAATATATAACCTCACCTTTTCTGAAGCTTACATGGGAAGATGATTTGATTTTTATGACTAAAAAGATATTTTACAAAGGACAAAAGGAAATTATGCACATAGTTACTAAATAAAAGAAACCCACTCCTATGAATCTAGAGAACCAAACTGCAGGGGCACACATAAATACAGTTAATCCAGCCTTCATCCTTTAAAGAAAAACCACCAAAAACGGAAACATGAGTCATGAATTACACTCAACTATTTCATGGAAAGCAGCAAGCTGCTTCTAAGTCTAAAAATACCCTCTCAACATTAAGCCCTGTGTTTGTTTTTTCCACCTTTCACCCATCTTGCTGTATGTCCTTTAGTAAAAAAATTGTTTCCAAAAAAAGAAAAAAAAAAACGGTATCTCTTAAGACAACCTGGGCTTCAGCAACCAAAAAGAAATGACCATGTGCAGGTCAGGCACAGCCACCACGTGACCTATTAGGTGAAGACGTCAAGCACTGCAATAAAGCTGTAGAAACACCACCACACATGAGGCACCCAGGGAAAAACTCAGTAGTGCACATACACAATGGTTAAGAATGCTGAGGGATACACTAAGGGAGGGGATCACAGTGATTGTCACTGAGCTAATGGAAAACAACAAAAATTGCAGAAAAAAATTTAGAGATCCATTACCTACTGCAGCTCCAAAATTCATTAAGGTTGCCATATCCTAAACTCTAAACTCTAAACTCACATGGTATTTTTCACCTACGTAAATAACATCTCTCTTTCTCCCCTCTGCTCTGTCTTCCAACAATTTCTCACCTCAGACAATGAGTAAAGAGTTTTTAAAAATACCAAACACGTTCCCACACTGTGGATCAGCATGAAACTAATCTTTAAAGTCCATTCCCCACAAAATCTAAAGTAGTACAACATATACATTGAACCAGTTAGCATGTTGAATATTAAAAGCTGTTTGTAGTTCTGAAATCAGCATAGCCCCAGTAACTAAGAGCAACAGATACCTTAAACTAGGATGGAAATAGCATTCCATAAATATATCATTAGCAACATTATGCAGCTGAATGATCCCTGTCTACAGTGTGTGTAGGGATGCTCCATAATTAATGCTTTATTAAAACTGTTCTCTGAAGATCTAACTGAGAAAACATCAGAATCAGAGCCAGCTGTTCTGTTTAACAGTCTCTCTCTGAGAAAGGCATGTGTGAAGGTGGGTTATTTGAAATTCTCCCTTCGACATTACATTCCTATCTTTGACATCTTGATTTTTTTCTCCTTTGTCTTAGTTTTTCCTACCTTTTAAGGCTAAAGAACATAGGACATTTAATTAATAATCAAAGAGTTTAAGAACATTGATGCTTAAGAGGCTGTGTTTCTATCAAACATTAATCCAGTTCATCCAGGAAGGCTTTGTGCTGTAGAATAAACTCCAGCGTTCATGCAATTTTAATGAAAATGCTTCTGCACCCAGGTACTTTTTTGTGTCTAAACTGCTCTTCAGTACCCTGAATATTTCAAACATCCCAACTACAGTGGCTAGGAAAGCCAAACGCAGGAAGAGCATGTAATAGGAGCCCAAAATAAGTGTTATAAGAATTTAAATACAAAATGACAAAGTGTCCTAATTTTATATTTCATAAGCAAAATAACTGTTCAGGTTAGAAAAAAAAAAGATAGGCAGTCTTAGATATTTATTCCCGTTTCCTGGATAGGTTTATTATCAATAGGTATATGTTCACCGTTTATATTTTTTAAAAGAAACATCAAAAAAAAATTTAAGAAAAAGAAAACGTTTGAAAGCCCACATCTAGAGATAATTAACATTGTGACCCTAGTTCCAAACCACCACCCATCCAAAAGTACATACACAGGCCACACCCATAATTTTACATATGGGTTCATGCTACAAATGCCTGGCTAGAATCTGTCCCCCAACCGTAAGCATGTCAAAGAAAGGTTTCCACGTGAATGTAGATCACATCATTTGCCTCATAAAACTCCATCATATGACTGGACCAATATTTCACTACCATTAACACAGCAATAAATTTTGAACATACATCTTTGCACATCCCCAATTATCCTACTTGTGATAAATTCCAAGAAGTACCTTAATCAAAGGGAATCTGCATATTGACACATATTGCCTAACTGGATCCCAGAAAGAACAACCTGCAGGAAATACAGTGCCATTTGGCACCGTACCCTTGCCAAGGCTGGGTTTTGTAAATTTTATTTTTAATTGTATGCTGCAAATCTTAATCCCATTAGTCACTTCAACCATGTTTAGGATCCTTTGCTACTCAGCAGTTCTTCATTTTTACAAGTAGCAAAAATTCACCAGCCTTCATCCATAGTGCATAGTCTCTGCATGATATGTTTAGAAAGTATTCCCCAGTTCAAAAGAAACCATATTTTCTTTTTACACTCTTTTACCTTCATATTTTCCAACTAGTTAAAATTTATTTTAAGATGTGACAAAAAGGATTAAATTTTATTTCTCAAATGAATAGCTAACTGTCCAAATGCCATTTACTAAATAATCTATTCTTTTTTGATGATTTTAAATACTGCCTTTATTGTATACCAAATCACCACAACATATTACTTACTGCTGGACTTTCTATTTTGTTCCATTGACCGATTAAATAATTAAATGATTCATTTAAAGTCTATGCCAACTTCGAAAGGATGGACTGCCAGTGTCAAACTCTGCCTCCACCATTAATACCGTGTATTATTTTGGATGAGTCACTACACTTCTCTGTGCCTTAGTTTCCTCATCAGTAAAATGGGCAGAATGGTAACTACCCCAAGAGATCAGCAGAGACTTGATCCCTCCCTTCAGGAATTTAGAGACCAATTGAAGGAGACAGGCATTTAATCGAATGGCCATAAAATTAATGCACAATCACAAACCACGGTGAATGTAATAAAAGGAACCTGATCCAACCTACTAGGTCAGAGAAAGGGATTCCAATAAGTATCATCTGGATTAAGGCCTAAAGGATGAGTGGGAGTGGACTAGCTCCCAGATGACATGAAGTGGGCAGGTCGGGGGGCGGGGTCGGCTCAAACCCCTTGGCCAGCAACTCTGCAAAGGCCTGGTTTCTTCTCAGCCTCAATTTCTCAGTTTAAAGACACATCCTCAGGGAAACACTGCATGACCACACATTTCTGTGAGACAGAGTTATGCTCTTTGGTAAGAAAGATAATGATGTAAAATCGTATCATACAATCTTATTTAACAGAAACTATTCCAGCTGGAGATGTTCCATGACCCTAGCTTCAGTAAGACATGAGAAGCAGTCATTTATCCTCAAAGCTATCCTCTCTGAATAAGAATCTAAAGTATCTGTGAAACCATAATCTGCTCTTTTTTATGTGCAAATAGTAGTACCCTGTTCACTTTTTGAATGATGTCAGCTGGTGAGAGCTTCCCCAGCTGCACCTCATAGACAACCTTAACCTTTCTACAACTGAAAAGAACATGGCCTCTCTCCACAACAGAATGTCAGGTATGACCTCCATGTGAGAGTGCCCTAGCATTGTTCTTTGCTGCACCTGTGACAAATTCTAATTATATATTTGCATAATCATTGGTCTGTCTCCCACACTGCACTGCCAGTTCCACGAGGGCAGGAATGAGTATTTTATGCATCTCTCTATACCTAAAACTCAGCACTCAGCACAGAGCCTGGCGGTTAATGGACGAATGCCTACTGTTTGTAAGAAAGATGGATGACCAGAGCATAAAGAGGGGGAAAACCGGCCCTCAATCAGGGTGGAGAGGCCAGGGTCAGATCAGGCAGGCCCTTGCAACTCTCCAAAGACAGTTTTTAAATCCAAATAATTTATAGAGTAGCTTATTAATGGATAGTTCCATAATCTGATAAGAAAAACATACAAATCAAACAAACTCACACCTCACTTTCTACAAGTTGCGTCCAATTATGAAAGAAGCATCTTGCAAAACCCTTACTCTTAAGAGAACCACCTAAGAAGCACATAATACAGAATACATAAGTAACAAAGTTCAATTATGCTACATCTACGTTCATTCAAAAAATCATTGTTATATAGTATTTTTTTTTTTTTTTTTTTTGAGACTGAGTATCACTCTGTCGCCCAGGCTGGAGTGCAGTGGCATGATCTTGGCTCACTGCAACCTCCACCTCCTGGGTTTCAGCGATTCTCCTGCCTTGGCCTCCCAAGTAGCTGGGATTACAGGCATGTGCCACCACACCCAGCTAATTTTTTTGTATTTTAGCACAGACAGGGTTTCACCATGTTGGTCAGGCTGGCTTTGAACTCCTGAACTCAAGTGATCTGCCCGCCTCAGCCTCCCAAAGTGCTGGGATTACAGGCGTGAGCCACTGTGCCAGGACAATTATTTTTAAATGTTGAAATCTGAAACTACTTTAAAAGGACCAAAACCCGAAGTTTTGCAGCAAATAAAAACATCAATTTAGTATATGCTTCAGCAGATTACTACACAAAAAAACAAATCTCTTGAAGCAGTCTCAACTGTTTCTCAACTTACAAGTTAATATTATCCCCAGAAACATCACAAGATGCTGCAGAGGCTAGAAAAGTAAGCTTCACTCTAGAAATGATTTCACAGAAATTATTCATCTCAGAGGTGGAAGCACTTGCCATTGAAGCCATCAAAGAGTGGCAGGCCCCAGAGAAAGCCAGACCATCCATAAAGGCATGCTTGTGCCCAGCAATCCACCACCGTCAGCAGTCCAGTGGATCTTGCTAGACGTGTCCTCTTTGGGAGAAAGGCAAAAGTGGCCTGCCCATCTCATTACTGAGGCTATGTTTCACAGTAGTGTTTTTTCCATTTTGATCTATTTTGTTTGGGTTGGTGAGAAGAATATATTATTTTGCCATTTATGGCTTCCTAAACTTTGTATTTTCTGTCTTCAAAATAGAAGCCTGCCAGAGACTATTAACAATGTTCTGCATTCAAGTTCAACAGGGATCACTGCAAATGTCTCCTATCTTCTCGGGCATCTCTCCCTCACTTCATTCTTTTTTTGCTAGAATGGCACTGCCCATAGGCTTTTTACTGAGAAGCTAAGAAGCGACAGATGCCCAGGAGACTTGTGGCCTAAGGGCTGGAGAATGAGGTTGAACAGCTCACACCAAATTACCAAGAACATCTTACAGGAGAACTCCAATACACTATACATGTCTTAGCTGCCCTCTTTCCCTTTACGAAAAAACAGTGTCAATGCTATGACACTATTTTTCCTAGGGATAAGACTAGGGAACTGAAAAAAAAATTCATTTAAAAGAAATGCCAGCAAAAGTCATTAGCAGCTGCTTATTTATAATGTTTGTACACGTCTTCTTGGTGAAACCAGAAAAGTAGCCATGCATTCAGAAGAAACCCAAGCAGCACAATTTAATTCAGGGCTCTATGGAGGGCAGGGCAGGTGTTCCAATAGTTTTAAGATAAATGCCTAATGAAGCAAACTGACATCTATTTATAGTTCTAAAACTTGGCTAGAAACTGAGTTTGTTCCTAGTCCCCGTGACGTCTCCTAAAATTATTCGATTCCATGTTTTCAACTTATCCTGAGAAAGTGGGGTTACAAGTAAAGAAGATGAAGTGGAAAGAAAATTTTGTAACAGATCAAATTACCAAAGATAAGAACGAAAATGTAGTAACACTACTCACCCATAAACCCACTGACCAGGAATAATCACTGTTCAAATGTTCATTTAAAAAATAATCTTACTATAACAATATAGCATAATGTCTGGTCTATAAATTCTCAGTGCATTTTAGCTACCATCATAGCTATATTTTTACAATATCAGGCTTACTACATATTACATATCTGCTTTATGGCTGGCTTTTTTCATTTTGGCAATAATCATGAATGTTTCCCTACTGCAATAAATATTGCCCTATAGATAAAATAGCTGTAGAGATTTCATAATATTGACATACAGATTTACTTCCTTATCCCTTATTTAGGTTGTTTACAATTTTTCACCACAATAACTACTACAGTGAACAATCTTGTACATAAGTTGTACATACTTATACATTTATTTTCTGTGAATAGTTTCCTAAAAACAGAATTACAGGGAAGAGAACTACTGATCTCCAGAAGTGTTTTAACAGTTTACACTCCCACCATAACGGGGACCCATGTTCTTACACTCTTGCTAACCCAGAATGTTATCCTTTTCATCTCTGCCAATCTAAACAATGAAAAATGTCAGATATTACTGTTTGATTTCCTTGATTTTTGCATTTGTATCTTGGCCACTTGCTCTTTCAAATACTGCCTTTCATATTTTTGTCTAATTTTTCTACTAAAGTGTTCATGTCGTCTTCTTGGTGATTGCTAAGAGCTTTTAGGTATGTCTTGGTTTGATGTATAAGGTGACAATAGGACTCATGGTTAAAAACTACTGGCAGTTACTGGCTCTGAAACCAGGTGGTGTGGTTTCAATCCTGACTCTGCCACTGAAGCTGTGTAACCACCTCTGTGCTTCAGCTTCCTCACCTGTAAAATGGGGATAATAATGTTCATAGGGTTGCTGTGAGGAATAAACAAGTTAAAATAGTACCTAGGCTAGCCATTTGTACAATGAAGGAAGTTTATTTTAAACTTACAATCTTACAATTTTATGAGGTTGCGCTTTAAATTCTACATTAACTTTTAGAAATCTGTGATGTATTTTAAGCAGAAATGAATACATCAAAAATATATGCATAGGACCCCCTTTTAAATATACATAAGGATCAATAGAAACAGGAACTATGTATTCATTCAACAATTATCAATTAAACGCCCACTACAGGCTAGGAACTGCCAACAGAATGAAGTATAGAATGGCAGGGTCCTTCTCTTTATACCCACCCTAGAGGATACCATCAAGGAGACTGGTGCTTGTATAACAGTGAGCCAAGCACTACACTTCACAGAGGTATAACACACAATTTTTTTTTTAATTTTTATTTTAAGTTCCAGGATACATGTGCAAAACGTGCAGGTTTGTTACACAGGTATATATGTGCCATGGTGGTTTGGTGCACCTATCAACCTGTCACCTAGATTTTAAGCCCCACATGCATTAGCCATTTGTCCTGATGCTCTCCCACCCCCGCCTCATAGACCCTGGTGTATGTTGTTCCTCTCCCACAACAAGCAATTTTCATTGCACATGGAAGGACATTTAACCCACACTAAATGAGGGAAGGGTAACCTCTCTGAGAAAATATGAAGCTGATAAAGTGGTGATTAATCAAATACAAAGTGGAAGGAAGGGAATTTCCACAGAGAGGGAAGAGCATGGTGCGAAGGCTTGAAAGGCAAGAAACATTGTATGGCATAATTGCGAGGTGTCAGGATAACTAGCACAGCTACAACTCAGAGCACATTTAGAGCATGAGGGTGAAAGCAGATCACTGAGCAGGACACAGATGACACTTCAGACTCCTGAACAGGACTTCAGAGGGACTTATCCTGGGAGCCACAAGGAGCCACTGAAGAGTTTTAAGAAGAAGAACAATGCTAGATTTGCTCTTTAGAAAAGTCACTATAGCCACACTAGATAATGAACCAGAAGGGAACGAGACCAGAAGCATAAAATGTCAGAACCTAAAATCATGCCCAGGACCATATTACCTCAGCTGTGCAACAGAGAAAATGTGGGTGTGAGGAGGAACAAGTTGAGATCAAGTGACTAGTGACCGGTCTGGGGTCTCACAAGTGCTCAGAATGGGAAAACTAGGAGATCTGAAGTCTCTGGGCTCCTACTGATCTTGTGCCACACAGCCTGATGACAGATGGTGTTGCATCATTTTCTAAATTATCTCAAAAGCTTCTCTTAAAAACATGTCTACCTCCTTTCTGAACATCAGGCACAGAACAGATGACTCAGCGCTGCTCTAAACAAATGACCTTCCTTTTTCTAAAATATAATTAAATACCCCATTGAGGGCAGAAAACTCCTTGGTACTCAGAAAAAGGTCAACCATTTCCATAGTCAAATTATGTATGGGAAGGGCCATGTTTTGAACAAGACAGTTGGTATATTCTTGTGTCCTTGTAAGGATGTAGGAAAAAAACAAACGCAGTTTCTCCTATTATATATATACCTCAAAATACCCAGCACAGACTATTTCTGTAACCTCTGGTCACCAAAATGTGTGGGGATTTCTCCCTACCAGCAACCCATTCTGCAGATGATTCTCCATTGGACACCAGCTGGGTGTCCTCTAATTCAATTCAATTCTGACACTACCTGGAGATAGCATCAGATCCCACAGGTTGAGGGCTCAGTCCCACAACTGGCTTCAGATGCCAGTCACAAGCACAGTCCTGTGCTTCTAACCTACCAGCTATAAATCAGGGTTCCCACAACCCCCTCCTATGATTCAACTAATTTGCCAGAGCAGCTCACGGAACTCAGGGAAACACTTACTTATGTTTAGCCATTTATTAGAAAGGTATTAAAAGGATACAGATGAACAGCCAGATGGAAGAGACACATAGGTCGAGGTATGGGAGAAGCAGCCTGGAGCTTCCATACCCTCTCCAGGCACACCGTCTTTCAGGAACCACCACATGTTCAGCTGTCTGAAAATCCTCCCAAACCCTGTGATGTTGGGTTTTTATGGAGGCTTCATTACATAGGCATGACTGATTAAATCACTGGCCTTTGGTGATCCACTTAACCTTCACCCCCTTTCCCCTCTAAGGAGGCTGGAGGGTGGAGCTGAAAGTCCCAACCCTCTAAGCATACATTGGTCTTTCTGGTGAACAGCCCCCAACCTGAAGCTATAGGAGTCCCCAGCCACTGGTCATCTCATAGCAGAGAACAGACAGTTACCACTCTGATGATCCCATGGGTTTTAGAGGCTTTTTTCTGTGAGGAAACAGGGAGACGAAATACATATTTCACAATATAATGGTCCTTAAGAACACTGAATCCCCAAATTAAAATACCCATTTTATTCTTCTTCCATTCTAATTTAGTGAAGGAGGAAATCTCAGGGTATTGTTACAGTATCTACTACTTGTTTATTTGTTAATCTCCTGTTTTAACAAAGGCAGAATAAACCTCAAGCTCACAGATTTACTCAGGCAAGAGTATCCAGGACTTAATTTTGTTTTGCATGATAATTGATAGTGATTTTTCCATTTATGAAAATGGTACAATGATTCAGTTTTAAATTAAGTCAGTGTGATGATTAATTTTATGTGTCAACTTAACTGGGTTAAGGGATACCCAGATAGCTGGTAAAATATTTCTGTGTGTGTCTGCCAGGGTGTTTCCAGAAGATATTAGCATCTGAATCAGTAGACTGAGCAAAGAAGATCTGAGGGCAGCAGACATCCAATCGCTTGAGGGCCTGGGAAGAGCAAAAAGCAAATTTGCCCTCTCTTCTTAAGCAAGACTTCCATCTTCTCCTGCCCTTGGACATCAGAATTCCAAATTCTTGAGCCTTTGGGGTTGGGGCTTACACCAGCAGCTCCCCGGGGCCTCAGGCCTTTGGACTTGGACTGTATTACACCACCAGGTTTCCTGATTCTCCAGCTTGCAGAAAGCATATGGCAGGATTTAGTCTTCATAATCACATGAGCCAATTCCCATAATAAATCCCTCTCATGTATCTATGTATCATGTTGGTTCTATTTTGCTGGCGAACCCTAATATAGTCAGTAAACATGAATACAGATTGACAAAATGTCATGAAGATACAACTGAATGATACACTCAGGAAACAATCAAATTATTCTACCATAATCATGTGGAAAGAGCCTACAGAAAATGCCTACGTTCACCTGAATCATTCACAGCAGCAACCAGTAGACACAGTTTTACTGGACACTATGAGCTTAGCAATGTTCCAGGCTTTATATCAGTAACTCCATCTTGGGCTACTACTCCATGTTAAACTGCTGGTGAACTTTGAGACCCGAAAAGGAACTGTGAAAAACGTTCCTTCACAAACAACCGTGCTCTCAACACTACACAATACAAGTAAAACTGGTCCTAATCTTTACAAACACTCTGTATATAGGTTTTTCCTAACTGATACAAATTTACCCTTCTACTACTGATTAAAGACTTGTTTAATACACCAATGAAATAATGTGACAAGCAATTTATGTAATCTAAATAAGTTATTTTAAATAGCCCCCTTGCCCTTCTCGGGTGGTGCAATCTCTGACTGCTAGCCAGGTTGCAACCCCCATTCCAGAGTAAATGCTAATTTAACTCTGACCTGTTGACCTTTTTTTGGTGGGCACTGGAGGGGTGACAACACTAAGAATTTAGGTAATTTAGATATTAAAAGGGCAAGCCAGTACATATCACAAAATATCAGTATAACTCACTGCTTCACAAAAGGGGAAGACATAACAGTCATCAATTTAGGAAAACAATTGATATAGAGATTTTATGATAAGCTTTCTGTTTAAGACATGTCCTTTTATGTAAGGTGATTTTTTTGGTGAAAATGTATCAAAATGCTTTAAATGTCTATGTCTTCAGACACAGAAAGTAGCTGAAAGAGCTTGTAAAAAGTGAATTAAATGTTAGCCAGGCACAACGGCTCATGCCTGTAATCCCAGCACTTTGGGAAGCCGAGGAAGGCATACCACTTGAGTAGAAGTGCAAGACCAGCCTGGGCAATGTAGCAAGACCCTGTTTCTACCAAAAATACAAAAAACTTAGCCAGGAGTGGTGACGCGAGCCTGTAGTCCCAGCTACCTGGAAGGCTGAGGAGGGAGGCTTGGGCCTGGGAGGAGGAGGTTGCGTGATTCCTGATCACGCCACTGCGACAGAGTGAGACCCTGTCTCAAAAACAAAATAAAACAAAAATGAATTAAATACATCTTTGTGATCACAAAAATATCTTCTGAACAATTTAGGTTGTGTAAAGAATGACATTCTTCCAGCTTTTCTTGGAGCTAGGAAAAAGGAGCTTTCCATGTCTAGAACATAGGGACGATGAGCACTATAAATATATCTGGAAAATTTGGACTGGGTTTAAGGTGAATATAATGACCAAAAGGTGAAAAATCCAAAGATTTTAGATTTATGAGCTTCAAATGGCCCAAAACACATAGAGCATAATGGATGAGATGAATGGAAAAGAGAATAATGGAAAATAGTTTTACTCTTTGTTAAACTTAACTAAAAAGTGAAATGGGAGACAGAACTTCAGTGCAAGGTTGATCATAAGAAGTAGAAGATCTCTGGATAACAGGCTATTAATATTAATCAGTAAACTCTTAACTACAGTATTGATGAACACCTCCAGAAAACACTTCCTTTAGCCAGTGTATTGTACGATGATGATGTGCAATGGCCATGGCAAAGGGTTTGTAGGTCCTTCTTGCCCAGATGCGGCCACTTAAGCAGTAAAATAATGAATGGCATAAATTCAACCATCAAGCCACTGCACACAACATTAACTCAACAGAAAGAAGCACATTAGGGTCACCTCAGTAAGCAGTATATGCAGAAAATAACAACAGAAGTGAGAGGTGTGTCCACCCTGTAATCAATTTCTACAGGACACCTCTCCTTCAGGTTACTTACCACTCAGATACAAAATCAGGCCTCACTATTCTCTCCCTGGCCAAGCTGCTCAACTGACACCAAGTCCCTAAAATATATCTCAGGGTGCCAGACCTCATGCCTTCCAAATTATGTCTGGCACCGTCTACCAGATGTACCTAGAAAACCATTCAGGGCTAAGGATCCATGAATCACGTCAAAGAGCATGGGGCTAATGGATCACAGACAATGGCCCACATGTTATGGGGCCCACAACCATCCTCACCCCTGCTGCTTACACCACAACACACTTCAAATGTGCTACACAAATCTGCAATCCTCAGCAACTTAACGAACAACTTCAAAGTACCATGTAGCCATCTGACGTGCCTGCACTAAGTAAGGCATTTCACTGTCTGTGTTGGCCTCAGCCTTCCCCCCAAGCACAAAAACAGATGCACGGTTAACAGTCAACTCCTCTACTCTAACTGAAATCCCTGCCACACTGTCAGAGACAAAGAATTCAGAAACTTCTTTGCAGATCTGTAGTCTCTCTATTCCAAGGTTAGTGAAGTTGTCACTGTTCCACCAGCCCACCAAGCTAAGGTACTGCTCAGCAAGTACTTAACGGTGCCTGCCACTGTAAAAAAAAAAAAAAAAAAAAAAAAACTGATCAGGAGCCACAGAAATAAACTTGTGCCTCATCAAAGAAAAACATCTAAATATCAAAACGCCAAAGCACTGTAGAAAAAAATCTATAAAATAAAAACTATATAAAAAGGCATATGGGCCAGGCATAGTGGCACACGCCTATAGTCCCACTACTCTGGAGGCTGAGGTGGGAGGATTGCTTGGGCCCAGGGGATTGAGGCTGTAGTGAGCTGTGATTGCGCCATTACACTCCAGCCTGGGTGACAGAGTGAAATGCTGTTTCAAAAGGCACATGGAACATACTGAGCCTTATGTATTAAGAAAAGACTTATTCAGTAAACTAGACTTAAAATTCATATGTGCATATGTATGTTGTGTATGTACATATGGACATATGCACATATACATACACTTACAAGCTCATAAATAGATTAATACACAGACACACAATTAATTAATTATAGGCACCAGTAATAGCAAAACTGCTAGCTTTTTAACCAAAAATCCACTTTTACATCCTGGGCACATAGCTAGGCTACACTTGCCTTCTTCCATTTCTGTTAGGTGTACCACAGAGGGGCCATGTTACAAGTTCCAGCCAACCAAACATAAACAGAAGGAACTATTCCTTCTCTTCATTTTCAGCTGTTGTGTAACAAATTACCACAAATTTAGCAGCTTAAAACAATACCCATTTATTATCTTACAATTCTATAAATTAGAATTCTGGGCCTGCTTAAGTGAGCTCCCTGTTGAGGGCCTCACAAGGCCAAAATGAAGGCGTTGGCTAGACTGGGCTCTTATCTGGAAGCTTGGGGGAAGAATTCCCTTCCTCTTAGATTCTTCAAGGCTGTGGGTCTAAGATCCCTATTTACCCTGCTGATGGTCACCAAAGAGCTGATTTCTGCTCCTAGACGCTGCCTGCATTACTACTCACGTGGTCCCTCCCTCTTTAAACCAACAACAGCATGTCCAGTCCTGCTCATACTTCCAATCTCTCTGATTTTTCCTTCTGCTCCCAGCCAGAAAAAAATCCTGCTTTTAAAGGGCTCATGAGATTAGATTAAGTCCAATCATATAATCTCCCTTTTGTCTTACAAAGTTAAAAGTCTCAGGAATAACATCTTTTCAAATTGAATATTGCACCCACAATCAAAGGGGAGGAGAGTACACAAAAGCAAGAGTCACCAACAATCATAGCATTCTGTCTACCGTATTCCTCTTCCAGGCCTGGCTTATGAACATCTCCCATGCTTGTTCAAACATATTCTTTCCCTTTGGCAACCTTGAAAACCATATGTTACAGATGGCAGAACCCATCCAGGGTCATCCTGAGTCCCTGAAGCAAATAATGGGAAATATAAATGAAAAAGACTTTGAGCAACAAAGTACCATTAAGACTTCTTGGTTAAGCCAAAGTATCAGGCCCTCTTGTTAAGTTCAGAGTAACACAACCAAGTCTACTGGTTGAAAATTAGGTCTAAAAAATAATTTCCATCATAGAAATTGGCAAATGAAACTCACAAGGAAACAGATCAGAAGCCTATTAAGTTGAAGTTTTTCTGTTTTTTGTTTTTTGGGTTTTATTTTTTTGAGACAGTGACTTGCTCTATTGCTCAGGCTGGAGTGCAGTGGTGCAATCTGGCTCACTGCAACCTCTGCCTCCCAGGTTCAAGGAACTCTTCCAGGTTCAAGCCTCAGCCTCCCAAGTAGCTGGGACTACATGCGTAGGCCACCATGCCTGGCTAATTTTTGTAGTTTTAGTAGAGAAGGGGCTTCGCCATGTTGGCCAGGCTGGTCTTGAACCCCTGGCCTCAAGTGACCCACCCACCTCAGCCTCCCAAACTGCTGGGATTACAGGCACGAGCTACCACACTTGGCCAGAAGCCTACCAAGTTTCTGAAGAAATTTCATTACTCAAATCAACCATGGATAGTTAAAAGCCTGTGACTGTAAAACAATCCCCAAATTTAAATAAACAGGAAGTTGACTGAAAAAGTTATGCCGTTCCCAAAGAGGGCACATTTCCTCTAACCCTCCTTAGACCTGGCCAAATATATATAGGAAAGAACAAAAGAGTTCTTCCCAGATTGCAGAGCCAGATTGTAAAACCAAGGAACTTCCTCTACCGGCAGGCAGGGGATTTCACAATGTCCCCTGCGGGATGCCATCACTGTTATGAACAATAACTGTCCTGACTCCCCTTCTCTCCTTTCCTCACTGGTATCATTCACTGTGGACATTATTTCCTGTATTTTTTGTTTTTTTTTTTGTTTTTTTTGAGACAGTCTTGCTCTGTCACCCAGGCTGGAGTGCAATGGTGTGATCTGGGCTCTGCCTCCCAGGTGCAAGCAATTCTCCTGCCTCAGCCTCCTGAGTAGCCAGAAATACAGATGTGCATCACTAAGCCTGGCTAGTTTTTGCATTTTTAGTAGAGATGAGGTTTTGCCATGTTGGCTAAGCTGGTCTCAAACTCCTCAAGTGATCTGCCTGCCTCGACCTTCCAAAGTGCTGGGATTGCAGGCATGAGCCACCGCACCCAGGCAATTTCCTGTACATTTAAAAGCATAGGCTATCTGCTTTATGCTTCTTTCAAGCATTATTCTGTGATACGGGTTGGCTGTGTCCCCGCCCAAATCTCATCTTAAACTGTAGTTTCCACAATCCCCATGTGTCATGGAAGGGACCTAGTGGGAGGTAATTGAATCATGGGGGTGGTTACCTCCACGCTGTTCTCGTGAAGTGAGTGAATTCTCACGAGATCTGAGTTTTATACGGGGCTTTCCCCCCACTTTGCTCTGTACTTCTCCTTGCTGCCATCATGTGAAGGACATTTTTGATCCCCCTTCAGCCATGACTGTAAGTTTCCTGAGCCCTCCCTAGCCTTGCAGAACTGTGAGTCAATTACACCTCCCTCCTTTATAAATTACCCAGTCTCGGGTATGTCTTTATTAGCAGCATGAGAACAGACTAATACATAGCTTGATATTGAGATATTTCTCAGCATTATAAAACTGCTTCCATTAGTATCTATGGGGAAAAGTTAGTTTGAATTATAAAAAAGACATTTCTATTTTTTATATATATCACAATTCAAAAAAAGGCAGAAAACACTGCCTAGAGGTCCTTCAGTGTCCTAAGTATCCAAGTAAACCTCCGTGGAGCTGTGGGTTCTTCACAAGTATTACAGACAGCTTCTCCATATTCATTACTACTCCATACAATTTGACCCAGGGGATGGCGGAGGGAGATTAGGGTAGAGCAACTACAACATCATATTTGGCATTTAGAAGTTGTACTAAATGTAAAACCTTTATAAAGAGTGAAAATATTTCCTGAAGCATTTGTCATCAGCTAATGATTTAGTATAGCATGAAAATATTTTGTTGGTAGAATGCAAAAGACTTGGCAGGGTCTCACAACCATGGCATTTTAATAAGTAGAGTTATAGCTCTCTTTTTAGTCTTTATTATCCATCGGATACCATGTACATCATTCTTAAGCTTTTAGGCTCCTTAAGTGATTATGGAAACAATAAATTCTAAACCAAAAACACTGAGAAGGGTTGTATTAGTTTCAAAACTTCACATTTTGTCTCTTGCTGCGTCAACATTCATTCCCACATACACTAACTGTGAACACCCCACCCAGGCAACCAGGTGCACAAGTTTGATAAGGTTGGCCCCTACCACAAGTTCACCTCTCTGTCCTCTTCTGACCACGACCTACCAATGCACCAACGCAACGCACTGTGAACCGCACTGAGCTGTGAACTGCACTGAGATCACTAGTAAAGGCACTTGCCCACAGTCCTTGCTCTCTCTCTGCTCCCACCTGTTTCCCACCTGCTTAGCTGATCCTGCTCTCAGAGCTGTCACCTCCACCCCACGTGTCCCCCCATCCTCCTGTACAGTGATTGTCATTCTAAGATGTGTGAGTGTAATAAACTCTGTTTTCTTGAGCCTCTCCTGTGTCCCCTCTTGTGGCTACACCTCACTGAACATTACCTAAAAGAACACAGGACAAGGGTACAAAGGATTAAAAGAACAAAAAGAGAAAAAAGGAGGCCAAAAAATCCACTGACTTCTTATCCACTTAGCATCTCCCCTATCTGGCCTTAAATTGAGAAGAATTGCTCATCCCTAGAAAGCCCCACCAGGTATCCACCTTAAAGTATGAAGCAGGTCTTAAACTCCATCTCCTCACCTAATTCTCATTATTCATTTGTCAGTGTGTCCTGCCCTTCTCTCACCGCTGCCTCAAGCTACTCCTCTGAAGAAAGCCCTCGGGTTGCTTGATGCCCTGAGACTCTGTATGCAGCACAAGAGGCTTGGCAGAATGGAATCTGCTCTGCAAGCTTCAGCTCCCTTCCCCTGAATATTAAACCTCTCCCTTCCACAATGACATCTGTCTCAAAACAGTCACCATTTGCCCCAACCAAGTCTTGCCATTTTCTAGGGTACTTCTAATTAATTTGCAGGTTACTTTAAAATTTTCCAAGTAGACTGAAACCAAAATTCATATAAACTCAATTTAAAACATTAAAGAATCACTACGGGGAAAAAAGCTTGCAAAAATATAACTGTTTCAACAACACAAACTTCAATCAACAGGACTCTCAGTCTACAGAGAAATCATTTTCAGTCACCACTTTCTTTTCATATACCCCACAGGCCCGTATCATTGACTTCAAGCTCATTAACAACATTTTGTTTTACATGGTTCAAGTGATCCTTATTATGCAAGCATGGCACTCTCACAAGCATTATCTCATTCAATCCCGACACCTGTGGAAAGGTTTTTTATATTTGATTGCTGCTAAAATTAATGCAGAGAAGGCTGCATTTTGATCAGGCATCCTAAAGCCCAGTAACAGAACTGTTAGAGTGATTATTGTAAGAAACACCCACTTTCTCCTGATGACATGATGAATGTATTTATTTATTTATTTATTTGAGACGGAATCTCACTCTGTTGCCCAGGCTGGAGTACAGTGGCGCCATCTTGACTCACTGCAACCTCCGCCTCCTGGGTTCAGGCAATTCTCCTGCCTCAGCCTCCCGGGTAGGTGGGATTACAGGCACCTGCCACCACGCCCGGCTAATCTTTTTGTATTTTTAGTAGAGACGAGGTTTCACCGCACTGGCAAAGCCGGTTTTGAACTCCTGACCTCAAGTGATCCGCCCGCCTTGGCCTCCCAAAGTGTTGGGATTACAGGAGTGAGCCACCACGCCCCGCCCTATTTTTACGTTTTGAGGGGAGGAAGGGGCAGCAATTATGAATTTATTTAAGAATCTGGTGACAGGCTAAGGACATTCTCCCTCAGAAAAATGCATGTATAAAATGTGACTTATAATTTTATAAAATATATAGGCCCCTTGCAGCCTATTAGAGACTACTGGCTAAGAATGTGAAAGGGTACAGGTGTAGAAATCCTGGGTCAAGCAACAAGCCACAGCCAAGATTTTAAAGGCAGCAGAGAGTTGACTGCTTAAAGGCAATTAAGAAACTGAAAATCTCACTGAGATAAAGTCATAACTAATTAGATATTTAATCCAATACCTTAGTAAGTTTAACATCTCACCAAATCAACAAATGCATGAAAAGATTTATGTAATGGTCTCCTGAGCAAAGCATCTATCTAAAATACAGCATTCTCAAAGAGGAAATTAGGTAAAACAAAAAGACACAGAACACAAACATAATGAAATTTTCCCAGTTAAGGAATCTGAGTGGGACAAATAAACATATACCAGACCGTATCATAAAACCCAGCCTACCCAAATTAATTTTATCATTTAAAAAAAATCTATGCAGCCACAAAAAATGATGAGTTCATGTCCTTTTAGGGACATGGATGAAGCTGGAAAGCATCATTCTCAGCAAACTATGGCAAGGACAAAAAAACCAAACACCGCATGTTCTCACTCATAGCTGGGAATTGAACAGTGAGAACACATGGACACAGGAAGGGGAACATCACACACCGGGGACTGTTGTGGGGTGGGGGGAGGGGGGAGGGATGGCATTAGGAGATATACCTAATGCTAAATGACGAGTTAATGGGTGAGGCACACCAACATGGCACATGTATACATATGTAACCAACCTGCACGTTGTGCACATGTACCCTAAAACTTAAAGTATAATAATAATAAAATTTAAAAAAAGAAAAAAAAAAGAAAATTTTTAAAAATTATTACATACTATTACCATACAGAATAAAATATGGAGAGTTCCAGAAAAATAAATAAATAAATAAAAAATAAATAAATAAAATTAAAAAAATCAGAAAACACAGTTTATAATAGGTATATTTCTGACTTAGTCTGTTCAGACTACTAACAAAATACCTTAGACGGGGTAATTTATAAATAATAGAAATTTATTTCTCACAGTTTTGGAGGCTAGGAGTCCAAGATGAAGGCACTAGCAGATCTGTGCCTGGCTAGGGCCCACCCTTTGCTTCAAAGATGGTGCCTTGTGGCTAAACCCTCATACGGTGGAAGGGGACAGGGTGACCCCTTCAACTTCTTTTAAGAGAGCACTAATCCCATTCATGACTTAATCATGAGTGCCCTCATGACTTAGTCACCTCCTAAACGCCCCATTTCTTAATACTGTCACATTGGCAGTCAAGCTTCAACATATGTATTTTAGGGGGACACATTCAGACCTTAGCAATATACTAACCAACTCATTAAAAAAGGAGAAAGTATATCTTTTTGATGCAATAGAAAGTTATATGTTATTTACAGGCTGAACTGTCCTCTTAGATGTTGAATCAAATATAGAATACTGTGGTTAATCCTTTTATGCAAATAATGACTGTTATGGATTGAACTGTGCCCCTCCCAAAATTCATATTAAAGTCCTAATTACAATAGCTCAGAATGCAACCTTATTTGGAAATAGGGGCTTTGCAGATGGTAATTATTTAAGATAAAATCATACTGGAGTAGGATGGGCTTGCCCAATCCTATATGACTGGGGTCCTTACAAAATGGGGAAATTTGGACACTGAGACACACACAGAGAGAATGTCATGTGAGCATGAAGGCAGAGACCAAAGTGACGTATCTACAAGCCAAGGAAGCCCAAAGATTCCCAACAAAGCACAAGAGCTAAAAAGGCAGCCTGGAATAGATCCTGTCTCATACCTTCAGAGGGCTCATGACCCTACTGGCACCTTGGTCTCAGACTTCAAGTGTGCCTGTCTCAAGAAGTGGGAAACAACGTAACTCTGTTGTTGAAACTACTCAGTTTGTAGTACTTTGTTACAGCAGCTCCAGCAAACTCATAAAATGACCTAATATATTTTACTTTATAATAGACTTGTACATATTATAAGGCAAAATGTGTCCACATCATATGCATGATAGAGTGAATTTTTAAAAATACAGATTTTGTAGGAGCTTCATGTTCACTGGAAACAGCTATTTTTAACTAAGCTGCTGCCAGTTTAAAACAAGTGTAAAAAAATTGACATGACTTTTGTAAAATGAAATCTCAATATGAATAAAACTCACTAAAAGAGCAACACAAGATCATCTGCCCTTTATTACAGTAAAAAAAAGAATACTTTATTCTAATTACATAAATTGTATCTTTATGAGCAATAAAGTAACGAAGTACATGAAAATAAGATGATCAATTTTTGGTATCATTATATATTTTCATGCTGAAAGGATTTTCTTCTCTAATAAATTTTACTTGGAAAAAGCATTTTTTTACCTCCAAATTGTAAATATATTGAAAATAACTGTCAGCAACAAGGTAGAAATAATCAATTCTAATATAAGACAACAGTTGTGACACATTTAATCAGAAATTCCAAGTACAAACAATATACTGTTTTATTTATCATCCCTTACTAACACAAGCAAAAAAGCTCAATTCCATAGAAAGAAACGTTTGCCTGAACAGACTCCTTCCACTTATAAACCCAGGTTATAGGCCAGCTGCGGGGGCTCAGCCTGTAATCGAGGCGGGCAGATGACCTGAGGTCAGGAGTTCGAGACCAACCTGGTTAACATGGCTAAACCCTGTCTCTACTAAAAATACAAAAATTAGCTGGGCGTAGTGGTGCATGCCTATAATCCCAGCTACTCGGGAGGCTGAGGCAGGAGACTCGCCTGAACACAGGAGGCAGAGGTTGCAGTATGCTGAGATCACGCCATTGCACTCCAGCCTGGGCAACAAGAGTCAAACTTTGTCTCAAATGAATAAATAAATAAACAAACAAACAAACCCAGGCTATATTATCCAGCACATCAGTTCTCAAAAGGAAGTATTTCCAGGTCTAAAGCTTCTCTGTAGATAACGTCAGGTTCACGGACCTGCATGGAAAAAAATGGCTACAAAAGCAGGACAGGACTATTTCTCTAAATTTTTTTGTCACATGCAAACATTAACATGGGCTTTACATACTCTCCTTAAATATACATATGCACAGAACAGTAACCTGTGCCTTAGACTTTCTAAGAGTGTGCTACACTAAATTATGGATAAGAGACTATGTGCTGCTTCACCTTTCAAATAAAAGGCTTTTCAGTAAAAGGAAGACAATGACGCAGTGATTCTGCATTTGGATTCGGTGTGATAAATAGTAACCGTATCGCATCACATGCCGACCTTCTCCAACCTTTTAAGTTCTTTCCTAACACAGTTTAAATTATTATTTCTACACTTTAGAGCTACATAGAACTTCAAGATTTAGCTGAAATGGAGCCCTCTATTTTTTAAGTTGGAAAAACTAAAAAGTCTAGCTTGGGTAACTTCTTCATAGCATTAGGGATAGTATTTTATACTAATAAAAATATCCTTAATGTCAATAACTATAATTTATTGAACACTTTTTACGTGTGTTCTACACACTCGTTTCTCTTCACCTCAACCCTGAGAAACGGAAATTATCATCACTTTAGCAAGGACAGATTCAGAAGTTAAACACTCTCTCAAGGTCAGAAGCAGCAGAGGCAGGATTCAAACCTTGGCCTTTCCCACTCCAAAGCCAAGACTCTTAATTGCCTTTGAGGGCACTAAGCTTTGCAAAAGAAATCTTTAGAATCTAAGTGGAAAAAAGATGTCGTGTTGGTAAACGCAGTGCTGAGATATGCTATAGAGAAGTGACCAGTAGAGCAATCAAAAAGGTTAGTAATATCGAAGAAGTCCTGCCAGAGAATTCCTGGGCAGCACATATGCTTGGTTCTGTAAACCTGAAAGAACTTGCAGTATAAAGTTATTAGAAGCCTTCCAAACTACATCAACAAACAAAGCACTTACTTTCATAAACATGTCTGGCAGAGAGGTCACAGATAACTCCAATTATAATAGAAAAGCAAAAATAATTACATTAAGAAACATTTTTACAGAAATAGTCTTACTTTTCTTGATTTCCTAAGTTGACAGGCATAATTGATTCTATAAAGGCAAGTTTGTGTGATGAAGATGATGCAGACGCGTGCAAACACACACACGACAGGAATTTCATGCTGCATCTGTCACCCTAAGTTAACCAAGGTTCTGTAAAACACAACCCTCAACTTTTCTGGATGTGGTTCATAACAAGGCTGCCACTGTGGTAGCCTAGGAACAACCTCACTACTTCCGAGAAATTATGAGAAAGCTCATTAATTAAGGCTAACCTATGAAAAACTATTTAACACTAAATCATGAAAAACATTTCGAGATAAGTCATCAAAATCCTTAAAGATCCCGTAAATTTGAACCTATTTCAGAAGGATAAAAAATTAGTAATCATACACATTATGTAAGAAATAGGTCACAGCATAAGTATTCGCTTATTCGCCCCATGTAAAATTCTTTGAGTCCAATGATTTTAATTATTAGAATCTAAATCAGTTTTATTACAGTCACAGCTTATTAACCCCATAAAGAAAAATGGGCACATCCAAGATGCCAAAGGTTCATTAAAAACAATTTAAAATACATGATGATTTTAAGTCTTCAACAATGTGGTTGTTGAAGGGAAATATCTAAGACCCGCAGACTGCCTGTCATGCCCTGGCCTCAAAGGAGTTTCACGACCGAGTTCTCCAGGTAAAAGTTAATGTATGCGGGTCCCTAAAGGAAGACCCCCAGCCTTCCATTCCTCTGGAGCCGGCGGGCGGCGGGGAAGGAGGATTCTGACAACAGGGAAAGGGAGAGGAGCGCAAACCGCCGGCCTCCGCGCCGCCACCCCCAGTGCGGCCACCGCTCATGCCAACACATCCCGGGACAGCCGGGTGCACCGACTCCGCAAGGTCACCCGTGAAGAGGCGACTTTACATAATCTCCCACCGCGCCGCCCGGGCACCTGCGCGCCGCGGCAGCAGTGCAGCCGCGATCCCCTTCCTGCAGCACGGGCGCGAGATGATGCGGGGGCGGCGAGCAGCGCTACCAGGCAGGACGCCGGGGACCCGCGGGCAGGCAGCGCGCACCAAGCCGGGGGCGGGGGACAGAGGGCGGACGCCCAGACCCGGGATGCCCCGAGCCGCCGCCTTGGTTTGCGAGGCGGGGCGCGGCCGGCGCGGGCCAGGCTCGGTGCCGAACTCCCCAAGCTGCCGCCGGACCGCCAGCGCCGAGCGTGCCCCTCGCAGCTTCGCCCCGGACTGCCCCGGGACACACCTGCCACGCGCCTTACCTGAGTGGCTTTGTGGAACTGCTTCTTGAGCCCGGCCACCGACATGGTGCAGGAGGCCGCGCTGGCGGCTGCTGTGCGGGAGGGAGGCGGCGGAGCGGGACGGGAGGGCCGAGCGGCGCGGCGCGCTCGCCTGGCCGCCGCTGGTCGTGCCGCCGCCGGGGCTGTGGGCGCGAGGGCGCGGAGCCCAGCGGGACGCGGGCTCTTGCGGAGAGACACTCTGACGTCAAGGGCGGGTGATGCGGCCTCTTAAAGGGGACGCGGGAAGCCCCGCCCCAAGCGCGGGAACGCCCAGGCAGGTGCAGTGGCGCGCAGTACCTGGATGCGGGCGCCCACTGCGGGGATGTGGCTCAGCAGCACCCGCTGGCGGATCCCTAGTGAGCGGGCCGAGGACGTCCTCCTGTCCCGGGGCTGGTGTTCCTGCCCCCGGGAGCTGCGGACGGGTCGCTGCAGATTGGCAGCCCAGGCACCCGCAGGACTCTGGTGACTTGCTGGGCTTCCAGGTAGCCGCGGCGGCGCTGCCTGCAGAAGGCCCTCCTGCCCTTTGAGCCTGGCCTCTCTGCGCCGCAGCCTGAAAAAGAGTGGCCTTCTATCTGCGCTAATGAATAAGTCATTGCTCCTTCTATGCCTTGCCCTGACTGGTTGGTCACAGAAAACATTTCTCTGCCCTGGTTTCAATATCCCTTAAACCTGTCTTACCTTAGGGAAAGCCACACACGCGTTTTCCCCCTTGTCTGATACAATTTAATGACTTAAAAAGAAGAACAGGAACCCTTAAGCCTGGACAGATGAATAGAATTGAAGTCTTACTACAAAACTAGCGTTTAATCCTCTGGTTACAGAAATGAAAAAGCCCAAATGTGATCTTGGTGTTATGCTTGTGGATTTAGGGTTTCCAGTCCGATAAAAATCAAAATATAATGTGAAAAAGCATGATACTAAGTTATATACAGATACTTCATATGTAATCAAGGAGGTATGGCTGGCTAAAGTGAAACTAATAGATGACTTGGGAGCAGAGCAGCACTAAATGCCTTCTGTGCTCTGGTACTTAACCAAGTCTGGTTTTTCTAGGACTGAGAAGCTGGTCAGAAAGAACTTAGACGCTGCCCCCGTATGTGGACCAAAGTGATAAGAAGGAGAAGCCCAGATGGGAGAAATTGCCAAGGATGCGTAGAGACAGCAAGGCCAAATGGGAGTCCTAGAAATACTTTTTCTGTCTCCGCAACTCCTGCAGCCTGATAGGAGCCAGATTCATCCCCGCTCTTCTAGGCACTGCAGCTTGGGCACAGGGTGAACACCTGATACAAAAGGGTCCTCCATCCGTAGAGCTACCAGTCATGGTCCTTCTTGATAATGTGAACTGACACACACAAAGGCAGAGTCAAGCAGTGGTGGACACTGGAGCAGTAGAGCGCATGGATTAGGGACGCAGGCTGCAAAGGGAGGCAGATGAAAGGAGATATTCTCCAGTGTGGTAGCCCTTACCACTGTTCATATACCTTTCCCTACATGGCGGAACTGCACTTTCCAAACCTCTTGTTAAGTGGACGCATGGTTACAAGTTTTGACTAGAGGTTTAAGAGGAAAAGTGACTGTCACTTCTGTAGAAGCAATATGAGATGTGAGTATGAGATGCTGCAAAGCTCTCTTTTCTTCTGCCACAATATTCTAGAAAGCTGTGATCTGTCAGCCAGTATCCAGAGTGAGACTAAAGCAGGGCAGAGTCCCCACCTGACGTTCAATGGGCATGTAGCATCAGTGACAAACCTGAGTAATTTTAATCCACTGAAGCTCTGGTTGTTAGGAATAAACTTTTTTCTCTATGTTTCCAATTTTTAAAAGGCTACCCATTACTTGCAAAATAGAAAAAAAAATATCTTATAGTTAATTTTTACTACCAGGTCCCTGATCTGAACAATAAAGCATTTTCATAAGACAGACCTTGGTTGAAGCTGCCAAAAGATAGAGCAATTGATCTACAAACTGGAAGGGCCTGGGATGGATGGGAGCTCTGCTCTCTAACCATGAAAGGTGTGAAATGGGGGCCTGAATTGCCTCCTTGGAACTTTGAATACTTAACTGAGCCCTACATTATACAAAAGGCAGTTTCTATCTTTCCCTGGTTCTTCATTCACCAACTTGGAAGTCTCATGCTGCTTAACTTCAAAGAAACTACCTTGGGAGAAAAAAACTACTTAAGGGCATTACATTAAATCCTTTGGAAACCATTGATTCAGTCGCCCAGGCATCCTCTGCACCTCATCTGATATGGTTTGGCTATGTCCCCACCCAAATCTCATCTTGAATTGTAACTCTCACAATTCCCACGTGTCGTGGGAGGAACCCAGTGGGAGTGATTGAATTATGGGGGTGGGTCTTTCCTACACTGTTCTCGTGGTAGTGAATGAGTCTCACAAGATCTGATGGTTTTAAAAACAGGAGTTTCCCTGCACAAGCTCTCTTGTCTGCTGCCATGTGAGAGGTGCCTTTCACCTTCTGCCATGATTGTCAGGCCTCCCCAGCCAGGTGGAACTGTGAATCCAACTAAACTTCTCTCTTTTGTAAATTGCCCAGTCTCAGGTATGTCTTTATCAGCAGCGTAAAAACGGACTGATACATCATCTAAACCCAGCATTTGTCATCTAAACCCAGCATTTGTATTGAAGCCACAATTTATGCCTGTAAAGACCTTTGAGATGTCACCTTTGAAGAAATTTGTTAAGCTCTTCCTACTAGCAAGCATCCTGGTAGGAGATGCTGGGATTGAGAAGGGGAAGTATCAAGGCATGTATGGGCTGGACCTTGAATCCCAAGGGGTTTTCACACAAGTAATTTGAAAAAAATCTTCCCATGGACATTTATTGTTACTTGAATACAGAGGAACAAATACCCCAGACACTGAACAATTCTAAACATGGATGCCGTCTTTGGTTGCAAAGAATCTTCAACAGAGGCTTTGGAGAGAAATGCAGAAGCACAATGCAGGGAAAGGGGAATCAAAAGTCAATGAGGAAGAGCTTTGTTTGGTAAAAGGTTGTGGTAATTCAGCATGCTGCCCTAGTCTCCCAAGATAAAAATCAATGTAAATGTTAAATAAACCTAGATCTGCTCAGGAAAGTCCCAATTAAATGAAACCCCCACACAATACCACCTCACTAATTGGGCAGTAAATTCGTGGTCAGCAATAATCCCATCACATCATTCATGCACTATTTCTCCTTGCATTATGGTAAAGCTTCTGGCAAATACCAGACCTCTCATTTGCACAGAGCTGCTGCATCCCTGGCACCTTTCAGAGGGTCCCTAGCTTCAAGGAGGCAGAGGAAAAGCAGCAGCATTCATCTTTCTGAGCTTCAACCCCTGTCACTGAGCCTCTGGCTCATACCGGGGCAAACTACTCCTGACTTCATGTGTAAGCTCCTTAAGCATAAGAAACATTGCAAAGCAAAGGCATTAAACTCCAACTTCTTATTTTAGAGATAAGAAAACAGAGGCAATGAAAGGAAGTGACTTATCCTTACTTTTTCTACTCTAGCCTTTAGCCTCAATTTAGGGTAGAGCCTCTAGTCAGTGTTAATAAATAGAAGAGGTTTGAATGAATGAATGAATGAATAAAAGAATGAACAATGTATCATTGACACTGATGCTTTCTTCTGACCACATTGGATCTGATGTTCAAAAGCCTTCACCAGATATTAAAACCTCGATTGTGCAGGACCCAGACAGTTTTTCCAGGGTGAGTGGCACTTAACATAAGATTTTGTGCCTTTGGATGTGACCAGTAGCCTAGCTCAGGCAGGGCTAACATGCCCTTTCCTAGAGATGAGAAATCAAGGGAAAGACCATCTTTGTTTCCTTGCTTCCAGTTTTGTCACCTACCACCAACTCTCCAACAGATACACAGAGAGAAGCATTTTTTTTTAACCTCTTTTGAAGTGGATGTGTGGGTCTTTCTGCCAGGGATAGCCACCTTCCCCACCTTTCCTTCTCTCCCATATAGCCCTCCTCCCCGCAAAGTACAGGGGCCTCTCCCTGCAAAAACTTCCTTTTCACTTAGATAAACCCTTTTAACCCAATCACAGAGGAGAAGAAAGGGCTTAACCAAGTGGGTGACTCATGTTAGATTCTTCATCTGTACCATCATCACTATTTCCATTGCAGTTTGAAATAGTTCTGACTTCCCCACAAAATCCTGCCACCTCCAGTGCCCATTTGCAGTGTTTTTCCTTTGAAGTCTTTCCCTATCCTTCTACCCTCATGTCCTCTCTTTATTTTTGAAGCCTCAGCCCTGATTGTGTTGTATTTGGTCTAATATGTACCATAGACATGCTTACCTCTTTGAGTGCAGGGTCTTTATAACTCTTCACAGATAATACAAATACTTGCTAGATATAGGCTAATTGCAATTGTGAAAGCCTGATTAAATTTTGAAAGCTAGGTACAGCAGAGGGTCAAAAAAACTGGGAAACTGGCTGAGCAGATTGTTCAATGGTTACTACTCCATCGACGTGTCCAAGCCCGGTTCTCCAGGGTCCTGACAATTCAGCTCCCATTGCCTTTCCCATAAATTCCCCTTTGTTCATTCAGCCAACACTGCTTTTGCTAGGTTGCAATCAAAAACACTTGGCGTTACATCCCCTTTCCCCTTCCTGCAATAATATTCTAATCTCAGATCCATTTCTTGTTTGGCTACCAACTCAGAGATTTAGGCAACTATAGTTCCTGCTAAGCACTGCATTAGGCTTCCTTCTCAGAAAAGGGTGGACGGATTGAGTGACAAGGAATATAGTCTTTTAGCAAACTGTCAATTCTCCCTCTAAGACATTGACATTCTGATTTACAAATCAAACGTTTTGTTTATGTGATTGGTATGGTTCAGGCTGACAGGGTCTGAACCTCCCAATCCCCTGGGAACTGGCATCTAAATGCTTGTAAATAAATGCCAAGCAACTAGACTCTGAGAGAGCAGTGGCACTTCTGGAATGAGAATCATCTGAATTAAGGGTAAATTGTTAGGCCATCTTTACCATTGGCTTATTTATTCTATTCTTGTCTGGATATTATCACTAGAGATATTGAAGGCATATTGTTAACTCTGAACATAGGATTTGGCTAGTCAGCCTCTTAAAGTACTGTGTTAAAGAGGCCAAGTTCTGGCCTGGCTCGGTGGCTCATGCCTGTAATCCCAGCACTTTGAGAGGCTGAGGTGGAAGATCACTACTTCAAGACCACCCTGGCCAACATGGTGAAACCCTGTCCCCACTAAAAAATACAAAAATTAGCCAGGTGCAGTGGCATGTGCCTGTAATTCCAGCTACTTGGGAGGCTGAGGCAGGAGAATCACTTGAATCTGGGAGGAGGAGGTTGCACTGAGCCGAGATCATGCCACTGTACGCCAGTCTGGGCAACAGAGTGAGACTCTGTCTCAATAAAAGAAAGAGGCCAAGTTCTGTTGCTATTTTGGTAGCTAGTTAGCCTTTCAGCGAAAAGCTTTTCCTTAGTCACAGTGTGCATGTTACCCCGTCATCTAAATGATGCATTCTCTTGATTATGGAAAATCCAAGTGTGAAAGGAGAGATAATTTAATTTAGCATAAACCTGTCAATGATACTAAGAACTCTGATTACAAGCTTCCAATATTCTGTATCAGCTTTATATATGAAAATAATACTGATAATGTATTTATTCTACTTTACTCTTTTTTTTTTTTTTTTTTTTTTTTGAGACGGAGTCTCGGTCTGTTGCCCAGGCTGGAGTGCAGTGGCATGATCTCGGCTCACTACAACCTCCGCCTCCTGGGTTTAAGCGATTCTACCACCTCAGCCCCCCGAATAGCTGGGACTATAGGCACCCGCCA
This sequence comes from Pongo abelii, assembly GCF_028885655.2. Taxonomy (NCBI): domain Eukaryota; kingdom Metazoa; phylum Chordata; class Mammalia; order Primates; family Hominidae; genus Pongo; species Pongo abelii. The sequence goes on from NC_071998.2 coordinate 40,628,128, forward strand.
CCACGCCCGGCTGATTTTTGTATTTTGAGTAGAGGTGGGGTTTCACCATATTGGCCAGGCTGCTCTCAAACTCCTGACTTGTGATCCGCCTGCCTCGGCCTCCCAAAGAGCTGGGATTACAGGTGTGAGCCACCACGCCTGGCCCTGCTTTACTGTGTTTTTAAAAGAAAATTACGCTTTAAGAAGGGCTAAAACAATCAACAATTTACAACTATTTAAATAGATTATTCATCTTTATTTGGCTCAGGCTTTCCTTTTTCCCCTTGAAAAACAATTTTTCAGATTGGTTGTTTTATTAAACATGCTCAGCTTGTATTTTTCTCTGGGCCACACATATAAAGCCGACTTCAATGACAACAAATCAAATATAAAGCACCACTTAAAAACTACATTTCAAACATTTAACATTAAAACGCTATCCTTTCAGGAAGATTAATTTTCTCTGAGGTCCAGTTACAGCAAGTTTGCCAAGTAGGAAATTCCTTAGATCAAAGATCTAGAAAATACTTTTAGTTTTCTGTGAATAGAATTCAGTTGAATTGGGGAATGTTGACAGCAACTCTTAAGATGCCCTTAACTTGGAAGGTGTATTACAGAGGGGAGGAAATTCCATCCGAGTCTCAAGCTTAAGACCAGTGAACACATTGAACAATGAAGAATTCTCTATTAAGGCAGAATTGACTAAGGAGTCAGGGGACGAGAGGAAGTGAAGAAGCAAAGGGAGTTTTCCCCCTACCCCATTACTACCAATGAAAAGGGAGAAGCCAGTCATTAGGTCATGCATAACAAAGGAACTGATAGAAGTTTTCTGTTTGTGTGTTTCTTAAGCTGGGCCACCTGGGTGTGTTAATGAACAAAGGGAAGGAGCCAGTTAAATTGCAGATATAAGTCACCCTGGAGACTTAGAGGCTCACTGAGCGCGGTCACTGGAGAATGCGGTAGGAAAGGAAGAAAGGCCAAATGGAGAAGTCATCTGGGAAAGGAGAAGGGATGCCTATTTCCCTGGAGTACCTATTCCCCTGAGACACAGCACTGGTGAGAAGGTGGAGAGGGATGAAGTCCACATCTTGAGTAGAGGAAGTCTGATGACAGGTGTGAGGGCAGCCAGTGGAAACAAGTGAGATGACCAATGGCTCACATCTGGTCAGAATGAGAACACAGCATTAAGAACGTTACATGCTCTGGGCACTTCCCCACTTGTTCAGCCACACAGCACCAGCACCTTTCATGTACCCTGATGCCCACACTAAAGGTTGGTCTCTGGTACACTCCTTCATCTGCCCAAGCTTTGCACACACTATTCTCTCTGCCTGATCGTTTTCTACTTTATACCTGGCTAATTCCCTGAATGCCCTTCAGATCTCCATTCAAAAGACTTCTCTGAGCTTCCTCACAGGGTCAAATTTTACCAGTATAGTCCTGTAGAGCTAAGTACTACTCTCCTCTGATGCACTTGTCACAGCTATGATTTTGCATGTATTAATGTGATTTTTTAAATGTGTATCTCCCCCCTTCTCTCACTATTCTGCAAACTCAAGGGCATGCACTGTTGGGTTTTGTTCACCACTGCATGCTGAGCATACACTGAGAGCACACAGGAGGTGTTCCACATTTCATGAATGAATGAATGGATGGAAAAGCTTTGGGAAATTTAGTAAAACTTAAAAGAAATTAAAGTGTTTTGGAGGATCAATGATGGCCTAGTTTCCTAAGTCTAGCTGAACATGATCAGAGTGAGGCAGGGGTTGGCGGCAGGGAGGGTGGGGGCGGTTTACAAATCCATGGGAAAGTCTCTGAGTGACCACCACATGAAAACTGGTTCCATAGGTGAATATATGATGATTAAGCACCCAATAAGTCATATACAAAGGAGGTGGCAGTAAGCTGAGATCACGCCACTGCACTCCTGCCTGGGTGACAGAGTGAGACTCTGTCTCAAAAGAAAAAAAAAGCCAAAATTGAAAAATGGGATCTAATTAAAGTAAAGAACTTCTGCACTGCGAAAGAAACTAGCATCAGAGTGAACAGGCAACCTACAGAATGGGAAAAAAAATTTTCAATCTATCCGTCTGACAAAGGGCTGATATCCATAATCTACAAAGAACTTAAACAAATTTACCAGAAAAAAAAACAAACAATGCCATCAAAAAGTGGGCTAAGGATGTGAACAGACACTTCTCAAAAGAAGACATTTATGCAGCCAACAAACATATGGGGAAAAAGCTCATCATCACTGGTCATTAGAGAAATGCAAATCAAAACCACAATGAGATACCGTCTCATGCCAGTTACAACGGTGATCATTAAAAAGTTGGGAAATAACAGATGCTAGAGAGGATGTGGAGAAATAGGAACGCTTTTACACTGTTGGTGGGAGTGTAAATTAGTTCAACCATTGTGGAAGACAGTGTGGCGATTCCTCAAGGATCTAGAACCAGAAATACCATTTGACCTAGCAATCCCATTACTGGGTATATACCCAAAGGATCATAAATCATTCTACTATAAAGACATATGCACACGTATGTTTATTGTGGCACTGTTCACAATAGCAAAGACTTGGAACCAACCCAAATGCCCATCAATGATAGACTGGATAAAGAAAATGTGGCACATATACACCATGGAATACTATGAAGCCATAAAAAAGGATGAGTTCATGTCCTTTGCAGGGACATGGATGAAGCTGGAAACCATCATTCTCAGCAAACTAACACAAGAACAGAAAACCAAACACTGCATGTTCTCACTCATAAGTGGGAGTGGAACAATGAGAACACATGGACACAGGGAGGGGAACACCACACACTGGGGCCTGTTGGGGGGTGGGGGGCTGGAGGAGGAATAACATTAGGAGAACTACCTACTATAGATGATGGGTTGATGGGTGTAGCAAATCACCATGGCAAGTGTATACCTGTGTAACAAGCCTGCAGGCTCTGCACATGTATCCCACAACTTAAAGTATAATAAATTTTATATATATATATTTATATATATAAATTATATATGTATATATAATTTATACATATATAATTTTTATATATATATAAGAAATTTTAGAAAAGAAAGTATGTGTTAGGAAGGAAGACGTCATGGAGAAAAGGGTTCATGGAGGGAGGTCAAACAAAGGGATGCTAAAATTAACTTTAGATCAGATCTCAAATCTCATCACTCAGGGAAGCTCAAAATGGAACAACAGGTAGACATTCAAGTCCATGCCCAGAATGTGCAAGAAAATAACTTTCAAGTTCAGAATGAAGACTGGAAAAGAACCTGTAGCCAATAAGATAGCATAAATGTCCGTGTGTTACAGCATAGGAGAAGGGCAGGGTAGCTGAGACCCATTGTGATGACAAGAATAAGGCTCATCTGCACGTGATGCAAAGCCTCCCACCCTTTCAGAACTCCCTCTAAGGCTGGCCTTGCTACTTTGTTCCCCATAAATCTTCCCCAAGTGTCTAATTCCATAGTACTCGAAATGTGGTCTCCGGACCTGCAGCATCAGTATCGCCTGAGAATGTGTTAGACTCGCAAGTTATCAAGGCCGAACTTCAGACTTCCTGGATGAGCAACTCTGGAGGTGGGGTCAGGCCTCCTGTGTTTAACAAGCCCTCCAGGTGATTCTGATGTGTACTGCAGTTTAACAGCCACTGGTGTCTAAACTGCAGCAGTATTGCTGACAGGGAAGGGTGCAAGTTTTAAGGCCAGAAGCCCCAGGTAGCCAAACCTAGAAGCTTTCCCCTTATAAAGAAGTCCATTGGATCCTCACACTGGGCTGCTATTATGATTTCTATCACACAGATAAAGAAATTGAGCCAAAATTATCAAGTAGTTTGGCTAGAGATTTGGAGCCTGTGTTGGTTTGCAAGGGCAGCTATAACAGAGGACCACAAACTGGGTTGCTTGAAACCACAGAACCCTACTCTCTCACAGCTCTGGAGGCTGGAAGTCTGAACTCAAGGTGTCAGCAGGGTTGGTTCCTCCTGAGGACTTGGAGGAAAAACTTCTTCCATGGCTTTCTTGTAGCTTCTGGTGATGACTGGTGTTCTTTCGCATTCTTCAGCTCATAGATGCATCACTTAAATTTCTGCTTCTGTCTTCTGGCCTTCTACTGTCTGTGTGTATCTGTGTCTAAATTTCACTCTTATAAGGAAACCAGCCTTATTGGATTAAGGGCCCAACCAATTCTAGTGTAACCTCATCCTAGTTTAGTTAATTGCATCTGCAGTGACCCTATTTCCAAATAAGGTCACATTCTGGGGTACTGGAGGTTTAGGACTTCCACGTATCTTTCTGGAGGACTCGATTCAACCCATAATAGGGGCCCAACACAGGACTCCTATTAAGAGCGCATGTTCTCACTCATAGGTGGGAATTGAACAATGAGAACACTTGGACACAGGGTGGGGAACATCACACACTGGGGCCTGTCATGGGGTGGGAGGCGGGGGGAGGTATAGCATTAAGAGATATGCCTAATGTAAATGATGAGTCAATGGGTACAGCACACCAACGTGACACATGTATACATATGTAACAAACCTTCACGTTGTGCACATGTACCCTAGAACTTAAAGTATATATACATATATAAAAAAAAGAGTGCATCTTACTCCTTAGCATTTTGTTACAATACCTTCCCAATGACAGCAGCACTGGGACACTTGGCACATTTCCTTATTTATGCCACTGCTGAGAAAAAGTAACAAGAAGGGATAAATTACTCCCATCACACAATGTGTGTCCCCAGACCAATGATGTTTACATACATCAACACAGGACATTTTCCCATACCTTTCTTCTCCATTCCTTATCTGGTACATTTAAGCATAATACAGGCAGTTTCCTGCTATTGAATGGATCAAAATTCAGCCACTGAAGCACATAGTTTACAGAGAAGAACATGGTATCTGTCAGCCATCCCGCATTACACTGTACCACCTCTGGCTTCAGCCATAGTAACCAGGCAGCTCTGCCTAGAAGGGGAGAATCATTAGGCCTAAAAAGACGGTGCTTACATTCAAAAGACTATGAGCTCAGAACTACTCAAAAGTAAGCATTTGGGGTTCACAGATCTTTGTAAAAGAAAACTAGAGCTATTTGTAATCCACTTATGAGCAATACTGACTTTTAAGCAGAACTGGGAGAAAGGTGTTCAGTGTTCACACAACTCACCTCTCACACTTAACCTTCTGGAAGCACAATTAGCTGGAGAATGCATGTTATACTTCGGCGATTTCTGTTTAAGAATTTCGCAAACCAAAAAGTGATAGGCTGCTCAGCTCTCAATTTTATCATGACAGTTTTTTAAATATAAGTAAACATTGAGAAATTGACACTGAACAACATATTTTTTAAAACTCCGGTTATTTCCATAAATATAATTAAAGTGCCAAAGAAACTAAATGAAAAGGATCAACCCCCAAATAATTACCATTTCTGATTTCCTAGATTTCATTGAACATAAGTATATTTTAATTTTCAATTAGATTCAGAGAGAAGCATGGATGTGTCTCATGTAATCAACGTGCTGTGTCTCAGTTAGTCTCCATTTGCCTAATATGTTGTATTGTGTAAACAAATACGAATTTTTAAATTTTCTAAATCTTTTTTAATTCTTTGGAAATTATCGGTCTGATTGGTTATCACAAAGACTCTGAAATATTTACTTTTTCAGACGTTTTATAGTGATAATTTACTTTAAAACTTTCCTTATTTAGGCCGGGCGTGGTGGCTCATGCCTGTAATCCCAGCACTTTGGGAGGCCGAGGCGGGCGGATCACGAGGTCAGGAGATCGAGACCATCCTGGCTAACATGGTGAAACCCCGTCTCTACTAAAAATACAAAAAATTAGCCAGGCGTGGTGACAGGCACCTGTAGTCTCAGCTACTTGGGAGGCTGAGGCAGGAGAATGGCGTGAACCCGGGAGGCAGAGCTTGCAGTGAGCCGAGATCGTGCCACTGCACTCCAGCCTGGGTCTCAAAAAAAAAAAAAAAACTTTCCTTATTTAACAAAAATTATTCAAGATGAATGTAGCCTATTTTAAGAAAAATTTCCGAAACAAATGTACACTAAAATACTTCATGAAAAATATGACTAATAGAATAAATGTATATAACTCAATAAAAAGTAAAAACTAAGACCCCATGGGAAAATGGACAAAGAATATGGGTAGCTCACTGGAGTTACATAAATAATTATTATGTATATGAAAACACCCAGGGTCATAAGAAAGGGTGTTAAAGTGACACCCATTTAAATATTTATTTTGATGAAAATCTTATGGAACTAGTGACCTACATACTTCCAGGCAGAGTAAAATTCACACAATTAGTGAAAAGCAGTTTGGCACTATATATCAACTTTTTAAAAATTGTACTCTTAATTCAGTAACTTTATATCCAAAAAAATCTTAATTAAATAGAAATTCAGGCAATTAGCCATTAGACAATGTAAATCAAAACCACAAGATGATACTTCATACCCAAATGGATGGTTATAATTTAAAAAAATGGATAATAACAAATGTTGGTGAGGATGTAGAGAAATTGAAACCTTTATATATTTCTAGCATATAAAATGGCACAGACACTTTGAAAAACAGTCTGGCAATTCCTAAAATGATTAAACATGGAGTTACCACAAGACCCAGCATTTCCACTCCTAGTTATATATCCAAGAGAAATAAAAACATATGCCCACACTAACTTGTAAATGAATGTTCATAGAAACATTATTTCGTAATAGCTGAAAAGCAGAAACAACCCAAATATCCACCAACTGATGAATGGATATGTAACATGTGGTATAGCCATGCAGGTCATATACTATTTGGCAATAAAAGAATGAAGTACTGATAAATGCTACCACATGGATCACCCTTGAAATTATACGAAATGAAAGATGACTGTCATGAAGCACTATGTATCATATGAGTTCATTTATTTAAAATGTCCAAAGTAGGCAAATCTTTAGACAGAGAAAATAGATTCGTGGTTGTCTACAGTGCAGGTGGGGCATATGGAAGAACGGGGGGTTGATGACTAAAGGGGGTGTAGTTTCTTTTGGGGATAATGAAAATATTCTAAAATGGATGTTGGTGAAAGATGCCCCAGGCTGTGGATATACTAATAAACATTGAATTGTACACATTAAATGGGTGAGTTGTATGATGTGTGAATTAGATCTCAATCAAGTTGTTATAAAAGCAAAAGTTCAAGCAAATATTAGTACTGTATCAAGATATTTATCACAACATTATATAATAGGAAAATAATGAAAACAACCTAAAACTCCAACATTAAGGAAGGTTCAAATAAATTATGATGTATCCACATGTGGGGAATAGAGCATAGCCATTATAAATTAAATCTCTAAAGAACATTTCTTCATATCTTAAAATTATCAGAATTTAGTATCAATTAACAACAGCAGTATATAAAAGTAAAAAGCCACAATAATTTCAATTATATAATAATAACCGTCTGCATAGGCATTAAAAAAAGAGTAGCTGAAAATATTTATATGAATAATGATTACCTCTGAGTGGTAAGATTTATGGGTGACTTTTATCATGTTTATATTTATGGTACTATCTAAATTCCCTCCGGTGGGAATCTATATAATCAAAACAATTATCATATAAAAGATAATGTATGACTGTGGTTATGGTTATATCTTAAGCTTAAGGTAATATCCCAGCAAAATTATTTGTATATCTATGACTTTTAGGTATATTGCATAAAGCTAATTCCAGATCTGTTGCTGGCTTATATGTCACAAACATTTGGTACAGAGGCAATTTTGTAGAACAAATCCTCAGAGACAAAGACTTGTGTTCAGATAATTCTATAATTCAAATGTTCAATAGTTTAACATGTAAGAGTAAATCAGGAAGTCTTGAAACAAAGACAAAGTTAACACATACTAAATATTTCATGGAACACTAGTCAACATATTCATTAGTCACCCATGTAAAGTGGACCAAAGGCAATGTTGATGATAAATGCAATTCTAGTTGCTTCCTTCCCCCTTGTTCCTTTTCAGCTACAATCATGCCTGGATTTGTGTGTCTAAAAATGCCCTCCATGAAGATCTGTAATCTATAACCCTGGTCATCTCTTTGAAAAGCTCCTGGCTCTCTCTTGCTGTCACAGGAGGGCATGAAGGTTGGTAGCATGAACTCCAGGTCCAACGGAACTGGTTCCAAATTAAATTCCAAGGCAGATTTGCCACTTTGTGGTTATTTGATTGTCTCTGTCACTTACAATGTTCTCCAAAGTGGTCATCAGTTTCTTCCCCCAAATTCCTTCCCTTCTCCATTTCTCAGTGCCAAATAAAATTCTCCCCCAGTGCCCAGCCTGTTGTCTCCCTTTATTGTCCTTTTCCATCTGATCCTATTCTTTTGCCTTTCCCAGAATCCAGTTTGTGTTTCTGTGCACATTGCCTGATTCTGCATCACAGAGGCCTCATAACTGAGCTAGTGAAAATAGAGCTCCCTTTTTAGAGGATGGAAGAAAGAAGGTAAAGAAAATTCTGGCTCACTAGCAAGGTACAGAAAGGCTATCAACACTCACATAATAGTATTTGCTGGCCCCAAGATCAGAGTCCAGTTTTCAAAAGATAATCCAGAGGTTCATCTCATTCTCTTTGCCTGGATATCCTCCCCGCCCTCTTTGTTCCTCCCTCTTTGTCCCTCTGGCTGCCGTCCACGGAAATCAGCCTTCATTCAGGTGACACACAAATGTCTTTCTCGAGCAGTCAGCTGAGTATGTGCCCAACTCCTCTGGTGCAGTTATGCTTAGTTTGAACCAGTTGATTCACTCTTGGGGTTCTTAGCCATTGTAGTGAGGAGAAAAGACAAGGTCTGCGTAAATGTCAAAACACATTGTCTTAGTCCATTCCTGCTGCTATAACAAAATACTATAGACTGGGTAATTCATATGTAGTAGAAATTTATTTCTCACATATCTAGAAGCTGCCAGGTCCAAGATCGAGGTGCTAGCAGATTTGGAGTCTGGTGAGGGTTTGCTCTCTGTTTCCAAGATGGTGACTGTTGCTGCATCTTCTAGAGGGGACAAATGCTATGTTCTCACATGGTGGAAGAGCAGAAGGGCAAAAGGGGTGAGCATTATGCAAAATCTCTTTTATAAGGGAACTAATCCTATACATGAGTGAAGCCCCTCATGAGCTAATCACCTCTTAAAGGCCTCATTACTCAACACTATTGCATTGGGGAATAAGTTTCAACATGAATTTTGGAGACACATAAGCATTCAAATCATTGTATGCTGAAATGGAAGCTAGTCAGAATCAGCATGAACTACGAATAGCTACCATTGGAGCACCTTTCTTTGCATGAAATTTTATAGGCATTACTTGATCTTCATATAACTGTATGCTATATATGTATGTTATTATACCCATTTTACGGATAAGGACATTGAAATTTGGATAGATAAGTAATTTCTCCTGCGGTTACAATTTGGTAAAAGATGCAGCTGGAATTCAAACTTTGCTCTTTGTGTTTCTAAGGTCTCTTCACCCACCTCAGAGCTGGGTGCCAGGACAGAGACTTGTCCTCTTGGAGAGAGAAAAGCAATAAATGCAAATTAGAAAAGAAAATTCTGCCAGAGGCTAAATTGATGAAATACAAGAATGAAGCTTTCTAGTGGTCCTGCATGATCAAGAATAGAAGTTGAGGTGGTCCTGTTGGGGTGGATCACATGTGCTTTAGAGATTTTCCCTAGATGGCTCTTGTGAAGAGCAGTTGCTGCTGTGGATCATCTCCGTATTGATGTGATTTCTATCCACCCAAGCTCGTCTACAGCATGGAATGAAGGACTTTGAAATTTTTATTATTATTATTATTTTTTTTTTTTTTTTTTGAGACGGAGTCTCGCTCTGTTGCCCAGGCTGGAGTGCAGTGGCGCGATCTCGGCTCACTGCAAGCTCTGCCTCCCAGGTTCACGCCATTCTCCTGCCTCAGCCTGTAGCTGGGACTACAGGCGCCCGCCACCACGCCCAGCTAATTTCTTTGTATTTTTAGCAGAGACGAGTTTTCACCGTGTTAGCCAGGATGGTCTCGATCTCCTGACCTCGTGATCCGCCCGCCTCAGACTCCCAAAGTGCTGGGATTACAGGCGTGAGCCACCGCGACCGGCCGACTTTGAGATTTATTATTTTACCAGCTCAAATTCCATGGCCCCTGCTATACAGAGGATTCCTCTGTAGGAATTTATTTTTCTACTCTATCATTGATGAACACTTATGCTGCTTTGGGTTTGGGACTGTTATGATAATTCTGCTGAAACTTTCTTGTATGCAACACTTTCGGCACACATGTGCAAGCACACCTGTTGGGTATTTACCCAGAAGTAGAATTTCTCAGTCACAGGATAGTGTACGTTCAACTTTAGGATATAATGCTAACTGCCAGGATATAATGTCAGTTTTACAAAATGGCTGCCCTTATTTACACTTTCATCAAACACCAGTGTTTGACTCTTTCTTCCACATCCTCACTGGAACTTGGTATTTTCAGTCTCTTTGGTTGGCCATGCTGGCAGGTGTGTAGTCATATCTCATTATGATTTAATTTTGTATTCCTCTGTTTGTTGATGAATGTGTAGGTATCTTTTCATACTTTTACTGACCATTTGAAAATCCTCTATTGCGAAGTAGCCATTCAAATCTATTGCCCATATTCCTATTGGGTTGTCTTTTGCTGTTGATTTGTAGACAATCTAGATACAGTCAAGAATCAACTCCTTTATCAGTTACATATGTCACAGGGAATTTTTCTCTGCTCCATTAGTCTGTTTGTCTTTGTTGAAGGATGAGACTGGCCTAGGCTGGACATGATGACTCACATCTGTAATCCCAGCAATTTGGGAGGCTGAGGCAGGAACAGTGCTTGAAGCTAGGAGTTTGAGACCATCCTGGGCAAAAAAGCAAGTCCCTGTCTCTACAAAAAATTGGAGAGACAATTTTTTGTACAGGCATAGTGGCATGTGCCTGTATCCCAGGTACTGAGAAGGTTGAGGGAGGAGGATTGCTTAAGCCCAGGAATTTGAGGTTGCAGTGAGTGGGAAGAGATGACTCCGCTCCAGCCTGAGTGACAGAATGAGACCATGTCTCTAAAACAAATTAAAATGTAAAGATTGAGACTGACCTATAATTTTCCTTTTTCATTGTGTCTTTATAGGTTTTGCTATCTAAATTATACTGGATTCATAAATTATGTTGGATGTGTGTTTTCTGGTCTTATTCCCTTTAAGAGTTCACATAATATCAGTGTTATTTCTTCCTAAAATGAATGGTAGAATTCAGTACTAATGGCATCAAGGCCCAAAATTTTCTTTGAGGTACACTTTGTTTTTGTCTTTGTTTTTTTGAGATGGAGTCTTACTCTGTCACCTAGGCTGGAGTGTGGCGGTGCAATCTCAGCTCACTGCAGTGAGGTAGATTTTTAATTTACTATCTTCACTAGTTGCAGAACTATTTTATTTCCCCTTATATCATATCTGTTCTATTTTCAAGGAATTTCTAAATTTTGTCTAAATTTTCAAATATATTGGCATAAAGTTGTTAATTGTATTTTCATATTTTTAATGTCTATAATGATGTTGCTCTCTTCATTCCTCACATTATTTTTTACTTCTCTTTCCTTTTCTTGCTCAGTTTCAGCAGGTGTTTCTCAGATTTATTAGTTTCTTCAAATAGGCAATATTTGGTTTATTGATTTTCTCTATTTTTTTATTTGTTTTCTATATCATTAATTTCTCTTATCTTTATTATTTCCTTCCTTTTACTTTAAATTTGACTTGATATTATTTACTAACTTCTTGAAATAAATGGTTAGCAAATTGATATTTCAGACTTCCATCCATCTAAAGTTATAAACTTCTTTCTAAGCATAGTTTGAGCAGTATCCCACAGGTTTTAAGAAGAAATAATTTTTCTGTTCAAAGTATTTTCTAATTTCTTTTATGATTTCTGCTTTGACCTGTGAGTTACATAAAAGAATACTGCTTAATTTCCTAGTATATGAAAATTTTGTAGATATCTCTTTGTAATTGATTTCTAGCTTAATTGCATTGTGGATCTAGAAAATACTCTGTTTAATTTGAATATTTTGATACTAGAGATTTGCTTCAGGGACCAGCATATGGTGAACTTTTATAAATGTTCTGTGTGTTTAGCTTTATTTTGTTTAATTTTTGCATTTCCACCTTTCTATAATTCTATATTTTCAGTATGTCTTTTACAAACCTCATAAAATCTCTTCAATCCATTCTGAAATGCTTTTTCTTTAATTGAAGCATTTAGTCTATTTATATTTATTTAATTACTAATGTACTCATGTCTAAGACTATAATCTTACTGTGTATTTTTGATTTGCTCTACCTGATTTATGTTTCTTTTTCTTGATTTTCTTAACTTGTTTTAGATGGACTCAATGTTTATTATTTCATGTTTTCTAATATTAGGTTCAAAGTTACAAATAAATCCTTTCCTATTCTTTTAATAATTACCCTTGATATTGCAAAACATAATTTTAACTGATTAGAATGTCATGTTTATTGATGCTGTTCTCTTGGACAATGCAAGGACTCTAGCATAATTTAACTCCATTTACCCAACTTCTGACTTATGTCTATAAGACGCTTTTATTATTGTTTCATACAGCCAATGTTCATGTAGATTTATTCATAAATTTCCCCTTCTATTGCTCATTTTTCCTAGGTCTCCCACCTTCCATCTGTGAACATTTTTATTCTGCCTAAACAATATCCTTTGGTGTTTCCGTAAGAATAGGTTTGCTGGTGATAAATCCACTGTTTTTGCTCATCTGAAAATGTCTTCATTTCAATTGCTTTTTTTGAGGATGAAAACAGAATTTTAGGTTGGCAGTTTTTTAAAGTACTTTAAAGATATTTTCTCATTATCTTCAGGCTGCCATTATTTTTCATACAAAGTCAGCTCACTCTAATTTTCGTAATTTGTCTTCACTCCTCCTTCACTCCACCCCCTGGCTGCTTTTAAGATTTTTCATTTTGTTACTTGTTTACAGCCTTTTAATTGTGATGCATAGGTATGGATTTCTTTTTATTTATCTTATTTATAGTTTGTAAGACTTTTTAGTCTGTGTCTTGATTTCTTTCACCAGTGTTGGAAATTTCTTAGCCATGATCTGTTCAATTAGTACTGTTTCTGTCACGTTCTCTCTAGAACTAAAATTACTCATAGCTTAGATCTTTTTCACTCTATTCTGTAGGGATTTTATCTTCCCCTTTGTATTTTTCACCCTTTTATCTCTCCATGCTGCATTCTGGTTTATCTTTTGTTAGCTCTGCTTTTAGGTACGTTCAAATTTTCATTATTTGTTTGAGCTAGTATATAAAAATATATTTTATATACTGAGCTTTTATGCAATGGCCTTGATAAATCCATTTGCTAATTGTAATAGTTGATCTAAGGATTCTTTTGGATCTCTATGAATGCAAACATTTAGTATGCAAACGGGGTGCATGAATGGCAACGTTCTCTTTCCAATGTTTTCTTTCTTTTTCTTGATTTACAGCACTGTAACGGTGGAAATAGCAAGCATCCTTTATTTTTTTTAATCTCAGAAAGATGTTTTCAATATTTTCTCATTAAGTACTCTGTTTATTATCCTGTTTTCTTGGTAGCTTTTATTCTATTTAAGAAATTTCTATCTACTACTAGTTTGCTAAGAGTTTATTATTAACATGGTGGAATTTCATCAAATATTTTTGCTGCATCTATTGATATAGTCAAATTTTTCTCTCCTTTATTGTGTGGTTGAGTGATTTTCAAATATCTGAATAACATTGCATTCCTGGGAAAACTACAACTTGATCATATTGTATATTTACATTTTATGTATTGATGGATTAGATTTGCTAATATTTTGCTTAGGATTTTTGTATCTAAGTTCCTAAGAGTAATTGGCCTATCATTTTCTTTTCTTGTAATATGATTTTCAGAATTTCTGTTTGATTCTTTCAGATATCTGAAGGCACAAGTCTTCTAGAAACATCTTAATACGATCTAAGGACTAGAAATGATTCAAAACTGGGCTACAGTCACAGAGAGGGCCAGAATAAATAGAAAAAAAAAATTCGGATTGACATTTAAGTAGGCAAAATATAACTAGATGGAAAACTACTGAAAAATTAGGCTCATGTTATTAATATCTTTAAAATAATCAACCTCTTCCTAGTTCTATAGCCATGACCCACAAACCACACTGGCCTGGTGGACCCTGGCTTTCACCCAATTATTTTGTAGAAAAAGTAGCTAATCGGTCTGACCCAGAGTAATAAGTCACATCCCCCTGCCCACTTCCACGCAGGAAAAATTAGAAAGTATATATGGCAAATGCCATATTCACCAAAAACTCCTTTTGTTTAGATTTAGTCTTATTTTCACATGTTTAAACAGGTGTTTCCTTTTAATAAGACATTATCTAGAAAGAAGAGAAGACTAACAGTCTGTACAAATGGAGAATGTTAAAATAAGCTTCAAATAAATCATTCGGGAAGACTCCCTGCCAGATGATCTATAATGTATGCCACTTTTCCTCCTTTCCAGGGGAGAAGCAGAGACATGGCGCCTGAGTAATAAATATATTCACAGAAAACATCACCAAGTCCTTAAAGATCTTGAGAGTGAAAAATGAGGCTTTAGAACAGCATTGTGAACAACACAAGAAATATCAAAGTAAAGCAAAAAGTATCTTGGGAGGGAAAAGGCAATGACTGAATTCCCAATATTACAGCATGTTGTTACACAAAAATATTTGTATTTCCACAGAGCTCTAATATGGTGGAATAGAAGGATCTGTTCAAGCAGTGACCAATACAAAAAAACACCTTAGAAGGTAACTGAAGAACATATGCTTTAATCTGTTTTATACATGTCTTATCATCAGTGAATATCTATTGAGCTCTCAGAGAGCATTTATGCCTGCAAACAGTTGCATTAAAAATTACAGAAATGATCCAGTCCTTTCCCACAGGACATCCCATTCCAAAAGAGCAAGATGTACAACTCATTCTCTTTCTATGGGCAGATTCTACTTTTTCTTTTTCTTCACCATGGTGATTCCCAGCCTCACTTTACCAAATGAGGATTAAATTGATGGGATTTAAATATGTCTTTTAAGAAATAGAGGAGAAAGCAATCAGGACTACGAACAAAAAGGTTCTTCCAACTCCATAGAATTTAAGGAATCATGAATTGTAGATGGAGACCTCGATGCAGCCAGGGATCATGAAATCAAAGGCCAGGGATGCAGGCCAGATCACATCCACAAAGAGACAGGATCTCTCCCCTTCTTCATGAAATCTGAGGCCTTCTTTTGTTTGTTTCTGCAGACCCACGAATTCACAGAAATGTTTCTCTACTTAAAGAAAATCCACTGGCAAGTCTTATGATAAATGGCAGCCGCCCTTGACCTCAGTGTGGGGAGTCCACAGAGCAGAGCTGCAGGAGCAGATCCAGGTTTCCTGGAGTCAGAAATGTATACAATTGTGGAGGCCTCTTTAAGAAAACAACACAGAATTGCAAATACAAAATCGGATCAAGGGCCTTGAAAGATCAGGCCTTAATGTGTTAGCTTTCTTATCTTCAGAAAATATGTACCTCTGCTTGGTGAGGCTGGTACAGCGTCTCAAGAGGGCAGCCTCTCCTCAACCCAGCTGACTGTTGCCCTTAGGGAAACTGGCCAAACTAGCCAGATCTGATATTCTAAGAACAGCCAGAAATCTGGATGGCTATGAGAAACTCCCCCCATTTAAAAACATTGGCAAAAAGTTCAAGGTTTATAGAAACAAAAGAGGAAGACCTGTGTAAGACTCAACCTTTGGTCTTCACATTGGCACCTCTGGCAAATTGAATTCTGCAGTAACTGAGGCCCGACTTGGGTTGTTGCCCTAATCCCTCAGGTGCACCTCTCTGCTGGACACCCTCGTGGAGGCTGGTTTAACTTAAGCAGTTGCAACCACAGAAGCTCTCGTGTGAAATGCATCCAGCTTAGACAGTGCTTTTCGGTGAGAAGCTTGAGGAGAGGGCCCAAACACAAGGGAAATGTTAGAATACAGTGGCAGAAGGAGATGACAGATTGAATGTGGGAGGAGAAAAACGACTTCCAGACCCCTTTCTTTGAAAATAGATTAAATCATGGCCCCTCATACAGTGATTAGACAGCTGGGACACATGGAAGGCTTTAAGGCAGCATTTCTGAAAACGTGCTCCACAGACCATCTTATTCTGGAACACTTGATGTGCCTGTAAAAATGCTGATCTCTGGGCCCAGCCCCCGAAAGGAGCATGTAAGTGCCTGTGAGTAGGTCTCAGGAATATGCACTTTGACAAGCACCACATGATTCTTAGGCAAAGTTACAGTTAAGAAACACAAGTGGGAAGCTCTTTTATTTTTTTCTTTTCTTTTTTTTTTTTTTTAATCTTGCCAAGAGCTGCTTACAGGACTGGCTGCGTATGAGAGAGCTTCCAGACTTCCAGTTATCTGAACCGGTGCCCCTGGGAGACACTGGCAAGTTGGTCCCAGTTGTTCACTGCCCTCTTCCTGGCCCACACATGTTTAGTTCTGAACCTCAATGGCTCTTTAAGCTGCCAAGCGGAATGAACCACTGAGTCTTTAAGAACACCACCTAGGGTAAATGGGCCAAGCCCCAGCTGATTTGACCCTCTGACTTCCTCCTTGACATTCTTGCTGACACATTGCAACCTCAGCTGTATTTTGTTGACAATTAGCAGATGAAATGTCCTGAAAACCCAAGGTCTGCTTTATATAAGTTACAAAATGCTTACCAATGACAGTATTAATACCAGGCCTTCTTAACAACATATTCTTGATTACAATAACTTTGCCTCTGAGTCTTATGTGAAAGAAAAATCTGCAGGTGTTTCTGTGCCACAGTGAGCATGTCTGTCCATGCGGCAATAACCTAAGGAAACTCCCTTCTCCGGAATATCTTAACCGCCTGAACCTAGAAGGTTCAGGCAGTTGACCTTGCTCTGTATTTCCTTTAATTAACATAAATAGTTGTGACATTATTTCTGTGTATACATTCTTCCCCCATCAGAATTTTAACTCAAGAGTAAAGACTACATTTTATTTAATAATAATTCAATATCAACCAATTGGGAGGTAAAAAAGTAAGACATGATTAAGGCCTAGGAGGAAGAGGAGATAGTGTGAGATATTAGGGAACTGAAAAGTCAAGTTACAACCTGACAAAACCAGACACTAAGGAGGGGACCATCTGGCTCACTAGGCTGCTTGAACAACCTGAACCTGAGACACAACACAGTCCACATACAAAGATTATCCCACACTGGTGGAGTTCAAGCCTCAATATCTTTCCCTCACCCCTGCCATGGCTTACCATGCTTTCCTTGCCTCCTGTGTTATCTTTTCTCTGGACTCATCTATTAGCCCTTACTGGTTAATGGTTATCCCTCTGTTCTAAGCTTTACTTCCTGTCTCCTGTTTTCCTCTTTTTCTGTCTTCCCTGGATAATCAGAGGAGGAACTGCCAGGCACCACCTTCTAATTCAACTTGCTCATGAGCAGGGGCCAAATGAGATTGTGTGGAAAGTGTCCAGAGGAAACTTACAGAATGGAAAGGAGAGACAGGAAGGATACAGCATGGGTGTAAGATCCACCCTCACAACATCTATATGCCAGTCAAGAAATAATAATAATAATACCATATTACCTTGGGGTATTCATTTCCACGAGGTGAAGGGTGACTAGTTTTGATGTCCTGTTTTTGGATTAGCATTTTGAGTAAATGATGCTCCAAGGTCATAGTATTCAGGCAGGCCATGAACCTACTGAAATGGTACCAGCTCTCCGATTCTGCTTATAAAAGTAAAGAAAATACACAGTAAACTCAGACTTTTAAAACTGAACAACCTGCTCCTGAATGACTACTGGGTACATAACGAAATGAAGGCAGAAATAAAGATGTTCTTTGAAACCAACGAGAACCAAGACACAACATACCAGAATCTCTGGGATGCATTCAAAGCAGTGTGTAGAGGGAAATTTATAGCACTAAATGCCCACAAGAGAAAGCAGGAAAGATCCAAAATTGACACCCTAACATCACAATTAAAAGAACTAGAAAAGCAAGAGCAAACACATTCAAAAGCTAGCAGAAGGCAAGAAATAACTAAAATCAGAGCAGAACTGAAGGAAATAGAGACACAAAAAACCCTTCGAAAAATCAATGAATCCAGGAGCTGGTTTTTTGAAAGGATCAACAAAATTGATAGACCGCTAGCAAGATTAATAAAGAAAAAAAGAGAGAAGAATCAAATAGATGCAATAAAAAATGATAAAGGGGATATCACCACCGATCCCACAGAAATACAAACTACCATCAGAGAATATTACAAACACCTCTATGCAAATAAACTAGAAAATCTAGAAGAAATGGATAAATTCCTCAACACATACACCCTCCCAAGACTAAACCAGGAAGAAGTTGAATCTCTGAATAGACCAATAACAGGAGCTGAAATTGTGGCAATAATCAATAGCTTACCAACCAAAAAAAGTCCAGGACCAGATGGGTTCACAGCCGAATTCTACCAGAGGTACAAGGAGGAGCTGGTACCATTCCTTCTGAAACTATTCCAATCAATAGAAAAAGAGGGAATCCTCCCTAACTCATTTTATGAGGCCAGCATCATCCTGATACCAAAGCCTGGCAGAGACACAACAAAAAAAGAGAATTTTAGACCAATATCCTTGATGAACATTGATGCAAAAATCCTCAATAAGATACTGGCAAACAGAATCCAGCAGCACATCAAAAACCTTATCCACCATGATCAAGTGGGCTTCATCCCTGGGATGCAAGGCTGGTTCAATATACGCAAATCAATAAATGTAATCCAGCATATAAACAGAACCAAAGACAAAAACCACATGATTATCTCAATAGATGCAGAAAAGGCCTTTGACAAAATTCAACAACCCTTCATGCTAAAAACTCTCAATAAATTAGGAATTGATGGGACTTATCTCAAAATAATAGGAGCTATTTATGACAAACCCACAGCCAATATCGTACTGAATGGGCAAAAACTGAAAGCATTCCCTTTGAAAACTGGCACAAGACAGGGATGCCCTCTCTCGCCACTTCTATTCAACATAGTGTTGGAAGTTCTGGCCAGGGCAATTAGGCAGGAGAAGGAAATCAAGGGTATTCAATTAGGAAAAGAGGAAGTCAAATTGTCCTTGTTTGCAGATGACATGATAGTATATCTAGAAAACCCCATTGTCTCAGCCCAAAATCTCCTTAAGCTGATAAGCAACTTCAGCAAAGTCTCAGGATACAAAATCAATGTGCAAAAATCACAAGCATTCTTATACATCAATAACAGACAAACAGAGAGCCAAATCATGAGTGAACTCCCATTCACAATTGCTTCAAAGAGAATAAAATACCTAGGAATCCAACTTACAAGGGATGTGAAAGACCTCTTCAAGGAGAACTACAAACCACTGCTCAAGGAAATAAAAGAGGATACAAACAAATGGAAGAACATTCCATGCTCATGGCTAGGAAGAATCAATATCATGAAAATGGCCATCCTTCCCAAGGTAATTTACAGATTCAATGCCATCCCCATCAAACTACCAATGACTTTCTTCACAGAATTGGAAAAAACTACTTTAAAGTTCATATGGAACCAAAAAAGAGCCCGCATCGCCAAGTCAATCCTAAGCCAAAAGAACAAAGCTGGAGGCATCACACTACCTGACTTCAAACTATACTACAAGGCTACAGTAACCAAAACAGCATGGTACTGGTACCAAAACAGAGATATAGATCAATGGAACAGAACAGAGCCCTCAGAAATAATGCCACATATCTACAAGTATCTGATCTTTGACAAACCTGACAAAAACAAGAAACGGGGAAAGGATTCCCTATTTAATAAATGGTGCTGGGAAAACTGGCTAGCCATATGTAGAAAGCTGAAACTGGATCCCTTCCTTACACCTTATACAAAAATCAATTCAAGATGGATTAAAGACTTAAATGTTAGACCTAAAACCATAAAAACCCTAGAAGAAAACCTAGGCATTACCATTCAGGACATAGGCATGGGCAAGGACTTCATGTCTAAAACACCAAAAGCAATGGCAACAAAAGCTAAAATTGACAAATGGGATCTAATTAAACTAAAGAGCTTCTGCACAGCAAAGGAAACTACCATCAGAGTGAACAGGCAACCTATAAAATGGGAGAACATTTTCGCAACCTACTCATCTGACAAAGGGCTAATATCCAGAATCTACAATGAACTCCAACAAATTTACAAGAAAAAAACAAACAACCCCATCAAAAAGTGGGCGAAGGACATGAACAGACACTTCTCAAAAGAAGACATTTATGCAGCCAAAAAACACATGAAAAAATGCTCACCATCACTGGCCATCAGACAAATGCAAATCAAAACCACAATGAGATACCATCTCACACCAGTTAGGATGGCAATCATTAAAAAGTCAGGAAACAACAGGTGCTGGAGAGGATGTGGAGAAATAGGAACACTTTTACACTGTTGGTGGGACTGTAAACTAGTTCAACCCTTGTGGAAGTCAGTGTGGCGATTCCTCAGGGATCTAGAACTAGAAATTCCATTCGACCCAGCCATCCCATTACTGGGTATATACCCAAAGGACTAGAAATCATGCTGCTATAAAGACACATGCACACGTATGTTTATTGCAGCATTATTCACAATAGCAAAGACTTGGAACCAACCCAAATGTCCAACAATGATAGACTGGATTAAGAAAATGTGGCACATATACACCATGGAATACTATGCAGCCATAAAAAATGATGAGTTCACGTCCTTTGTAGGGACATGGATGAAACTGGAAATCATCATTCTCAGTAAACTATCGCAAGAACAAAAAACCAAACACCGCATATTCTCACTCATAGGTGGGAATTGAACAATGAGAACACATGGACACAGGAAGGGGAACATCACACTTCGGGGACCATTGTGGGGTGGGGGGAGGGGGGAGGGATAGCACTGGGAGATATACCTAATGCTAGATGACAAGTTGGTGGGTGCAGCGCACCAGCATGGCACATGTATACATATGTAACTTACCTGCACATTGCGCACATGTACCATAAAACCTAAAGTATAATAATAATAATAATAATAATAATAAAAGAAAAAAAGAAAAAAAATAAAATAAACCATCCTTGCCTTACTACTGTCTTTTCTAAGTCATTTCTTTAAAAAATATATAAGTATTTACTTTCACCTGTTCCTGCTTCTTCAACTCTCTGCCATTGCCTAGTACTGATGTCAACGGGTAACTTTTGTCAGTTTCCTGACTGCGTCTGTCCAATACTGTCTGCCTTCAATCTATCCTCTGAAATGAGGCCAGAGTGAACTTCTAAACTCTAACCTGATGAAGTCATTACATCCCACATTTCACCATTCACTAATGATATGAAAAGTAGTATATCTTTTAAGGAAATTGAATCTTTGGTTAAAATCTTCTCTCTGAGAAAACTTCAAGTTTCTGTAGTATCACTGGTAAGCTATTCCAAAAGATCTTACACAAATTCGTCTGAATTTTTATTATTTTTTTTTAAATTAAGAGGCCTGGCTGCACTAACTCATGACTGTAACTCATGACTTCCCGCCAAGGTGGGAATATCACTTGAGCTCAGGAGTTCCAGACCAGCCTGGGTAACACAGTGAGACCCTGTATCTACAGAAAGAAAGAAAGAAAGAGAAAGAGAGAAAGAAAGAAAGAAAGAGAGAGAGAGAGAGAGAAAGAAAGGAAAGAAAGAAAAAGAGAAAGAGAGAGAGAGAAGAGAGAGAAGAGGAAGGGAGAGGGAAAGGAGGGGAAGGGAGGGGAAGGGAGGGGAAGGGAGGGGAAGGGAGGGGAGGGGAGGGGAAGGGAGGGGAGGGGAGAGGAGGGGAGGGGAAGGACGGGAGGGGAGGAGAAGGGAGGGGAGGGGAGGAGAAGGGAGGGGAGAGGAGAGGAGGGGAGGAGAAGGGAGGGGAGGGGAGGAGAAGGGAGGGGAGGGGAGAGGAGGGGAGGAGAAGGGAGGGGAGGGGAGGAGAAGGGAGGGGAGGGGAGAGGAGGGGAGGAGAAGGGAGGGGAGGGGAGGAGAAGGGAGGGGAGAGGAGAGGAGGGGAGGAGAAGGGAGGGGAGGGGAGGAGAAGGGAGGGGAGGGGAGGAGAAGGGAGGGGAGAGGAGGGGAGGAGAAGGGAGGGGAGAGGAGGGGAGGAGAAGGGAGGAGAGGGGAGGGGAGGGGAGGAGAAGGGAGGGGAGGGGAAGGGAGGGGAGGGGAGGGAAGGGAAGGGAAGGGGAGGGGAGGGAAGGGAAGGGAAGGGAAGGGAAGGGAAATTAAATCAGCCAGGCATGGTGGCACGTGCTTGTGGTTCCCAGCTACTCAGGAGGCTAATGGGGGATGATCACTTGGGCCAGGGAGATTGAGGCTGCAGTGAGCCATGATCACACCACTACACTCCAGTCTGCATGACAGAATGAGACTCTGTCTCTAAATGAATAAATAAATACATACATAAACACAATTGGGGGTTGGGGAGACATTTCCCAACAAGTATTATGAGGCTGGGATGACCTGAATGTCAAAACCTGGTAAGAAGGGGAAATTGCAGTTTCATTTCTCTCATGAACATAGATGCAAAAAGTCCTAAATGATATATTAACAAATAAAATCTAGCAATAAATAAAAAGAATAATATATGACCACCAAATTGGGTTTATTCTAGGAAACGAGGTTGGTTTAACATTAAAAAAAATCAATTAACCATATTAAGAGACAAAAAGGTGAAAAAATAATTGTTTTAATGAATACATAAAAATAGGGTTTAACATTTATGATGGAAAATTATTAGCAACAAGAAATTATTAGCTAACTATGAATAGGAGACAACTTTTAAATCTGATAAGCTATATCTACAAAAATTACAAAGCAAATATCAGTTATTAAAAATATTTTCCTTGAGAATGAGAATAAGACAAGAATTTCTGTTGTTACAACATTTATTTAAAATTTTATTGGAGGTACTGCTGGCCAATACAAAAGGCAAGATAAAAATATAAAGGGTAATAAAGATTGGAAAGTATGAAATGAAACTTTAATTTTTTACATATAAAATTATTGTAAACCTAGGAAACAAAAAATAACCTTCAGATAACTTAATGTTCATTGGAATTAATAAGTAAATTTAGGAATATGGGTGATGAAAGGTTAATAGACAAAAATAATCTTAGTTTTATACACCAGCAATAAACAGTGAAACTCTAAAAGAAAAAAAGATGTTGTGTTTACTATCATCAACAACCATCAAATGCACAGGAATAAATCTAATAAAAGATGTGCAAAAAACTCCAAAATAAAGCTATCAGTACTGCTGAGAAAAATTGAAGATTTAAACAGAGAAACATAACATACACAGAAGAAGAAATTATTAACAGAAAAGACAGCCACAAAGTTGAAGATTTTGAAATTCATATACTAAGGAAGGCCATATTCAGAAAATGTGAAATACCTTAAAAATAAATGAGAAAAGCATGTAAATCCCAATTTCAAAAAATAGACAAAATTTAAAATATGCAAGATAATAAGTTCTCTAGAACTTATTATCTGCTGTACAATATAGTACCTATAGTTAACAGTACAGTATTGCACACTTTAAAATACGTTAAAAGAATAGATCTCATGTTATGTGTTCTTAATACACACACACACAGGAACACACAGAAATTTTTAGAGGTGATGGATATATCTAGTACCTTGATTGTGGTGATATCATAGATATATGGTCTAGTACCTTGTCGTGGTGATATCATGGATATATGCATTTGTCCAAACTAATTGAAAAGTATATATTAAATACGTACAAATTTTGTATATCAATTATATCTCAATAAAGCTTTTAAAAATGGGCAAAAGACTTGAATGGACACATCAATTATGAACATATACAAATGGTTCATAAGTTTTTGAAAGGTTGCTCAACCTTAGTATTTATTAGAAGAATAAAAATACAATTGGATACCACTAAAAATTACAGAATGGCAAAATTAAAAAGTGTAAAAATAACATGTTCATGAGAATCTGTAGCAATTGGAACTCTTTTTTTTTTTTTTTTTTTTGAGACAGAGTCTCGCTTTGTTGCCCAGGCTGAAGTGCAGTGGCGCGATCTCGGCTCACTGCAAGCTCCGCCTCCCGGGTTCACGCCATTCTCCTGCCTCGGCCTCCCAAGTAGCTCGGACTACAGGCGCCCGCCACCACTCCTGGCTGATTTTTTTGTATTTTTAGTAGAGCCGGGGTTTCACTGTGTTAGCCAGAATGGTCTCTGTCTCCTGACCTCGTGATCCGCCCACCTAGGCCTCCCAAAGTGCTGGGGGTTACACGCGTGAGCCACCGCGCCTGGCCAGCAATTGGAACTCTTACATATTGCTGGTAAGCGTGTAAACTAGTACAATCACTTTGAAAACTAGCAGCCTCCATCTACATTCCTTAAGACCCAGCAATTCTACTCACTGTTATATCACTAACAGAAATACATATATATGTACATAAAAAGCATGCATAAGGATGTTCATTGCAACAATATTCATAATAGCCAAAAACAGAAAACAATCAAATTTGTCGAGTAAGTTTGTATTAATAAATCGTGGTATATTTGTATATTCATTGTTTATAAGACTAAATTCTGAATATCCCAAATATAATGCTGAATGTAAAAAGCCAAACACACAAAAAAGCACATACTATAAATCTCATTTCTATAAAGTTCAAAAACAGGAAATAAGGATCTGTTGATAGGTCAGAATAGCAGTGACCTTAGGGAGGGGCATATGGATGTTTATAAGGTGCTGAAAATGTCCTACTTCTTGCCCTTAGTGATGGTCCAATGGATGTGATCACTTTCAAAAACATCATCAAGCTGTATGCTTATGCTTTTTGTACTCTTCTATGCGTTCATTACATTTCATTAAAAAGAAAAATACCAAATGACTTTATTTGATTACCTGAAGGTAATTTATGGCCTCAGCAAATGTCGTGGGTGGAGCTGAGGGAGTAGAAGCCAGGTTTGAGGAGGTTGAAGGGTGAATGAGTCATGCAAAACTGAAGACAGGGTATGCAGACAACTCTTGAGAATTTTGATTATGGATGAAAATAGAGAAATAAGGCAGAAATGCAGAGGGTCAATGATTATTTGGTTTTATTTTTTAAAGTGAAAGAGTAAATTAGAATATGCTGGTTTGCTGACACTTCATCCTACCTGCATCAACAGATTTGATGAAGAAAAGGCAGTCTTGAGTAATAGGATTCTCCAAAGAAACCATCATATACACACACATACACATGCGCACGCGTACAAACACACACACACACATAGGTTTATTATTTATAGGAATTTTCCTATGTGATTATGGAGGCTAAGTACCATGATCTGCTCTCTGCAAGATGGAGAACTAGAAAAGCCAGTGGTATAACTCAGTTCAGGTCCAAAGGTCTGAGAACCAGGGGTTCTGATATCTGAGGGCAGGAGAAGATGGATGTCCCAGCTCCAACAGAGAAAGTGAATTCGCCCCTCCTTTGCCTTTTTCTTCTATTAATATTTAGGCCCTCGATGGATTGCAGGATGCCCACTCCCACTGGTGGGGGTGATCTGCTTTACTCAGTCTACTGAGTTAAATGCTAATTTCTTCCAGAAGCCCCCTCACAGACACACCCAGAATTAATGTTTTATCAACTATCTGTGCATCCCTTAGTCCAGTCAAATTGACACCTAAAATTAACCGTCACAGGTAGTCAGGGACAGTAGGGCAGTTGGCAATGAGCCAGGGAAGAAATTGCAGAGAATGTGGGGAACGAAGGATGTTATGATCTGAATGTTTATGTTCCTCCAAAATTCCTAAGTTGAAACCTGATCCCTAATGTGACAATATTACAAGATGAGAGCTTTTGGGAGGGGTTTAGGTCATGAGGCTCCACCCTAGTGAATGAAATGATTGCCTTTTTAAGAGAACCCAGAAAGCTAGCCCCTTCCACCCTGTGAGGACATTGTTAGAAGGTGCAATCTATGAAGCAGAAAGCATGCCCTCACCAGACACGGCAACTTCAGGTGCCTTAATTTTGGACTTCCCAGCCTCCAGAACTGTGAGCAATAAATTTCTATTGTTTATAAGCCACGTAGTGTGTACCATTCCTGTTACAGCAGCCCAAGTGGACTAAGACAAAGGGCTAGCAGAGAACAGAGGACTGATGGGATTCAGTTTAGGCAGCTCCAACAATTTATCAGAAAGGAAAATCTGTTTGAAACAACCTCTTCTGAGGATTTTCGCTTCAACAGCTTATTAAGTTTCCTTATCTTTCATTCCATGATCCAAGTTTATTTAAAAGCAAACTAAAGATAAAACCAGAGAGTTGGGGCATATTTTTGTAAAAAGATCATTTCCTTGGAGGTAAAAAGTTACTTTAAAGGGAGGAGGATAGGAAACTTCCACTGCTCTTGCTTAACTTGAAGTTTTCCAAGGATGGACCCCTAGACTGTGAGCTCCATGAAGACTGGGCCCAGGGGTTTGAGCTAACTATCATATCCCCACTGGAAAATAGTAAGTACTCATTAAATACTTGTTGAAAGAATGATTTAAAGCCCTACAGTTGCTCAGTTTACAGGCAAGGAATCTGGCTGTAGTCATGATGGGTAAACTGCTGTGACTCTTGGGTGCAGCTGTTAAACCCTCTACCCTGGTGGGGATCCATCCTCTCTTTCTGAGTATAGGATCTCCCCACCTATCTTGTAAGTACCCTAGGCCTCCAGCCTTTAGAGGTGGTTCCTAGCGATCATTGCAGATCATTGGGGAGAATGATTCACCATCTCAACTCCCAGCTATCTCATGTTCTAATGTTTTAGCTAATGCTCTTCTGTGTGAATATTTAGGTAGATTACAGAAGTGAACTTCTGCTCTATTTTATAGGTCCTATGTTAGGTAACATCAGCTCATTCTTATAAATAATTTTCACAGCACTCCTGAACTAGAATGAAGTTATTATAAAGCATTTTGCATATTAATTATAAAAATAGTAATATTTATCAAGCATTTCTAACATGCCAAGCACTGTGCTAAGCATTTTACTCACATTAATCTGTATTTTATTTTAAGTTCCAGGATACATGTGTAGGATGTGCAGGTTTGTTGCATAGGTAAATGTGTGCAATGGTGGTTTGCTGCACTTATCAGCCCATCACCTAAGTATTAAGTCCAGCATACATTAGCTATTCTTCCTGATGCTCTCCCTTCCCCCGACCCCTCCCCTAACAGACCCCACTGTGTTTTGTTCCCCTCCCTGTGTCCATGTGTTCTCATTGTTTAGCTCCCACTTACAAGTGAGAACATTCGGTGTTTGGTTTTCTGTTCTTGTGTTAGTTTGTTGAGGATAATGGCTCCATCCATGTCCCTGCAAAGGGCATGATCTCATTTCTTTTTATGGCTGCATAGTATTCCATGATGTAGACGTACCGCATTTTATTTATCCTGTCTATCACTGATGGGCATTTGGGTTGATTCCATGTCTTTGCTATTGTGAATAGTGCTGCAATGAATGTAAG
Organism: Pongo abelii; assembly: GCF_028885655.2. Lineage (NCBI taxonomy): Eukaryota > Metazoa > Chordata > Mammalia > Primates > Hominidae > Pongo > Pongo abelii. Next base: position 40,655,842 of record NC_071998.2, read on the forward strand.
CATGCATGAATCTTTATAATAGAGTGGTTTCTATTCCTTTGGGCATATATCCAGTGATGAGATTGCTGGGTCAAATGGTATTTCAGGTTCTAGGCCTTAGAGGAATCACCACACTGTCTTCCACAATGGTTAAACTAATTTATATTCCCACCAACAGTGTAAAAGCATTTCTATTTCTCCACAGCCTCGCCAGCATTTGTTGTTTCTTGACTTTTTAATAATCTCCATTCTAACTGGTCTGATGGTATCTCATTGTGGTTTTGATTTGCATTTCTCTAATAATCAGTGATGTTGAGTTTTTCTTCATATGCTTGTTGGCCACATAAATGTATTATTTTGAGAAGTGTCTGTTTATGTCCTTTGCCTACTTTTTGATGGGGTTGTTTGCTTTTTTTTCTTGTAAATTTGTTTAGTGCCTTGTAGATTCTGGATATTAGACCTTTATCAGATGGATAGATTGCAAAAATTTTCTCCCATTCTGTAGGTTGTCTGTTCACTCTGATGATAGTTTCTTTGCTGTGTAGAAGTTCTTTAGTTTAGTTAGGTCCCATTTGTCAATTTTGCTTTTGTTACAATTGCTTTTGATGTTTTAGTCATGAAATCTTTGCCCATGCCTATGTCCTGAATGGTATTGCCTAGATTTTCTTCTAGGTTTCTTCTAAGGTTTTCATAGTTTTGGGTTTTACATTTAAGGTTTTCATCTATCTTGGGTTAATTTTTGTACAATGTATAAGGAAGGGGCCCAGTTTCAATTTTCTGCATATGACCAGCCAGCTCTCCCAGGACCATTTATTAAGTAGGGAATCCTTTCCCTATTGCTTGGTTTTGTCAGCTATGTCAAAGATCAGATGGTTGTAGATGTGTGGTGTTATTTCTGAGGCCTCTGTTCTGTTTCATTGGTCTATATATCTGTTTTGGTACTAGTACCATGCTGCTTTGATTACTATAGCTTTGTAGTATAGTTTGAAGTCAGGTAGCATGGTGCCTCCAGCTTTGTTCTTTTTGCTTAGGGTTGTCTTGGCTATACAGGCTCTTTTTTGGTTCCACATGAATTTTAAAATATTTTTTTCTAAATCTGTGAAGAATGTCAATGGTAGTTTAATGGCAATGTCATTGAATCTATCAATTACTTTGGGAAGGATGGCCATTTTCATGATATTCATTCTTCCTATCCATGAGCATGGAATATTTTTCATTTGTTTTTGTCCTTTCTTATTTCCTTGAGCAGTGGTTTGTAGTTCTCCTTGAAGAGGTCCTTCACATCCCTTGTTAGCTGTATTCCTAGGTATTTTATTCTCTGTAGCAATTGTGAACAGGAGTTCATTCATGATTTGGCTCTTTGCTTGTCTATTGTTTGTTGGTGTATAGCAATGCTTGTGATTTTTGCATATTGATTTTGTATCCTGAGACTTTGCTGAAGTTGCTTATCAGCTTAAGAAGCTTTTGGGCTGAGATGATGGGGTTGTCTAGATATAGAATCATGTAATCTGCAAACAGAGACAGTTTAACTTCCTCTCTTCCTATTTGAATATGCTTTATTTCTTTCTCTTGCTTGATTGCCCAGGTCAGAACTTCCAATATTATGTTGAATAGGAATGGTAAGAGAGTGCACCTCTTGTGCTGGTTTGCAAGAGTAATGCTCCCAGCTTTTGCCCATTCAGTGTGATATTGGCTATGGGTTTGTCATAAATGGCTCTTATTATTTTTAGGTATGTTCTATCAATACCTAGTTTATTGAGAGTTTTTAACATAAAGGGATGTTGAATTTTATTGAAGGCCTTTTCTGCATCTATTGAGATAATCATGTGGGTTTTGTCTTTAGTTCTGTTTACATGAAGAATTACATTTATTGATTTGTGTATGTTAAACCGGCCTTGCATCCTGGGGATGAAGCCAACTTGATCGTGGTAGATCCACTTTTTGATGTGCTGCTGGATTCGGTTTGCCCATATTTTACCAAGGATTTTTGTATTGATATTCATCAAAAATATTGGCCTGAAGTTTTCTTTTATTGTTGTATCTCTACCAGGTTTTGGTATCAGGATGATGCTGGCCTCATAAAATGAGTTAGGGAGAAGTCCCTCCTTTTAAATTGTTTGGAATAGTTTCAGAAGAAATGGTAACAGCTCCTCTTTGCACCTCTGGTAGAATTCAACTATAAATCCATCTGATCCTGGGCTTCTTTTGTTGGCAAGCTATTTATTACTGCCTCAGTTTCAGAACTTGTTATTGGTCTATTCAGGGATTCAACTTCTTCGTGGTTCAGTCTTGAGAGGGTGTATGTGTCCAGGAATGTATCCACTTCTTCTAGATTTTCTAGTTTATTTGCATAGAGGTGTTTATAGTATTCTCTGATGATTGTTTGGATTTCTGTTTACTCACATTAATCTTATGAAATACTATGATTATCCTCAAAACAATTCTATGAGGCAGTACTATTGTCTACATTTTACATATGAGGAAACTGAAGCATACAGGGATTAATGCAAGTTTCCTGAGGCCATACACAGAGTAAGAGGCAGGGCCAGGTTTTGTTCCCTGATAGTTTGATTCTGGGCTCCGAAGGGGTGGGGCATCCTCAAGTTGAGTCCTGACACCTAAACCCCTCTCTACCACAATTGATCTTATATTACCAATGTCATATCAGTTGCTTGAAGCTTAAGCTCCCTACTGGTCCCGGCAATAGGCTGTCTCTAAACTCATGATGGATCCTGTCTCAAGGTGACCAGGTGAGTCCTACTAGTAGTATACTCTCTTGTTATTAGTTCCTAGAATTCATCTAAGAATGGGAGTTCAGTGGGCATGATGCCTCTAACTCTAAACTTTGCCATGATCAAAAGCGCTTACTGCAAACATTAGGTTCTGGTCTTAGTGTTTGAATGAATTTATTTGCTCTCATACCAAAAACAAGCGTTGACTTTTCCTCTTAATCATTTGCCAAAACAAAAGTTAAAAACACCAACCACCAAAACATTTTAAAATGAACATGTAATACTTTTAAAATGAAAGAATACTTATTTCTCCCAAAAGAAATATTAAGTTCCTCAAAGAATACAAGAGCTTGTTAGACTTTAATAGTCTCCCTGAGCACATAACTTTTTTTGATCCCAGTCCTGGGTGCAACTGCAGGGGGCCAACATGGGGTTCCCTTGTCCCGGATACACCATCAGTTTCTTTATTGAGGCCACTGTTATGTGCTAAATGTTTCCCCCTCAAATTCACATACTGAAGTTCTAACCTCCAGTATCTTAGCATGTGACTGTAAGTTAATTAATCAACTTAATTACCCTTGAAGAGGTAATTAAGTTAAAATTAGGCTGTTAGGTGGTATTCTTATAGGAAGAGAAAATTTGGGCTGGATGTGGTGGCTCATGCCTGTAATCCCAGCACTTTCAGAAGCCAGGGTGGGTGGATCACTTGAGGCCAGGAGTTTGAGACCAGCCTGGGCAACATGGTGAAACCCTGTCTCTACTAAAAATACAAACATTAGCTGGGCATGGTGGTGCACATGTAGTCCCAGCTACTCGGGAGGCTGAGGCAGAGAATCACTTGAGCCTGGGAGGCAGACGTTGCAGTGAGCTGAGATCACATGACTGCACTCCAGCCTGGGCTACACAGCAAGACCTCGTCTCAAAAAAAAAAGAAAGCAAGAAAATTTGGACATAGAAAAAGAGATGCCTAGGGTGTGCGAGCCCAGAGGGCTGACCATGTGAAGCAGCAGCAAGAGGGTGGCCATCTGCAAGGCAAGGAGAGGGGCCTCAGAAGAAACCTGATCTTGGACATTCAGCCTCCAGAACTGTGGGAAAATAAGTTTCTGTGGTTTAAGCCACTCAGTCTGTTGGATTTTGTTATGGCAGCCCTAGCAAACGAATACAGTCACTTCAATGATCTCTTCAGATAGGGATGGTTAGGATCCAAAGTGGCCCCTGGCTCCTTATCTGATTGTGGGTCTAAGTTTGTCAGATCAGGCCACTGGGCTTCCAGCAACATCAGAGGACACCTGAGCTTGACCGTCGATTGCAACATTGTCTGGCCTCAGAAAGCCTGGGAAGGAACTAGGAAGGAAGATGATTAAGGGACGGTGGGTATAAAATCGTTTCTCTCCACCCTGGATGTGCATTACTGTCACCTAGAAGCTTTAAAACTATAAATGGTTGCCTCTCCCCACTCCCTAAATCTATCAAATAAATGAATCAGAATTTCTGGGGTAAGACCTGGGCACTCTTAAAATTCTCCAAGCTATTCTAATATGCAGCCAAGTTTGAGAAACACTAGCTCAGGGAATACCCTTCATTTTGTTCTTTATGTTTTGCTAAGATATCTGCTGAGATTCTCTCTGGTACCAAGAGCCAAGGGCATTTTCACTGGTTACAAAGGCCCATTTACTAGGTTAAAGGACTTCAAAAACTTTTCTCAGTATTTAAAAATGACAAAAGCCGTGTGTTTGTGTGTGTGTGTGTGTGTGTGTACACATGTGCATGTGCGTGTGCCTCCACAACATTTATGACAATTCTCTTTTGGTGATCTTTTCTGATTTACAGAGCACTTTTACCAACATGGTCTCATTCAGTCATCACAAATCCTTACTAGAGGAGACTTATTATTCATGTGGTTGATGTGATTGGTCATTTTGTGGATGAGGAAAGTGACCTGCTTTGAAGAGTCATGGGATCATCCTACAAGATTGTGTGGGTTAGGCCCTGCAGGAGACCTCCCAGGTAAAGGTATAAGTGGGGCTGAGCTGGTGCCTATGGGCCACTCTTAAGCCCTGGCGAGGGGCTTAACCATGCTCAGGAATGTTGGGTTGTTATAATTCACACAATAGCATTGTTTGTGACAGTAGCGGCCAAGATTGAGGACCAGATACGAGAGCTAGAACTTCTTACCCCACCACCCTGTACTATTAATGGCTGCCACTGAGTCCCAGCACGTGTGGGCACAGGAGCTCAGGTGTGCCTGGCTAGCAGGCTCCTTCCTTGCTGCCCTCCATGTGCAGGAGAGCCAAGGCAGACTGAAGCAGTGTGTACAGGTAAGGAGCCCCAGCCTGAGGGTCAACGCTCTGGCTGTGGTTCCAGAGCTGCAGCTGACCGGGAGACTTTGAGCACCATGTTTGATTTATCTGGGCTTCAATTTCCTTAGCTGTCTCTCCTCTACTTCTAACATTCTGTATGTTTTAAAACTTACTAGTTTCCTAAAACTGTGTCCATTGAATCCTAACTCTTTTAAAGAAGAAATAGATAGGGAGTGACTACCAGTACTATTTTAAAGAGACATTTAAATCTGTTAGAAAAACACTTTCTCTCCTCTTTGCTAAAATAAGAAATTCATGTAATTTCAGTATATCAGAGGTGAGATACATAGTCTAAAAAAGGTTACACTCAGCTGACAATGATTGATATATTTTTCTGTCTTATCTTTCCATATTATTTTCTTAAATTATGAAAGCAAGCCAACAGAATTAACCCCAGAGTTATAGCATTTACATTTTATGTATTCAGAATTCTAGAACATACCATCTAAAATCTTAAAGTCACGAAAACAGATTTTTCTTCTCCTCCACCCTCCTTAACCACTGTGGGGATAAGGCCCTATTCCTAGCAATGATCTTTCTCTTCCTCTTCCTCTCTCTCTTTCTCTGTCGCAGTCTACTGGCAGATCACGATGTTGCCTCTGTAATATAATTCTCTACCATAGTCACTCACTATAGAAAAAGATCCATGGGCAAAATATTTTGCTGAGCATAGACTCCAGGAATGGAATGATACACAAGGACCTCACCAGCCGCTAGGCTGAGGCTGAGCATACCTAACAAGGGGCACGAGGGGTGGCAGAGAAAGACTCTGGTTCAAGACCACATTCCAGTGAAGGTGACTTTAAAGGCAAGGATATTTAACTAGGTATGTTACCTCTGCCGTGGACAAGCTAGACGGCCCAATGCAATCCTGTCTCCTGGAAGATTTGCTAATAGAGACTTGGACACAAGATATAAATGCACAGTACTTTAAAATAAAATAACATTATGTTTCTTTTGACATGTTAAAATCTTAGCCACTTATCACTCTCACTTTAAATGCCCATCTCTATTCTGATGCTAAAACTGTCCCTGAGTTAAAAACAGTTACACTATGGTACATCTGCATTGGAAAACAGTCTGACCATTCATCAAAAGGTTAAACATAGAATTACTGTATGATCCAGCAGTTCTACTCATAGATGTCTACCCGAGAGAAATAAAAACATGTCCACATGAAATTTATACACCAATGGTTAAAGCAGCGTTATTATTCATCATTGCCCCAAAATAGAAACAACACAAATATCCATCAATGATGAATGGATAAATAAAATGTGACATGTCCATACAATGGAATATTATTCAGCATCGAAAGGAATGAATTAGTAGTACATGCCACAACAAGGACGAACCTTGAAAACATCATGCCAAGTGAAAGAAGCCAGTCACAAAAGAACACATAGGATAAAATTCCATTTATATTA